>NC_137193.1:29791325-29861325 GCF_960531495.2 Zeus faber
GCACACGCACACATGCGCCCGCACATTGCTTTTTGTCAATGAATTGTTGATTACAGAGGTTTTAGTATTATTAGGGGTCAAGCCCACACGGCTGAAATGCACGGCCCAGTGATGCGTTCAAGATCTAGCGAGGCGTCGGAAAAATAGAAGCCATGCTATGGTAATTACTCACAGAAATACCACAACGTTTTTTGTATTTCATAGAAACGTAAGTATCTGAAAATGTAAAAAACGCAACAAATAAATGACGTGCCCGACACGGCATCAAACAGCCAACCGTCACTGAGAGTGCAGCTCTATTTACACAGACAACGCGGCGAGTAATAACAATGAGAATTTCTAGTTTACAGGCAAACATGGACGGTTGTTTTAAAGACAGGAGGGTTGCGCTGTGTAGACCATAGTGGTAGCATAGTGGTTGCTCCGCAAGATGAGCAGGAGACGATTGACTGGGGCGGGCGGGGGGGGAATCTGGCAGGGATCGTAAACTTGGGGGAAAATCGTAAACTTGGAAAATTGTGCTGTTTCAGGCGGGAAATTGTAAACTGGACCCCGTGTACTGCAGCCTGCAGCTATATTTACAATTATCATTATCAGTAGTATTATTATTCATTATTATTTGTTGTTTATTATTTATTGTTTATTATTATTGTTTTTATTTTTATTTTTTCAGTGTTTTATTCTTGCTATTTTATCATTATTGCCTGTTTTTGATGTGCTCTAAACACAAAAAAGAACAAAAAAAACCCTTTATTTTTCCAGAACAGTAAGTTACTTTGAAATCTGTACTTTAATAAAAAACAAATGTTTTGTCTTCTCAGTTCCGTTAGTTGCATGAAAAAACTAATTTCTGAACATTGGGTTCCGAGAAGAACACTGGAACCGCAACATTAAAAATACTGTTCTTTCTCGACACAAACAAAACCGTGTACGCATGTGTGTGAGTCATCACCCTCACCTCATCCGCCCGTTGTCAGGGCTTGATTCGATTCCTCCCAAGGCCTCACATCGTTCCAGGAGGCAAATAGAGCCTGGTTGTTACACCTGGTACCCCAATCGCTCCCTCCCACCCACATGTCATGTCCTCTCCTGTGTGTGTGAATCTGTAATGAATTAAATGTACCTTGACATATGTAATTATTCTCGGATGGCAGTCGCCACTTGACCCATCATGGAGCCTGCAAATGACTGTCCATCACTAGGAAATGAAATGAGGCAATCACGGCTAACTTCCCTCAGTTCAGGGATATGATTGAAGTGTAGCAAGATTAATTATAGTGGAGAGTTTTCTCAGGGTACGTTAGCCTCAGTGGCGGATTAAGGTGGTCATTGGCCCCTAGGTTACTGTTTGTGTGGGGCCCCGCTTTACTCCTCATGCTTAACCAGATTGATGATGTCCTGTCCGTCCAGAAAAATCCCAACCACGCTGCCCATTCTGGAAGCAAGTTTCACCGCATGCCGGCCTGTGAGCCCCCCATCAGCAACCACAACAAACAAACTGAACTAGAACAATGATCACGCACAACACAAAACACAAAATAAACAATGTGTTTATAAGGAATGCAACAAAACAAAAGTAGAAAGAAAAATGAAGAGAAAGCCAGAAAAAAACGTGCTTATGCGAGACGCTTCCGCAGCTCAGCATGCTCACTCCCTCTCTCCCCCTCCCCTCCCCCCGCTCTCTTTCTCTCTCAGTGGATGGTGGCCGCATCACTTGGTCCACACATCCACCCCATCAGCTGCTTAATTTTAGAAAATGCTTCTTATGGGCCAATAGAGGTCGATTATATTTTTTACCTCTGAAGTCAATTAAAATAATTTAAAATAGTCTGGACAATCCGGGGCTGTGCATGAATCCACGCCTGGTTAGCCTGCTGACCCTGAGAGGGTACATGACCAGGGTACATTAGTGTGCTCTTTCTTGTTGAGATGTCTATGTGAATGGCACCGCACATGCCTGTGTGCAAAACGTGCAAGCGAGTGCACTTTTACATGACTATCATGGAATAGTATAGTATATTCTGTGCAAGTAAAGACAAATTGAGTGACGGATACAAAAGAGGGAAGAGAGAGAGCAGGAGCCGGAGTAATGAGATGAAAGATAGAGATTTCCATCTCATGGTGTTGGAGGGGGGTTTTAAGGATTCCGGGGGGCCAAAACGCTTGGCCGGTGAAAACCACGCCAGGTGACACATCTGAAATTGGACTGCCACTCTGACTCTAGACCAGACCAGAGCAACGTGAGGACCAGTTACCTCCCCTCCTCTGCACATCCTGGGGATACGATCGAAATCAATGACGCCACACGCTGTCCAATTGAGCATTATTCTTGATGCGACGTGTGTTTGTTGGTTGAACGTCCACACCAGGTGGGGGCGCTCACGCCTTGATACTGTGAAGGAGGGGGAAGCGACGGTTCAAAGTTATCTCTTATTATCTAAAATGTGCCAGGGGAGCTGGAGTTCATGAGCTGCCTTGCTACCCTTCTTATAACAGTCGTAAGGCAAATCGAGTTCGGGGAATTCATGAGTGTAGCTTTGTAGTGCAGATTATAGTGGAGTTGATGTTGAAGCATGCAGGAAGTGTAGAAAGCTTAGAAAGGATCAGAATTTCCCTCTCGGCCGTCTGGAATCTGATTGAAGACGGGGCTGGACCTCAAATGCCCGGCTCTCCATGCCTCGCCCCATGCCAGGCTCCCAGCTGCAAGTCAAGAGGCTCATGTTCAGAGGCTCTTAGAATCAGCAAAGTTGTCCATTTCATCACAAAAACATTGAAGTTCAATATACTGGAAAGTCAACGTTAATTAAGCTTTTCGTGCTCAGAAGGAGGTTGTTTCTCCCGGTCAGTTGCTGAAAACATGAGATGGAGGGTGCATGGGATCCTTGCTTTCATCGAATTACCTTGAAACCGCTAACTGGAAAGATGTAGAAAAATGAAAAGGAAGATTTATATATAGACTTTCCCTTACTTTTTTTCTGTATATTCAAAACAAACAAAGAAACAGTAAAAACTGTGCAGTTTGATTGTTTATCAGGTACCCATGTGTCATGTCACGTCATGTTCATTCATATCCATTGGCCTCTCTCTGGGCCTCTTACAAATAAATTATTTTCTGCGTGTGTGGCAGGTGGTTCCTCTATATAAATGAGGTACAGCTCTGAATGGCCACTCTGGGAAGGGCATGTTGATTATGTTAGTTATTTATAGCTACCAATAATGGAGGGAAAACATTTAACACTACGCAGAAAAGATTTACTGTCAACACGTTGGTTTATTTGTGCCAACACCCCGAGCTAAAACTTACAGGATTTATGCTACAGAGAATACATTTTGGAAATAAAGGAACAATTCAGTGTGCCATATCTATTGGCCAACTAAATGTAATCAAATTCATAATGTGAGAATGGATTGACATGGTAGCATTTGGGAAGGCAAAACAACATTGTGTACCTGCGGCATTGGGACGTGGAGGCCGTGCGGCCTACTTGTCCAGAAGGACCCCTGCGCACAGGGGAGGCTGCAGCGGCATCTGCCATGGCTGGTCAGGCCAACATTTTTGGGGGGTGTTTAATCCTAACCATTGCTTAGATCTTTGATCTTGAATGAGAAGAGATGGGAAGGAGAAGAGAAGGATTTTTAATTGCTGGCCAATGTGTCTGGGAAAGGTTCCAGTTTGTCTGATAAATTATGAAAATATTGCACGATAGGCCCGTGGAGCTGCTGCCAATAACTGATATACAACAACACATGTAAGGGTGCGATCTTATGTTTGAGATATTTGAAAATAAAAATATAGAAATATAAAAAGCACCCTACAGCTACGCCTTAAAGAAGTGGGCATTCGCCTTAGAAGGTTGGAATAGCGGGAGACAAGAACTAAGCAGAATCTTTTCTAACTCTAGATTCAGTAAAGGGACAATGAGGGATTGTCGGGTTGAGATGGAAACCAGTCCATCCATCATATGTTTGTTTTTTTATCAACTCACCGACTCTTTGAACTCTCGACAGAAAAAAGACAGAAAAGCAGGAAGGGACAGGGTTCATCCCTCCGCCCCGGATGAACCCTCTCGAACCTGTCAAAAAACAGGAAAGAGGGGTCTATGGGAAGTCGACGGGGACAGAGCACATCACCCGACACACCCGTACACACACGACACGCAAAAGGCAGAAAGTCACCAGGGTCGCAGAGATCTCCCAGAGGAGGCTCCACTTTAGTGGCCCTTCCCCCAGTGTCCGACCAGCAGAAAATTTTTTGGGGGAGGGTGTTCAGCACGGTCGAAAAAGCTGTGACAGAGAATTAGAACCACAATGAACATCTCTCCCCTTTGCTCACTCCTTTCCTGCAAATGTAATTTCACAGGTCCAAACTCCGCTCGTGTTCGCCCCCCAATGGGCGAACATCTGCAGACTGCAGGGCGTCACGCTCCAAGATGGGCGTCCATTTGTTTGGCCAAATTGTTTTTGTTTCTTTTGCTTTTCATCACCTGGGGAACCTTCCTTCCTCCTCTTCCCTGTTTGCAGGTTTCCTTCTTCCTGTTCATCGTGTTTGTGGTGTACACCATGCTACCCTTCTCCATGAGGGGGGCCATGATCGCCAGCGTCGTCACCTGCTCCTCGCACACTATCACCCTCACCGTGTGCCTGGCGTCGGCCGCCCAGGAGCTGGAGCCGCTGGTGTGGCAGGTGAGATGGACACGCGGTTTAAGGAAAATATCTTATATCCACATTTAGTGTCCTGCATACAGTACGTCAGTTGGGAAGAGCATGATTTTATTGGGTGATCATTTTATGGGGGTTTGAGGGTGAGTGTGAATCTTTTTAGTGTTACTTCGACAACCTTGCAGTTGATCGCTTGGTAGGTGAAGATGTAGGTCTTTCAACAAGGAAATATATCTTTGCTTCGTTACATTTATTTCCAGCCGCTTTAGTGTTACCAATGTATCAGTTGAACCTCCACTGAGAGGTTCAGAGGAGTTGCATTGTACTGTGGCTGCTACACCCACACCCTCATGTTGTGTTAATCAACACTGGTTATATATTGGCTGGGTGTGTGTGTGTGTGTGTGTGTGTGTGTGTGTGTGTGTGTGTGTGTGTGTGTGTGTGTGTGTGTGTGTGTGTGTGTGTTTGTGTGTATGTTTCTGTGTGACTCACATCCCATTCAACAAATACCCCATGTGTTAAGTGAATGCCCATCGATATTTTTATTAGGGAACAACTCTTTGAAAAGCATACTTGGAATGAATGGCCTCTTGAAGCAGCAGCACGCACTCCAGCATACGCAGCCAACACAAGGCACAAAACAGAGTGGAACCTTGACAATGGCCTGGCACGCTGAACACCGTGCTTAACAACGCTGAAAAAAAAAAAGGAATAACAACATTGACCATAACATAAAGGGGAGAACAGACAGCAGGAAAAAAAAGAAAGACAATGAAAGATGAAAAATACTGCATCAACCCACTGTGTTCATCCAAACAAATAACACAAAATGGGGAAAAAACAGTTCTGCCGTTCTACATCCTGACACTATCCAAATAGTTCCACCATTCCATTCTGCGGATGTCGAGACATTATAATGGAGCGTGTTGGAAAAGGTTTGTACCGATTTTGTGCACAGCGAACCAAAGACAGCCCATTAAAATGCACAGCCACAGTTTAAAGAGCTCGGGGTTAATTTTAGTGGAGGAAGTTGGGATGGAAAAGCAGCGTAGAAGTGTGTGTGCTCAACTCTGACCTGGCTTTATCGGGTAATAACAATGTAAGCTTGAGCGGTGGTGTTAAGTAGGGGTAATTACTACCAAGACGATTCAGTAGGAATGCGTCACCTCCAAAGTTGACACACTGTGTGTGTGTGTGTGTGTGTGTGTGTGTGTGTGTGTGTGTGTGTGTGTGTGTGTGTGTGTGTGTGTGTGTGTGTGTGTGTGTGTGCGTGCGCGTGTGTGCGTGTGTGTGTGTGTGTGTGTGTGTGTGTGTGTGCAGATTCTCGCTAATGTCATCATCTTCACCTGTGGCAACCTGGCTGGAGCGTACCACAAGCACCTGATGGAGCTGGCTCTCAAACAGACCTACCAGGACACCTGCAACTGTATCAAATCGCCCATCAAGCTGGAGTTTGAAAAGCACCAGCAGGTATACTCTCAAGATTACTTTTTTTTTACTGAAGATAACTTTGAGATTATTTACTTTTGCATTGGAGGGATAAAGGTACGACACAAAAAAGACCAAAAAAATGCTGTTCTAATTGCAACAAACAATCTCCAATATCTTGGAATGCCGTACAATTCAGTAAAATTGAAAAAATGAATTAGAAAAACTTTGTGCACTTTTCTTTTGCGAATTGATTTTTTTCTGAATGATAACATGACCCTATACTAAGTTACTTGAAGTGATCATGGCAAACTTTTAAATGTAAATACAATACAAATTACCAATTTTTATAATTTTACCAGTCCTCTTTATTTGTACTTTTTTCTAATCCAATGAAGTAATCCCAATTACATGTAATTACTTGCTACAGTAGTATGCATCTTGATGTGTTTGTATTTGTGTAATAAAAAACAATAAATTAACTGCATTTTTTTCAATATAAGACACACAGTGCTTCACTTTGAACTTGTTGTAGGGTTAATGTGTCTATTGCCAAATAACACACACTTGTTGTCTACATCACACTCAGGTCCATCCTTCAGTAAGGACAGGGTCAGTGCAAAGCATGAACTCATTCAGATAGTTAGTAATATACGTAATTAACAATCAACACTGTAACAGCAGGTTCCAAGTTATTAATTATTATTATTTTACTCCCCCTGTGCAGGCAGCCAAAGATGAACGGGTCATGTAATGGCTTTGAGCAGATCATTTTAGAATCATTCATAATGAATTCCATAATTAACTTAAGCAAAAGTAGAAAAAAACAATCGAATCCTACTAGCCCCACTATGTTCTCTCTATATATTGTTAAAATTGATTTAGTGTGTGTGTGTGTGTGAGGGGAGGGGAAGGGGAGGGGGGTGGGGTTCTATTTTTAGGTGCCCCTCCGCCCATACCTCCACCACCCACCCTCCCCTCTCTCTGCACTTAATTTGCTGCTGTGTTTTAGGAAATGAGCCTGCAGTGTGTGAACAATATAATGACCCTCTTCGTTGTGAGCCGCATTTATGAGTCATGCCGCCTCAGGCATCCACTCGCACGCACACACACACACACACACCCACACACACGCACACACACACGCACACACACACGCACACACACACACACACACACACACACACACACACTGTATGTACATACTCGGGCAGACATAAACGCACAGACACGTGGGCGTGCGTTCACACACACTCCTCTGGCTAGACACTCGATCATCCCCCTCCCAAAAATATAACCCTCCCCTCACTGAAACAAGCCCTGTGGGCTCTAAAGTAATGGATGTAAACAAAAAAGAAAAAAAAATCCAATTGTAGGAACACAGGCAGGCAGGCTACAAACAGAACACAGGCAACATGCGTCCATTTATAAAATCCTGAATCCAGCCATTTGTCTGTGAGCCAGGATAATTCCCGTCCTCACAGCCTCCGTCTTCCTCCTTCTTTCCCCCTATGTACCGTTCATGTTGACGATGCATGTCCCTTCTAGCTCTGAGCGGTAAACCCTCTCCTTCTAATGACACATTCGGGGCCTTCAGTGCCTCATAATGCGTCACGGCCGATCTCTGAGAGACACGGCCGAACGGCTTGAGGATTGATTTTCGACAGAAGAGCTGGGATACTTCTGTCAGCCATCCCATCATGACTCAGACGTGCCACGATCCCACCGCTGCTCCTGTGCTTCCGTCGCTCTCTCTGCAGGAGCGTCTCCTGTTGTCTCTGCTGCCGGCGCACATCGCCAGGGTGATGAAGGCTGAGATCATCCAGAGGCTGCAGGGGCCCAACTTCGGCCGAGCCGAGAACGCCAACAACTTCCACAACCTCTACGTGCAGCGGCACACCAACGTCAGGTGACGGCTGTCTTAGTTTACCGCGCGCACACCCCTACCTCTGTCCTGTTGTCTTGTTCTGTTTTGGACTGTACTCGTGTTGCCCTGTCCTGTTCTGCCCCGCCACCCTCGCCACAGCTCATCTCTGCTCATCTTTCCATACTGTCTTCGCCTCTTCCTTTTCTCTATTTCTCTTTCGTCCCTACCCCCTCTCTCCACCTTGCTTCTTCTCTCCTCTCCACCGCCCTCCACTGAGCCTCCGCTCTCTCTCTCTTCTCTCCTCGGCTCTCGCTAACCACTTCTTTCTCCCAACCCCCGCCCTTGATTTCCAGTGGTCAAAATTCAATTAGAGAGTTAATCCCTCCAAGAGCATACTCCAGGGTCATTTGTCCAAACAAAGAGAAGGATCTGTCCTTTATTTATAACCGTAATGACGTCCTTCTGTAATATTGCTTGGGGTGAATGAAATGAAGAGGGGGAGATCACAGAGAGATGTGAGGTTATTGGCAAATCCAGGCTCACACCGAGAGTGAGCCTATGGGGCGTGCTTTGAAACACTCTTCAACTGGGTGGAGCTTTACAAGGAATACAGTCTTACTGAGGCCATGGACTGAAGTGGGACTCGTGTGTGTGGGTGTGTGTGTGTGTGTGTGTGTGTGTGTGTGTGTGTGTGTGTGTGTGTGTGTGTGTGTGTGTGTGTGTGTGTGTGTGTGTGTGTGTGTGTGTGTGTGTGTGTGTGTGTGTGTGTGTGTGTGTGTGTGTGTGTGTGTGTGTGTGTGAGCTCCTATAGTGATATCCTTTCTAATTAAACCATATTCTCATGGCAGTCTCACCGCAGAGTTCTGCGTCACCAGAGCAGAGAATGGATGGTGATGGATAGTGTTGGTGACTTAATCAAAACAGATTAGATTGTGCCGCACTTCACCCACACTCGACGGATAATGGAGGACCAGAAACCACCTAACTCTTCTGTTTTCGAGCTCCCAGCTCCCAGATAATCAGTGGTTGGTGAAGCAATAATGTTATAATCTCACCATCTTAGTTGGTAATAATACAACCAAAGGCGTAACTTTTTGTTTGGGGGACACAATAAAATGACACAATAAAATGGGGATGTCACCATATCCACTCCCACTCTAGCCATTTTGCCGCTTTAGGCAAACTGTCGACGGGGGAGAGTCACGGCAAAAGTGTCCCCATTATTACACGGCTCTGGTTTCGCTCCATAGGGAAATGGTCGCGGACCCCCCATTGCTGCCGCGCACATCGTCGGTACCGTTGGAGAGGGAGACAGGTGCGTAAACTGCACCCAGATTGCTCCCACTCCGCACGCCGATGCGTGCCAATTGTCGTATGTTATTATTGAGGGGGTCAACTCTGTTTTTCCCAGTAAGGGGAATTCCTCCTGTTGGATGCAAATGCTCTGGCTCCAATCGTTTTTTTTTTTTTTATATCCACTGAATTATTTTTTTCTCTCAGAAATGTTGTGCACAGGATTTTGCATCTATGACATCATTTTGAATAATAAAAATAAAAAGACCTACAGTAGTTACCTAATCTTCACAAGTTCATTTGTCAGTTCATCTTTCAAGTATAGCCTGAAAAAAGCACTGATGTTGAGACTTGTTTGTGCTTAGTCACTTTATACAGTATTAAAATGACAACATAATATGTTGACATATGTTGGCAATCTTTCGGAGAAGACAATCTTTATTTATTTGCCTGTTTTATGGTTGACCTACGAAGTCCCACCCATTTTAATCTGTGATTGGTTGATTGGCGGTCAATGCAGACAATGACAGCATTGGGATCATTTTAGCATCTGCATGAAGATTTTACAGCCCCAAGACAACTGAAATGTGTAAGAAGGTTTTGCTACATAATTGTGTACATTTGTATCATACAATTGCAACGTCAGTTCCAGAGAAAATGCTAAGGCTACGAACTTTTCTTCTGAATGTGACGATGCAAATTAATTCCTGGTCTTTTGTGTGAGAACAGCTCTCACTAAAAGTGAACCGTCGACATAAAGTGTCAAGATCCTGGAACAGAGCCACATTTAAAATTCATCGCTGTGCGTTGAAAAAATGAATCACGTCCTTCCATTCTTTAAATGTCTGAAAAATTGTGCAATGACGAATGGTAAATATGTAAACAAATAGCTCTAAGACCTTTGCTGGTTCTCTTTGCAGTATCCTGTACGCCGACATAGTGGGCTTCACCCGACTGGCCAGCGACTGCTCCCCAGGTGAACTAGTCCACATGCTGAACGAGCTCTTTGGAAAGTTCGACCAGATTGCGAAGGTAATGTATTCGTGAGGATGGACAGCTAAACACACACACACACACACACACACACACACACACACACACACACACACACACACACACACACACACACACAGTGTTGTTGACAGCTGCAGGTAGTAGTGTGGGCCGCTCTCCTCTGTTCTCATCTTTGACTCTTGACAGTTGAGTCACATCGTCCATTGGCTCTCGGTCCATCGTGCCCCGAGCTCACCCTCCCCCCTTTCCAACACCACCACACCACCACCACCACGCTTGCATAAACTCTGTGGCCCCAACAAATCGAGGAGTTAACCATCCCACGGCTTGCGGGGAGCTATGTTGGGAGGAGAGGGACGGGTGGTGGGCGGCTGTTTGAGAGCAAACAGCTTGACCGCTTGGACAATAAAGAATCAGAAGCATTTTGTACATGCATTTCAAGTGGTTGCCATATGCAGTTGCCATGTGACCAAACGCGGCACGTCGAAACACCCCCCATGTGGATGCCATGGCAAGTAAATTCAGTGAACAAGATGTGAGTACCACGGAGATCTTTTCTCGAACACCAGATCCAGATCCAGATCATGTGACTTGACTCTGCGTTCCGTGCAGCAATCTCCTTGGAACAGATGGACGGCTGGAAGACAGACAGGGTGGCTCGGTGTGTCAGAGTGTGGATACGATTCCCTGCGGCGCCCATCTGAGCTCCTATCCATCTGAGCTCCTCTCCATCTGAGCTCCTCCCCATCTGAGCTCCTCCCCATCTGAGCTCCTCTCCATCTGAGCTCCTCTCCATCTGAGCTCCTCTCCATCTGAGCTCCTCTCCATCTGAGCTCCTCTCCATCTGAGCTCCTCTCCATCTGAGCTCCTCCCCATCTGAGCTCCTTTCTTTTCAACTGAGCTAATTTCCAGCCACTGGTTTTTTTTTTTTACCTCTGGGATGGCCACTCCGGTGAGACCCCCAGAATCCTCATTGTAACGCGTGAACACCGGTGTAGCGACGACAGGAAACGGAGTGCAGCAGTGGAAGGAGTTAATTACAGAGTCGATTTTTTTGGGACGTATTTGTAGGGTCTAGCGATCATTTGAACGTTTGAACATTCTGCTACGTATATTAAACATTTGAGTTTTGACTCAAATGTTATATCGAGGCTTTTTTTTCTTTTCAATCTGGCTGTTACTGGAAGCGAGGATTACTGTGCAACACAGTAACTAACAGTCTGTTTTAACTTGAGTTACTTGTTTTCATACTCAAGTGGTTGATTTTAACAATACCTTCACTTGCAATAAAAGAAAGTGTCAAAGAAATGTCAATGACCTTTTCACCTCTGTCTGAGACACCACTGGAATATGGATAGAATTGCTTCATCCTAGTCTCAAAATTATCCTTGTACTTGAATCATTTCATTTATTTTTAAATTCATATTTTGATAATATACATCCCAATATTTCTCAGTAAAGTATTCTCTCTCTCTCGCTCTCTCTCTCTCTCTCTCTCTCTCTCTCACATTGTTTCTGTCCAGGAAAACGAGTGCATGCGCATCAAGATCCTGGGGGACTGTTACTACTGCGTGTCTGGGCTGCCGGAGTCTCTCCCTCAGCACGCCAGGAACTGTGTCAAGATGGGCCTGGATATGTGTGAGGCCATCAAGTAAAGCCCCATAGCCCTCTGTCACACACACATACACACACACACAGACACACACACACACACACACACACACACACACACACATGCACACACACACACACACACACACACACACACACACACACACAAAGAGATGCAGCATAAACCTGCAAAAAAGATAAATAAACATGGAAAAACACGCACACACAAATATCTGGACCCACATAAGCACGAGCAGCCAGGGACACACAGATGCACAGATAAAGCCACGACAACAAGAGACACAAACATAAACACGCAGAGGGACGCACAAACACATCACACACACACACACACACATGTTGTGGAACAGACCAAGCGGAAGGAATGCCAGACTGGGTTCCAGCGATGTTTGAACACCAGTGCAAACACCATGTGAGAGTGAGCCGATAAGCCTGCGTGCCGACTGAACCACTAATAAGTACAAACAAATGTAAAAGAAAACAAAAAAAAAAATGTTAATGCACGCACGCACGCAAGCACGCACGCACACACACACACACACACTCTGGCTCTTACATGATCACAATTCCGCAGACACATACCAAATTATATTGCATAGCTGATCGTAATCACTGGGCTTTTGAAATAAATGCTCTGAAAGCCAGTCTCCACAGAACGGCCTCTTCCACCGTCTCGTGTAAGCACACGCTTTGCTTATTTGTTGTGTTCTATTGGAATACAACAAGCTTTTTGATTTTTTTCCGTTCGTTAACAGTCGTTTAAGAGCAGTTTTCTTTTTTTTCGCGTTGGTGCTCCTCACGCAATATTCTATGCACCGCTGCGCAGGAAGGTCCGAGACGCCACCGGAGTCGACATCAACATGCGCGTTGGGGTGCATTCCGGGAACGTCTTGTGCGGCGTGATCGGCCTCCAGAAGTGGCAGTACGACGTCTGGTCGCACGACGTCACGCTGGCCAATCATATGGAAGCGGGCGGTGTGCCGGGGTGAGTCTGAGCCAAAAGCCATCTTTAATGGTTTACCTTTTTCTCCAGTGTTGTGGAAAATAAACCAGACAATCCATAGGAAATAGGAGTAGGGCGAATAGTTATGTCCTTTTAGTGCCGACTTTTAAATTGGCAGCATGAGGGTGTTTGACCAGGGGAGTCTCACACTCAGGATGTCAATATGGTGTTGGAAGCCCCAAAAGCAGCGCAAAGAGGCAGATTGGCACTCCTACCTCTCCTGGAACCAAGCTTCAGCTTTTAGAGATAATGTCTATAATAGAGTAAATAGATGAAACACAGGATAAATCAAACTCTCAATCGGTCCTCTCACTTTCCCTCCCCGTCTACTCTCCT
Organism: Zeus faber; assembly: GCF_960531495.2. Taxonomy (NCBI): domain Eukaryota; kingdom Metazoa; phylum Chordata; class Actinopteri; order Zeiformes; family Zeidae; genus Zeus; species Zeus faber. The sequence goes on from NC_137193.1 coordinate 29,804,558, forward strand.
CTTTTCTCTCTCATAACTTACCCTCTTTCCTTCTCTTCTTTTTTCCCTTCCATTCCCTCTGCTCTCTCCTCCTCTCCTCTCCTCTCCTCTTCTCTCTCCTCTCAAGGAGAGTGCACATCTCTGCCGTCACCTTGGAGCACCTGAAGGGCTCCTACAAGGTGGAGCCCGGGGACGGCCAGAGCAGAGATTCCTACCTGAAGGAGCACGGTGTCATCACCTACCTGGTCATCAACCCCAAGGTTGGGTGACTTCCGCAAAGTGATTAAAATGATTAATCGCGTCACAACTGTGTAGTTATTCAAGATGAGGCATTCAAATAACGACTGTGAAGCTAAAAGGCACAAGGCATGCATTTGGGCTTAGAACTAAGGATGGTTGAAAGGGTCAAACTAGGAAGATGCGCTAATTGCGTCAAAAACAGAACAGCATTGAAAATGTATTGCGTTTGCATTGTTTGTGTAAAGTCATATTTTCACTGATTTGCTTTCACATACAATGTTACTTAACAAAGCTAATGAATCCCAAATTATTATATAGTTTTCTTAGTTGGACTTTTTGTCTGAGATTCTATAATATCGGGTTAAATTAAATGGCTTTCGTTGAAAGAAAGAAACTTTTTGGCATTTATGGAAGCCTAACCGGATCTCCACTACTCTTGTATTGCGTAATGTAGATATGTGGTGCAAGTGGCTCTTGAAAGTCGCGAACCCAGAGCAACGTGTCAATTGACAATTGTTCTTTCAAGCTCTGTGCTTCAGTCCTTTTGACACCCTGTTCACACGCTCAGTATATGCTCACTATGTGGCCTGTTTGCAGCGTAGATAAGACGCTGGAGCGGCTTAGCCACATTTTGTAGCATTTTCTAGATAATAAGATCAGATAATATAAGATCACACTTTATTAATCCTTGTGGGGAAAGTCAGGAAATAATAATAATCAGTTTGTTAGAAGCAGAGACTTTTGAACGTTACCATCGGTTAACCAACCGAAGGTTACCTCTACCCAGTTGCAGAAGACTAACTAAGACGGATGTTTTCTAAAATAGATTAGGAGTTTGAATATTGAACCTACTTTTTTTTCCCAACTTAAATTCAATTTACTTCACTCACATTCAGTTATTCGTTAAGTTAATAATTTTTTTCCATTAAAAAGTAAAAAAGCTGATTTGAAAGGTGACGCAAAATAACTGCTAAGTTATTCCAATCCTTCATCTCATTATCAAAACTCACTATAAACACAATCTATTAGTCAAACCTACCGATGCCTTATTTTTAAATATAAATACATGTGAGTGTGTTCTCCCTCCTTGGCCTTTCTTCTCCCAGTCGGAGAGGCACAGCCCCCACCTGGGCCTGCGCTCCCGTCCCTCGCTGGACGGGGGGAAGATGCGTGCGTCCGTCAGGATGACCCGCTACCTGGAGTCCTGGGGGGCCGCCAAGCCCTTCGCCAACCTCCACCACAGAGACAGCATGACCACCGACAACGGCAAGATCAACACCACCGTGAGTGGTTGCACACACCCAAAATGGACACCTTGATACTGGAGATGTAGTCAAGTTGTGACTTAGTTTGAGACGAGCCAAAAATTGCAGTTTTTTTGTAAACTGTAACCATATTCAAGTAAATTCCTCTGACATGAATAATTTAATATTCCAAAAAATGCACACTAACATAAGAGAAGATAGTTATATTTATTTTATTATCTGTGTCAGTAAAAAGTAGAATATTTGCTTTGACGTGTGCTGTATAAACTCTACTAAAATGGAATACAAATACCACATAATTGCACGCCAATACACGTAGATGAACAAGTCATTAATCACCAGGTGAGCTTTTTATCCTTTTACAGGACGTTCCAATGGGTCAGTATCACTTCCAGAGACAAGAAAGGTGAGACGGAAACAATGGCGGCCATATTGCCACGCACACACATCTCGACAGCTCCCTCCCAAATCGGTTTCGTTTTCATTTCATGTTGTTTCTGTGTCATTGCACGCTTTGCATCTTTTTTTCCACCGCAGGTCCAAATCTCAAAGGAGGAGGTTTGAGGAGGAGCTCCACGAGCGCATGATCCGCACCATCGATGGCATCAACTCCCAGAAGTCAGTGCGAAACACTCCGACACTCCAACATGATTCATGGTTGATCAGTGGAGAGCAACAGAATGTACCACTGGAGGGAAAACGTGTGGGACACGTGTGTTGTGTGTGTAAAGATTCCATCACAAAGCTTGTAGCTCATAGCTTAAGCTAGTTTAAAGTGCAAATCCTTAATATTCTTTTGTTAAAAGAAAATCCCGTATTTGATATTTCCCTTTTTTAAGAAACAGCCATTCAATGTATTTGCATTATCACCAAGAATACAAAGATTGGGCAGCCGCGGTGAATTTGACTATCCAGCGTAACGAATCTATCTTGTCTTGGCTCTGTCTTAGAGCCAAGACAAGGGTTTAAAAAAAAAGAACAAAAAAACCCATTGGTGTTTCAAATTGAATTGTGCGGGTTGCAAACTAATCCACCCCACGCAGACCATCTCATAAATTTGCACTTTAATGATTGTGGCGTGACCGATGAAGCCTTTCCTAGTTGCTGATCATGGACAGTAGTGCATTAGGGGGAAATCTTGATCTAAGTGGCATATACAAAAGATGTTTTTAAAAGGTTTGGTTGGGCGCCTTGGTAGATAAAACTCAATTCCCCACACACTGTGGACTCTGCTGGGAATGTAAAACAGCCAAAGGACGACACGCTGCACCCGGCTTCATGGGCCACGGTCATTCTCAACGCACCCTTTATGGTGGTTGGTTGGGTTTAGCCTCAGTGGTCCTAAGCAGATCCTCCTAGTTTGTCAGGAGTCTGGCAGCCGGACTTAAACTTAAACAACGAACGCCCTGCTTCTTTCAATGTAAAGACGAGCTCTACAGTTTAGGAAGCGAGGGTCGGGACCAAAGCCGTCCTTAATTCAAGTGGTGCCAGGTGACAAAGGGGGTGAGGCAGATCATGTTGAGATACGGGCACAGACCAATTCCAACTCTTCCGAGAAAGAGTGATTGCGTTAAAATGAGTTTGGAACAAGTTGTGTTTTAAACCTACTGTGTTTTTAAAAGCTGAGGCTGGCGGGTGGTGTCGCTGCATTTACCTGCTTTACACGTAGACGCATGTAAGAGTAAAAGTGTTGTTTCGGCTCAGAACAGGACAATTTCTTCAACCGATGACTTATCAAAACAGTAGCTTCTCGCCACGTTTGATGAGTGACATTGACCTGCTGACCCTCACCCATATGAGAATCAACAAGATATATTAAGTTGGCCGTACGACAAGAATTCTGAGTTTTTAATTATGATTCGAAGTATTTTAAGCGGGGATTCTTGCTCGGCCAAAAAAGAAAAGTATTTCAAGGCAAAAATGTATAATTACATCTGGGTGAAAAACAATACCAGCGGAGGGGGTCCGACAGCGTCTTATTTTAATCCGAGACTCTGAAAGATCAACTTTCTTTACTCCTGGGAGACTGTTGCATAAGCAGGAGCAGAACACCGTGTGTGTGCGCGTGTGTGTATGTGTGTGTGTGCCTGTGTGTGTGTGCCTGTGTGTGTGTGTGTGTGAATCTCTCCAGGCAATGGCTCAAGTCCGAGGACATCCAGAGGATCTCGCTGTTCTTCCACAACAAGACGTTGGAGAAGGAGGTAAGCTCACGGGCAACAAAGCGTCAAGGTCAAGAGAGAGAGAGGGAAAAGGAAAAAAAGACGGTCGGGGAAAAAAGGGAAATTACGAAGCCCACGTCGGTTTAACCGGCCAAAAGCTACAACCTACGCACAGTAACAACAAGTCTGTACATCACCTCCGTACCCGAGCAAGGTTGATTCCGGTTGCCTTTTGTTCTGTCTCCCGCTTCTCTCAACAGTACAGGTCCACAACGTTACCGGCTTTCAAGTACTACGTCACCTGTGCCTGCCTCATCTTCTGCTGCATTTTCATCGTGCAAGTCCTCGTCCTGCCCAAGTAAGCCCGTAGCCAGCCTCCCAGTATGTTTTTATATGAAATATTATATTGTAGGAGAACACAAAGATCCATCTATCTACCTCAGGGGTTCCCAATACGTCGATCGCGATCGACCGGTAGATCGTAAAGGTAGTGCGGGTAGATCGCCTGCCATTGAAATTGTTTTTTATTTTTTTTAACCAGTCGGACCATCATGTTGAATGAGCTTCCTTTAAAGGTGCAAGGAAAAGACAAAACCGTGGTCAACATGATCAGTTCAGTTAATGCTTTCAAACGAAAAATGCAACTTCTGTCCTCAAAGCTGCAGCTCCATGATTTGGAACTTTCAAAACCTCGCATCAGAGCTGGAGACACAAGGGAAGGCGTGTGCACAACTTGACAGTGCGCGCTACACAGAGCAGATTGAAAACCGTCAGACCGTGACAAACGGTTTCAAGACTTTGCTTTACTCGAGCCAATGGCTACATTTCTGTGCTGCCCATTTAGGGAAGATGGTGAGGTTGATTCACTCTCATCAAATATTGCAACACCGAACCTCCACTGCAGACCTGAACTGGTCTGCAGTGGAGGATGAGATGTTGACACTACAGGCTGATATTCAGCTGAAGTCCAGGGCTCATGGACAGTTTTGGAACTTACTCACAGAAGGAAGGAAAAGTACCCAAACATGAGGAAATGTGCTACCTCCTTGACTGCATTATTCGGCTCTACTTATTTATGCGTGTCAGCCTTTTCCCACATGACAATTATTAACTCCAAATACCGTTCCACCACGACGGATGATCATTTGGAAGCCTGCTTGAGGCTGGCTACCAGCAGCTACTGTCCGGAGTATCGGCCCTGGCCGACTCCATTCAGTGCAGTCATCTGAGTAAGGTAGTGACCATTAATAAATTTAATTGTATTGTGCCGTAAATGTTCATGCAGTGATGCAAGGTACGGCAACATATATTGTATATATAAAGTATACTCAGTATATATATATATATAAATATATTTAGCATTGCAGGTAGATCATTTTGACATGGTCATTTTAAAAGTAGCTCGCAAGCCGAAAAAGTGTGGGCACCCCTGATCTACCTCTTCCAAATATGTGGAAATGCATGAGAACCGGTGGTTGTTGTTAGAAACGGCATTGAAACGCCATTGGATGGGGACGTCAAAGCAAAATAGGCACAAGAGGTTAAAGAGAGAGCGCCCACAAAGCGAGATAGCGATGAAAATGGGAACCTCATCTTGTAGCACTTACAGATTAAGTCAATGTGCCGCGTCTCCTTAGTGCCGATGAGAGATAGAGAGAGAGAGAGAGAGCGAGAGAGCGAGAGAGAGAGAGAGAGGAACATCGTCATGCTAATTTACAGGCTGGAGGACCTTAAGGCCTAATTCACCTGTCTGAGAGCATCAATTATCTGATTCACGTTCGTCCCCGCGCTCCTCCTTCTCTCGGTGGGATCTGGTTCCCCGCACCCAACCCAACACCATTAAGACATGACATCATTTCGTCTTTACTGCACCGCATTAAGACTTTTTTTGCGTGGTGTCATAAATTTCCCTGTGGAAACGCGAACTCCTAATGCGTCGTCCCACTTTCGATGCGTAAGATGGATCGCAGGTCTGAAGTAGAATACGTTCAGACGGTCATTATTTTTATTGCCTTGGAGGGCACAGTGGAAAGCCGATAAGCGTTGAGAACTGTGTGTGTGTGTGTGTGTGTGTGTTTGTGTGTGTGTGTGTGTGTGTGTGTGTGTGTGTGTGTGTGTGTGCGCGCGCACGCAGAACTGCTGTTTTGGGGATCTCCTTCGGGATGGCATTCCTGCTGCTGGCATTGATCCTGCTGATATGCTTTGCTGGACACATTTTGGTGAGTCATCAAACCCTAAACCACAGATGCATTTGTTAATATAACCCCCTCGCGCGGGGACACACACGCACACAGATATAACACTGTCAGATCATAAATAATTGGAAGCTAATAATCATAGAAGGATAATCATACTGTAGAACATGTTACATGATTATTATTTATTGCAATATCATTACATTGAATTTTATGATGATACAAAGTATGACATCAGATTCGGTCTAGTTTTTCAAATAAAACCTTTATTATATTCGACCTCATATTGTGAGAGGTACAGTGTATAATGTCATACCTTCTTATTATCATGACTGAAATCGTATTATTTTTCACTTCAGGGATAGACACGACACTATAACATCGAATTATTATCCCGCTTTGGAGTCGTCTGAGCCGATCTTTTTTTATGGTCACAGCCACCTCTCATAAGTTGTTTACTACAGGGGTGATCAATAATTCTCCCCACTAGGGGCGGCTGGTATAAATGGGGTAACAGGGCTAAGCCCTCCCCATATATTTTTTAAAAAGATGATCAAATAAGTTTAAAATAAAATACCCCTGTAGAGCACATTAACTCCTCACATTCCATATCAATAACTACCTTGAAACAGATTATTTTGGTGAAAAAGCATGAAAAAAAGAAAAACACAGGGTCTGAGTAATGTCAGCTTGGGGCTGGAGGGTCTAATTCCTTCACTAGCCCAAAGCTCTGCATGTCATTTTGCGTATCAGTCTATAGCAGCCTTGCGTGTAGCATAAATGACATAAATGACATAGTCACACAGTAAGTTACAAAACATATAAAACTACTGATCAGGAAAAAAAGCAGGAATGCAGTGCGGCCACATTGGGGAGTGCCTTTTTGAGGAAGGTTCAAGCTCTACAGATACACCAAATGGGTAGGAAACACAGTTATACAGGATGTGGATTGCATTAAAGATTCTGGACACATGAAGTGTATTCCTCCACTTAGTTGAGCAGTTCCCTTTTTGAGAGCCAGTTAGCTGATCACCTGTGAGACACACAGATGGCCAAACAAACAAACAGACCAAAGATTTTGTACCAAAGCCAAAGAGCATGGTGGGCAGTACCACTTCTGTAACATGGAACACATTCTGTAACCTGGTTCTGAAATTTGATTCCGCAGTGTGAGTTATTGACAGATAGAAGGCTCCCCACCCTCTCTCTCTCTCTTTCTCTCCCCCCCGCTCACTCGCTCGCTCCCTCCTCGATCTCTAAAAGGAGCGTTGTTCCATGTCAAAGTGGGTCGCTTAGATAAACGTGAAGTCACCGCCAACCTTGGCCCCGACGTCCCTGGCCCAGAAATCCCATTCAGTTTAGGATGTTTTCTTTGAGAGGCAGAGGCGGAGAGAGAGAGAGAGATCGTACCTGACAGGATTGAATCTGAAAATAGCGCACCTTTGACTAAGGCGTGGTTTTTCGGCGTGTTTGGGAGTGCATCTGGCGAGTGGATGTAATGGAGCATGTGAACGCTCGAGGAGGTGTTGTGCTCCGTTATGGCAATCGAGCGGGATCTCGGTAAAGAGAAGCTCTATTTGAACGCGGTGAACATGGAAAAGCACTAAAAGAAGGGCATATTTCTGCCACTGTTGAATAAAAAATATTGATATTCAAGACAATTACTTTGGACGAAATGGCCGTGAAGAGGCTTGTGATATATATGCTGTGAAATTTGAATATCGGCTTATGGTAAAAAAACAAAACTCCCGTAACTTTTCATATTCAGTGGAAAAAAAAACAAAAAACAAGAAGACAAGACTATTGAATGTTTGACCTTTTTCTTTCTTAACGGAATTAAAAAATCTCATAGTGTTGGGGGTGTCAACGATTTTTTGATGGTCTTCTGCACCCGGAAGAGGTTGAAAAGCTGTGGCTTTCTCCAGAATTAGATCTGCTTTGTTGTGGTGATATCCAGTATGTTGTGTAGTAAATAAGAAGGTAGAATAATTTCAGGGTAGATTAACATTAACCAAGACATCAATAACATATTTAGAGACTTTTATAAAAACCTATATTACTCGGATAATGAATCGAATATATCAATCATTCACTCATTCCTTGATGATATTGACCTTCCTAAACTTTCGACGGAGCAGGTTACCACCTTTGATCAACCATTAACTCTTGAAGAACTCAGGAAAGCTCTCTTCTCTATGCCCAACAATAAATCACCTGGATTAGATGGCTACCCAGTGGAATTTTATAAACACTTCTGCCCACTTATCTTCCCATTATTCATCAGAATGGTTACAGAGGTCAAGTCAACCTCCACCATGCCTCCGCACATGAATACTGCTCTCATTTCGGTTTTGCTGAAACCCAATAAGGACCCAACCCTCACCTCCAGTTATAGACCCATAAGCCTTATTAATTGTGACCTTAAGATTACGAGTAAAACACTAACCAACAGAATTGAAAATGTAATTCCATTTATAATTCACCCAGACCAAACAGGCTTTGTCAAAGGCAGACACTCATCCAGAAATATGCGTCGTTTATTCAGTCTGATCAGCATATCTCAAAGGAACAACTTTAATACTATTATTGCCTCTTGGATGCCGAAAAAGAATTTGACAGAGTTAATTGGACATATCTCTTTTCAATCCTAAACAAATTTCACTCATTCAATGGATCAGAACCCTCTACAACTCTCCATCTGCTTCTGTCATCACCAATGGTTACACTTCCCAGCGTTTCACTTTACAACGCGGCAGAAGACAAGGATCTCCGCTCTCCCCTTTACTATCCCCTTTACCATCTTTATTGAACCCCTCGCGGCGGCCATCCATCAAAACAGTAGTATTGTAGGCATACAAACAGGAAACTCTGTTCACAAAATCAGTTTGTATGCAGACGATATCTTGTTGTACATACGGAACCCAATATCATCCCTACCGAAGGTGTTCAATCTTATATCTAATTTCTCGGCTATCTCAGACTATTTAACAAATTGGACTAAAACCACAGTCTTACCACTCAGTACTGTAATGGGACTGTAAAGGGACTGTAATGGTGTAACCCAGAAACTTCACTTAACCATCACAATGGGCAAAATTAGAAACTTTGGTATTGATATCTCCACCAATCTATCAGATTTGATTACCCTTAACTTCACTCCATTGCTCAAATGCATTGAAGAAGACCTCATTCGATGGAACAACCTACCCATCTCACAAACCAACCCATTTTGATCGCTTTAACAATTGCCAAGAAAACAATATTACTCAATTGGAAAAAGAGATAATGTCACCACATCCCAATGGTTGCAGTTATTAATAGATTACATCTCAATGGAAAACCTATTGGCAATATCCCAAAACAATGTTGATTCATTTAATGAAATATGGGCTACTTTTATCACTGACATAACTCCATCATTTAATACTTGAGTCTTCCTAAGTCGGTGCAATGTCATGGTGCTTTGGGGCATGTGGGGGTCCTCCTGGGCTGCCGGGGCTCTGCAGTTGGGTGGACGCCCGGGCAGCTCTGGAGACATCCGTTGTGCGTGGGCCTGTGCTCTTGGGGGATCCTGGGGCCCCACGGGGGAGTTGGGTGGTCTGGGTGGTGGCGCCTGCTCCTTTACCTGAGTTGAGTCCGGGGGTGGGGGGGGGGGGGGGGGGGACGTGCTCCTTGGGAGTACCTGCAGCTAGCATCCGTGTGTTGGTTCGGGGCATGGTTGTGTGTTCTGGGGCTCGGGTTGGGGGTGGGGGGTGTGGGTTGCTGGTTCGGGTCTCGGCCCCGTGGTCGGCGGGTCGGCACACCACCGGGGTCGCCCCCCCAGTAGGCGGGGTGGCTGGGCCCGTGTGCCCTCCTGCGTCCCGTGGTGGGGGGGTCCTTCTGCGTCCCGTTGGGGGTGGCCCGTCGTGCCGGGGCTGGTTAGGCATTCCGTCTGGGGTGGGCGGCTCGGGCGGGTTGTTGGGGGCTTCAGGGCTCCTTCTGCTGCTTGGAGGCGCCGCGACATAATACCAACCTTCTACACTAGTACCAATGGGGATAAGTCATGTACACTCACCGGAGGACATCTTACACACACACACACACACACACACACACACACACACACACACACACACACATACAGGCGGTCCCAACACACACACACACACACCACCACACCTGCTTCGAGTGCACCCCAGCACCCTCCTGGTTGCATTCCTCTCCTTTCCTCCCTCATCTGCTGCCATAACTATAACAGGAAGAGGCCACGTGACCAGTTGTAGTTTCAGTTTTCCTTGACCTAATTAACTGTTTCTCAATACATGTTGTGTCCAATGTTTATGTTTTTGTGTAAATTTTGTTTGTTTCTATGTTTATTTGTCTCACCCGTGGTGATTCTCCCCCTCTTGCAGTAGTGATCAGTTGTTTATAGTCCTAAACATGATAAATAGTTCTCCAAAGAGGGGGGTTGGTGGTGGTTCTCTATAACCAAAAACTGTGCTCTTGTCATTCTACAGGTCATCCACAGGACAGAGTTATTGCAGCAGTTCTTGATGATTTAAGAATTAATAAAGAGTTGCATTGCAGGTTGAGAAGTTAAACTCCACTTGCAGACTAACTCTGTCCTAGATGCAATGGCATACAAATACTGTGTTGTATGCCCAGCATGCCCAACAGCACAGGTTTTCTCAAGTTGTGTTTAGTCATTTGCTGTCTTGCAAACATTGTTGACAAATATGTTGTGTTTTCAAATATTTGTAAACTTTTTGTTACCTTGACATCCAAACCGTTCAAACACTCATAACTACACCTGTGATGAAAACAATACGATGTAAAGTTCCATTTATCAAATGTTTAATTCACAAGATGAAGTGTTCCTCATAGATAGTGGTTTTGATTATCCTTGGCCATGCAAATCGTCATTTATTAATATACACTTAACACTAAGTATAATTGTAATAAACTCAGAACAGAATTCAGGAATTCATTCTTACATGGCTCAGTGGTTGGGAACAGTTGTTCCAAAAGATTCTAATTCTAGCGCTGATAATGTACGTGCCAAATTAGAATCTGTCTCGGCGTGATAACAGAGCAGAGCACATCTCCGTTACCTAGAGACGAAAACCACACCTGCACTGCTTGAAAAGGAAAAAGGAAAAAGTTGGGTTGATACATGAAACTCGGTTTACGTCTCTGCACTCAGCAGGGAGGGAAGGGCTCCGTTTGCTCTCTGCGCTGGCTCTCCACATCTTCTGGAATCGTCATCGCCAACAAGCCCTGGCTGCGACTGGTCCTCACCATGATCACCACAGCTCTCATCCTGGTGATGGCTGTTTTCAACATGGTGAGAAACCGCTCTCGTTGCGGAGCGGGAATTGATAGAGGGCGATGACACTACCTGAAGCAATCAAGGAAGTGAGCTCAACCCATGTGTCCTCTCTCCTCCAAACCCTTTCTGGCAACCAGTTCTTTCTGGAAGACCAATTCCAGACAGCGTCCCCGTCGGCGAATCTCACCAACGATAGCGCGCTCGATTCCAAAGGCCTGGCCCGCGCCGCCCAAGAAGACAAGTTTTATCTGCCAGTAAGTTTTACCGTGCAGCGTGCAAGGAGAAGATGGTTGGCGTGGTCGAGTGTGTGGTTGAAGCTCAACCCAGCAAAGCTCTCTCCACAATGACTTTCTAAAGCTCCAATGGCCAAAATAGCATAGTACACGTGAATTGACTCTACAAAGACACTGGGGTGATAATTCAAGGAATTATACAAGGAAGGGCTTACATTTATGGTCACGTCCAAAATTATTTCATGGGCAATCAGACGGCCGTCCCCAAGTTCCTTAAAATATGTCTCCATTTTGCATGATGCCTATGTACAGTAGGAACCTCCTCACTTTGTCACACGTTGCACTGCCTTGATCTTTTTAGGATTATATATGGAGACTGCATTTGTAATGTAAAGATGGGATTTTCAACATTGCCACCAGTCAGCAGACTCCATAAATGCAGAGGGTTGTTTTGTGATGGGAGGTTGTTTCTGAAGGTTTCAGAAGGCTGACACAATGCATGCGTACACTCCTGCTTTCACTCGTTTGTTTCACCCGTCTTCCCTCCTGTAGTATTTCATCTACTGCTGTATCCTGGGCCTGGTGTCGTGTTCGGTGTTCCTGAGGATCAACTATGAGCTTAAGATGGTGGTGATGCTGGTCGCCGTGGTGATCTACAATGTCATCATCCTCCAGACACACGCCCCGCTCCTGGACGGTTACAACACCGCGCTCTACCGCACCCAAACCCTGGATAGGTACGATGAAGTCGGATTGATTTTGAAGGTTTTGAAGTGACAGGCGGAGGATATGTGGGGCAGTGAGACCACAGTCCAATGAAGAGATTCAATGAAAAGTTTTCAGGCCAGTCAGTGACAACACCTATGTCTCTTTCTCTATTCTTGCATCTACCCCAGACCGGGCGTTCTGAAAGACCTGAAAACGATGGGTTCCGTGTCGCTCTTCATCTTCTTCGTGACTCTCCTGGTGCTGGCCAGGCAGGTCAGTAGCTCTCCCACTAGTTACATCGTAGATGTAAAGAAAAAAGAAAAAATTTAAAAAGCCCTTCGAACTAAACAAACTTCCTTCACCAGAAGAGCCCTTGCAAAAACCGGACAACCATACCAGTCCGCTGTAAGTATTCAGGGTCTTCTGCCGTACATGGTTTGAGCTAAAAACAGATGACAGAAAACCAAAGAGGACAGAGGATGCACACTGTGTGTGTGTGTGTGTTGTGTACACGGTATATGTGCCATCCCCTTTGGGGCATAATCCATCAAACCCCAGCCAGAAACAGATGCGCCGGTCGGGCACATGTCCCCTTCGAGATTGTGTACCCAAAACTCAAGCTCCCCAGAGAAGTAAGTCAGAGCCAGTTTCCCCCCACCGCTCTCATTCTGGGTCACTGACACCAGAGTGGGGGGAGAGAGAGGGAGGGTGCATTTGTGTTTTGGGAACGCAAACATTTTCTGGCACAAAGCTCTTCTTCGCCGTCCTATCTATCCGTGTGTGCGGCTGAGCGCTCACAAAGGTCTTCAGAGGGTAATTGGGTTCATTCTGCCGGATGCTGCTGCTGCTGCTGTTGTTGTTGTTGTTGTTGTTTTAGTCTTTTTTGGAGTGGTTCTGGAGGTGACTTGACCTCCATGAATTAGTCGTGGACACAATATTCTAAAAGTAAGCGTCAAAATAGCTCCGTAAAAAAAAAAAAGATTAAAAAAAAAGATTAAAAAAAGAACTTGTCTACGTGATTGAAATACTCCTTTGTTCTTACTCACCTCTTACCTACAGTACACAATTTTTAAAAAAAACTTGGAAAAAATACAAAACACAATTTGAGTTCGAGTGAGAGGTTCCGGCTAAATTAGTCGAGGGGCGGGGAGGGGGTCAGGTTAGTGGACTGCCAGCTGCTGTGCGTAATTCATCCCTCGTGAAACAGGCAGCGGTGCCGAGGTTCATTTATAGACCTTGTTAGCTGGTAATCCAAAAGGCATCCGGAATTAGCTCGCACCCTCCTGTCCTACTTACAGTTTGTTGCAAACACCCTGCGACCTTTTGCAAAATGAAGCACGTCACTCAAAGTTCTACAATGATTTATAAAACCCGATTTTGTCACCGTATGGCACACGTGGTTCATGCGGTCTGAATGAACCGGTTACACACTGTGCTCAATCTAAAACACGCTTAACATTTCTACTTTTCTAATGATAGGGTGGGTTTGATTTTTTTCAGAGATATTGTCAGAGTACATGAATATATTGACAACTCAACACTCAAGACCAGTACTGCAGGAACCCAAAGCATCATCTCTTCGCCTAGCTGAATCTGGCCGTGGCACTTCGTCCACGTTGTCCTCTCTCGCAAGACAGCGAGGGAAAAATCTTCTTGAGTGGCGAATCCATCTTTGTACAGGCCCTGCATCAATTTGGTCGCTGGCCTCCTCCATGGCTTGAATGAGGGGTATCTTGGGTGAAAAAAACAACAACTTCTCAATGGGATTAAAGACGGGGAGATTATGGTGGGAGGTATTGAGGTGAAAATTGTGGATGCTGATGAAACTGGTATTGGAGCAGAGCAGATGGGTGGAAAGGCATATTGTCCCACATGACAATGTGTTATCTGCTCTGCTTCCATTTGGTCTTCTGCTGTCACGGTGTCGTCTGTCTGAAAATGTCAGTATTTGGGCCGTGTTGCAAGGGTCTAAGTTGGCATGGCAGTGGAGGACCCCATTCTCTGTGACTGCAGCGCACATTGTCAGGTTTCACTAACTGTGTGTTACTTTTGATTTGAGTGTAAGTGTACAAAAATTTTAATTCCACTGAAGGGATATCTTGCACTAAAGGGATAATGCTACAGCATACAGTACAATTACATTCTAGTGAATTGTGTGCTTCCAACTTTGTGGACAGTTTGGGGAGGGCCCTTTTCTGTTTCATCACAACAATGTCCCTATGCACAAAGCGAGGTCCAGAAAGAAATGGTTTTCTGACTCTGGTGTGGAAGCCGAGACCTGAACCCCAATGAACACCTTTGGGATGAATTTGAACGCCGACTGCGAGCCATTGCCCAACATCAGTGTCTGACCTCACTGATGCTCTTGCGTGTTAGAGAAACGGACGCACTCAAGCACCCACGCACTCCCCCGACACATTGCAGTTCACTGTGGACACCAAGACACTATTGTGTAGCCACCAGCCCACAGGTATCTAAATAGCGATGGGTGATTCAGGAAACTCTGTCTGTGATAGCGCCTTTCAGAGATGTACACACACATACAGGGCAGGTACAGTAACCCCGGCTGCTGGGGTGTTCTGACCCGATAGATAAGCCTCCCAAACACGTTTAGATGCATTCCCGAACTCGCTCCGAGCATAAATAACCAATGTACAGGCAGTGGCTATCTTTTATGCAAAACAGCCCCATCCTTCCACACACTCTTTTTTCTTTTGAGCGTGGGTCGAAAAGCTCCTCTTGCTATTTCATTGTCATCTCATTAGAACATAATTTTTTTTCCTATGAATACCAAACAAGGCCTTTAGTTCCGCTTGGTAACGCCCACCCAGACGATCCATAAGGTTCTCAGTTGGCAAATCAAAAAGAAGGCAAAGGAATGCTAATTTACCACGCCTGTGGTAATGAAGCTGCAGTGGCGACCTCAAATGTAGAGGTCAATTCACCTTTTTCCGGGTGTAGAGATTTTTTACAACAGTGCACTTTCTGTAGAGTTCTATTGTCGCAGATTGTTTGTTGCGAATGACGCAGGTGTCCCTTTGTTTTTTCTTTTTTTTTTTTTTTACTCTGTGTCCTCCTGTAACAGAATGAATATTACTGTAGGTTAGACTTCCTGTGGAGGGACAAGTTTAAGCGGGAGTGTGAGGAGATCGAGACCATGGAGAACCTCAACCGCGTTCTGCTGGAGAACGTCCTGCCCGCGCACGTTGCCGAGCACTTCCTGGGACGCAACTGGAAGAACGAGGTGCATTTCCTAGCAGAGGATGAGGTCGCCGTAGAATAGGAAAGGCTTATAAACCAGCTTTTTTGTCTCGAAACTTCCTATTGTCCAGTGTCTTCGATGTTAATCCGTTGTGTCACCAGGACCTGTACCACCAGTCGTACGAGTCAGTGTGCGTGATGTTCGCCTCCATCCCGGACTTCAAGGAGTTCTACACGGAGTCGGACGTCAACAAGGAGGGCCTGGAGTGCCTTCGCCTCCTCAACGAGATCATAGCCGACTTTGACGAGGTGGAAAGTAAAGCAACTCACACACCTGTCACAGACCACGCTTAAAAGCCACTTTTACTGTTGCCAAATGCATTCTTACCAACAACGTGGCAATTAAGCAGAATTTGGCTTTGCGTCACTTTGTTTTCTATCTGCCTTAGCTGCTGTCCAAGCCCAAGTTCAGCGGAGTGGAGAAAATAAAGACCATTGGGAGCACCTACATGGCTGCCACCGGCCTCAACGCCACGCCGGGACCAGAAAGCACACAGGCACTAGTCATGTAGTGACACGAATTATGAAATACGGATTTTCACAGGCATCGCAGAGCAACTTATCATCTCCCGTGGGTCTCCCACAGGAGCATGACCGGCAGTACATGCACATAGGAACCATGGTGGAGTTCGCCTTCGCCCTGGTCGGGAAGCTGGAGGTCATCAACAAGCATTCCTTCAATGACTTCCGACTCAGAGTTGGTGAGAGCTCCAGGTTGCATACGTTTCAGCTTTCTTCCTGACAAATTCATCTTACCTTTGTATTACATCAGGAGTCATTGGGTTTGGTGACTTTCCCCCGATCAGGGATCAACCACGGGCCAGTGATCGCGGGGGTCATTGGCGCCCAAAAACCACAGTACGACATCTGGGGGAACAGCGTGAACGTGGCGAGCAGGATGGAGACCACTGGTGTTCTAGGGAAAATTCAGGTGGATCTCTCTTCTATATTTATTTATAGTGGGCGAACTAATCTCATAGGGCTTTGTTCCCTCCCCCCACAGGTCACAGAAGAGACCAGCCACATCCTCTCCACGTTGGGCTACATGTGCTCCTGCAGGGGCATCATTAACGTGAAGGGCAAGGGAGAGCTCAAGACCTACTTTGTCCACACCGAGATGACCCGCTCCCTCTCGCAGGGGACTGTGATGCCTTGAGCGCTGGACGGGAACACTCGCTGTACAACAAACAGACTTAGAAAGGTCAAGGCGGTTTTCTTAGTGCTCTTTATAGTACTTGGTTATCATCAGAGCTCAACGGTACTGGATATAGACAAGCATCTTAGACAAAAAAAAAAATCGAGTGTGCGGCCAAGGAGTGAAGTTGAGTGTGGGGCTGCGCGCGGCCTTCCGGCCTTGAGGAGGAAAGGTTCCACCAGAGGGCGCTGTGCGTCGACCACCTGTACCAAAGCATTTGTGTAGAGCTAACCAGTGCTGCAGCGCTTAGGAGTATTTTAGCAAACTGCTGCCTGACAGGACAAAACTGATAGGGGTGCCCACACCCCCCGAGCCAGCCTGTTCCATTTTCTTCCAAACGGGCGACCACAAGTGTTTTTGTCCTGTTCAGCCTTCGATGCCAACATATTCCGTGCAGTAGGTAGTTTGCCAAGCTCTGTGAATAGTAATTATAGCTGTTTGGAGCTTTTGTTTCTGTAGGCAGACATTGGTGGGGGGATTTTGAAAGTTCACCTGAAACCAAAAGCCAACCACGATATGTGTGTAAATTTGCACTGTGGTCATTTTGTAATGCATTAAATATTTGTAAATAAGTTGATCTCCTCCCTGACTGTCTCTTATCAATTCTATTCAATTAGTTTCTAGTTCTATTTTGAGCCATCACAAGGAAGAAAAACAGGATAAAACGGTGTATGTATTGCCAATAGGTATTAATGAACTGGTCCTAAAATGATACTTAACAGAAAACTCAACAGATAACTCATGTGGAGGTAAATAATGATCATCACACTATACGGAGGCAAGAGGAAAGAACCTGTTTTCCAACGCGTCAAAAAAAACGGAATCTGTTCCATAAAGACTTGTGCGATGAAGCATTTTTGAATGTAATGACCATTTCCTGTCAGCCAGTTACTTTTTTTCCCTTCACTCTAATTGAAGCACTTATCGCCTTCGTGGCACAGCCCTTTCTAAATGTGCCCTCACGCTGTATACGGTCGCTGTCAAAGCGAAAGGTTTAGAGTCTTTTCCAGAAAAGAAAAAGGCCCTCCAATTATAAAGCCATAAAACGGCAAAAGAGTGCTGTCGTAAAATCGCCACCATTGGAAAGGTGGTTCGGGCCGCATAAATCTCTGTTTCATTCTGATTTATGAAGGAATATTGGGCGAGGGATGGTTGTTCTGTAGAGGTCTATGCTTCTTGTAAATGGTGTGAAGTGCACACGGATCACACGATTTGTTATTATATGACTCGTTTGGAAGGTGAAGGCAAAGGTGTTGAATCTTTAATCATAACAGTATGTTTTAAAAGTCAAAATCCTGATAGGATCTATCATTCAAAGTGAAACGCTAATGCCAAAATATAGGGAAGCAAACTAATGTGCTCTATCATAGGATGTACTCTGATCCCTTTAAAATAAGTTGCGTAATGCACTGTAAACTTCAGCAATGGCTTCTTCTCCTATTTTTTCTTTATTTTCCGTGATGCTTCTGGCTGATGGAAACTTTTGCGTTTCCCTTGTGATCTTTAATGGTTGTACAGTATATAGGCTATTGTTTTGTATCTTTGTCACTAGAATAAATCCTCATCAGTTTTCTTTTGTATTCACAGAAGAAAAGGTTCACATTTATACGCTTGTTATTTCAAGATTTCAAACGGGAACCAACCAAGTATGCTTCAGGCCTCGTTCAAGGTTGTCCAATTTTTCTGTAGAAATTCACCCTTTCATACAATATGTACCATAAATCGGGTGAAATAAATTTTAAACAGCCTTTCCTCCCCTCAACCCAGTTGCCACTGCAGGAGAGTGGGGTGGAGGTGGGGGTGATGGTTCATGAAGTGCTCTAATTTACAGCATGAAGCCCCCCGCTGAGAGTCGAGCCTCCCTTCAGTGTGATTAGAAGCTCAGGGGCTTGCATGCCTGCTTTGTTCAACACTCAGACTTTCATGGTGTCGGTGACCCAGAAACGCACCGCGAAGAATAATTACTTTGACATATTTTGTCGTACAGCTGCGGTGGAGAAGAAACACCTCAGTTTTGCTCTTGACAGCCACCACCACCAGACCCTTAAGCCAGTGCAGGGGGACCCCACCTTGTACCGCACTCTACGGGGTTGGAACTGTACTGTATGACACCGGTCCAGCATGTAGCAAGTACAGCTGGAGTCAACACATTTGGTGGAGTATTTTGTTTAGACAAGCATCATGAAATTATTCCTATTTATTTCTCTCCACTCTCACGCCCCTCGCTGCTTCCCTCCTGGTCGCTCCCATGTTTCCAGCCATTTCCTAACCATTTCCTGTGGAAATGGCCTGGAAACTGTCTGTTCCAGGTAATACAGGCCTACAGTGCATCCAAGGTACTAGATAGGATTGAATTCAATCAAAACTTTATTTCATCAATCAAATCAAATTAAATTAAATCTAATCAAATTAAACCAAATTAAATCAAATTAAATCAAATTAATTAAATTAAATTAAATTGAAAGCCTCTCCCTTAAGAACATGTTGTCTTTGTTCATTAAGCATCACTAGAGGAATGCGTTCTGCATGCTGCATTCTACACTGTTGACCACTCAATACTTTTGGACAGGTTGAGAAATTGGGTTGGGCTTTCCGACAGAGTCTTAAGCTGGTTCAGGTCATATCTTCAAGACAGGAACTATTTGGTCTCCATTGGCGATTATGTATCTGAACTAACGTGAATTGTGGACTCCCCCAAGGTTTAATCCTAGGACCGTCTTCATTCAACCTCAACATGCTCCCACTTGGCCTAATTATGCAAAATAATAATATTGATTGCCATTGTTATACAGATGACACCCAAATCTATATAGCTATATCACCAAATGACGATCTTCCTATTGATCTGCTGGCCATTGCATTGAGCAAGTCAAGTACTGAATGTTGCCAGAATTTCCTTCAACAAAATAAGAACAAAACTGAGATAATTGTTTTCGGTTTCAAAAAAGAAAGGCTGTAAGTTTGCTTCCACATTGAGTCCCTATCCTTGAAAGCCAAAAACCAAGCCAGAAATCTTATGGATTTCGATCTAAATTTCAACAGCCACATCAAGTCAGTAACAAAATCTGCCTACTATGACCTTAAAGATTTTGCAAGACTAAGAGGACTCATGTCCAAACAAGACTTGGAAAAAGTTGTTCGTGCCATCGTTACCAGTAGATTTGATTAATGGAATGGTCTCTCTGCGGGTCTTCCTAAAGGCTACAGCTTGTTCAGAATTCTGCTGCCAGAGTTCTAACAAAGACCAAAAAATGTGAACACTCCCAGTATGTCAGAGAATTGATTTTTCAAAATACTGCTGCTCACCTATAAATTACGAAATGGTTTAGGGCCAAACTTTATCACTGAAATGCTTTCGCTATATAAACCCTCTAGAGCAGGGGTGTCAAACTCATTTCCCCCCCGGGCCCCATCAGCATCTGGTTGCCATCAAAAGGCTGGTTGTAACTAAGACTGTATAAATGTAACTACTCCTTAACATATTGTTAAACTAACTTAATGTCTCTGCATTTGATTATTATTAATCCAAGTGTAGAAATATTGCACATGCATTTACATCAATTTGAAAATATATGTAAGCACATTACTCTGTTATTATAACATAAATCAATTTAATTGATCAGGTTAAGAAACCCACATTACTCAATCAATCAAAGATCAAACTTTGTGAAGTGAATAACAAAAACAAAAATGATTAAACACAAGTTATTACATCAACTTTGTTGAAAACTTTTTTGTCACAGTTGAAAAGGGCAGAACTATGGTACAACAAATAATTGTGAGCTGCTAAGAACATGTGTGACCTATGTGGCATTTTACAAAAGCAAATGGCTGCAGACAGCCATGGAGAGGGCAAACATCCAACTAATGAGAGATGGTTTTGATTACAGTAAACATTTGGTTGCATGAACACATACACTTGTAAACACACTAAATACATTGCTACACATACAAAGTAGTATATGTAATTAACTCAAAATAGCTATGGGTTGTCTCAGTTCACAACTATATTGGTCAAGTTCTGGGTGACGTTGATGAGGTGATGCACACATTACAGGTGCGCCATTGGTAGTTAGCCCCACCAACTTTTCCCTGGGTCATTTAGTTTTACTTACGGACCTCTCCACCGCATCAAAAATGTCCCTCCCTTCTTATTCAAATGGATAGATGCTCTGTATCTGTGTTGTCTATGCTTTCATCAACAGCTAATGAAAAAGCCAGGTAACTGCGTGTCTCTTCGGCCAGCTGTGTTGTCAGTCTGCTAGTTCCTTAACTCGGTCTGCAATTGTGTTTTTTGACAAACTGACATTTTTAAAAGTCTATCTGGTCGGGGCACACCTGCTCACATACCTTTAGCATGCACCGCTTCAAAAATGCACCCTCTGAAAAACAGTTGGAAGCTCGGGCGATTTCTTCAGCCACAATGAAGCTAGCTTTCACTGCTGCATCATTTTTGTCTGTAGCTTAAACATGTAAACATATTCTGCTGCGATTGCAGCCTGCCTTTTAATTCTTGGACAATTTGATGTTTTTTACTGAAGGCTAAATTTAGCATACTTGGCTCTTTGTTTAGTGTCAAAATGCCGACGTAAATTGTATTCCTTCATCACCGACACTGCCTCGTAACACAGAAGACATACCAGTTTTTCACAAACACGTATTCGCTTTTCCATCTTTCATTAAATTACCTTCCCTCTGCATCAATTTTTCTCTTGTTTTCTCTTGGCCGGATTCGGCCCACGGGCCTTGAGTTTGATACATATGCTCTAGACTGCTAAGATCATCTGGGACCAGTCTGTTGATTGCTCCCAGAGTCAAAACTAAACGTAGAAAACCAGGATTTAGCTTCTAGGCAACAAAAAGCTGGAATAAACTTCCTGAAGTTTTGACTCTCTCCAACCTTGTCTTTTAAATCAAGACTAAAAAGGTTTATATTTACCTTTGCTTCCTGCTAAACGCAAATTACATTGCACTTCTATCTTTATTATTTTATTCAAATGTCTTTTTATGCTTTATTTTAAATCCTGTTTTATTTAATTGTACAACATGCTAATATATACACTACTCACAAAAAGTTATGGATATTTGGCTTTCGAGGACGTCTCATGCTGTTCACAAGTCGACTTATTGTCTGCTGAGGCCTGGCCCCCCACTCTTCTTGAAGGGCGGCCCTCAGGTCATTGAGGTTCTGGGGCACAGAGTTACGAGCCTCTACACAGCGACTCAGCTGATCCCATAGGTTTTCTATGGGATTCAGGTCTGGAGAAAGTGCAGGCCACTCCATTTGAGGTGCCCCAGTCTCCAGCAGCCGTTCCCTAATGATACGACCTCGATGAGCTGGAGCATTGTTGTCCAAGGAGATGAAATGAGCCCTGTGTTGTTCATGCAGGGGCACAATGACTGGATTAATGATGTTATTCAGGTAGTATGGGCTTGTCACTGTAACATTCACAAGGTGTAGGGCAGTTCTGTATTGACTAGACACACCTGCCCACACTGTAACACCACCACCACCAAAGGCTCGTCTGGTGACAACAGTGGCTGATGCATAGCGCTCTCCTTGACGTCTCCAACATCGTTGGCGGCCATCATTTCTGCTCAACGTGAATCGACTTTCATCAGAGAACAGCACTGAGGTCACTGGTCCCTTGTCCAGCGTAAATGCTCCCTGGCCCATTCAAGACGATGATGCCTGTGCCTGGTGGTGTGGTCAGGTACCCTTGCAGGTCGTCTAGCACGCAGACCACGCTGATGTAAACGGTTTGGAAAAGTCTGACGTGACACTTGGGTGCCTCTCACCTCCCTTAAATTCAAGATTTTTATTTTATTTGTCACATACATATACATACTTCCATACATATATGCAGTGAAATGTAATGCAACGCACCCGGTGATAGCACACAAGAAGTCCTAGGAAAAAGTACTAAAATAAAATAAAATAAAAAGTAGAAAATTACTTTCTAATAGACCG
The DNA here is from genome assembly GCF_960531495.2 of Zeus faber. NCBI lineage: Eukaryota > Metazoa > Chordata > Actinopteri > Zeiformes > Zeidae > Zeus > Zeus faber. Next base: position 29,827,072 of record NC_137193.1, read on the forward strand.
ACTAACTGACTCCTAAAACGTAATACAGTAAGTGGAATACTTATAGAATAAGATAAAAAATATATAGAATAAAATACAATAAAAAATAAATTGAAATAAAATGGAATAGGTTGAAGGAATATGGCTATGTATATACAGATATGTGCATTAAAAGTGGCATGTGAATTAAAGTGGCATGTGAATGTGAATAGTGTGAGGTAGTGTTTGGGATAATACAGCACAGTATACAACAGTACGGCGCAGCAATACGGCATCACGAACAACCCTGAACAGTGATACAGTATGCGGTACAGTATGCTACATACAGTACAGTAGGTAGTGGAGCCTAGTGCATGGCTCAGTTAGGACCCCTGGTGAGGTCAGCATTGACAGTTCTGATGGCTTGAGGGAAGAAACTCCGTCTCAGTCTCTCTGTTCTCGCTGCGTGACTGCGGAGGCGCTTGCCTGACCGCAGCAGCTGAAACAGTCCGTTGTTGGGGTGATGAGGATCCTTCATGATCCTACGGGCTCTGCTACTACACCTCCTGGTGTATAACTCCTGCAAGGGGGGGAGGGTAGTTCCAGTGGTACGTTCAGCTGAACGCACCACCCTCTGCAGGGCCCGCCTGTCCTGGGCAGTACAGTTCCCAAACCAGGCAGTGATGTTGCCTGTCAGGATGCTCTCCACTGCTCCAGAGTAGAAGGACTTGAGGATCCTCACCGAGACCCGGAATTTCCTCAGCTGCCTGAGGTGGTAGAGACGCTGCCTCGCCTTTCTCACCAGAGTGTCTGTATGAACAGTCCATGTTAAGTCCTCTGTGATGTGGACTCCCAGATATCTGAAGCTGCTCACCCTATCGACAGAAGTCCCATTAATCCACAACGGCGCGTGCGTCCTCGATTGTGATCCACGCCTAAAGTCCACAATCAGCTCCTTGGTTTTGCTGACGTTCAGGTGGAGGCTGTTGTCCTGGCACCAGAGTGACAGGTCAGCCACCTCCTCGCGGTAGGCCTTCTCATCGCAGTCGGTGATCAGGCCCACGACCACGGTGTCGTCAGCAAACTTGATGATGGTGTTGGAGCTGGACCTGGCCATACAGTCATGTGTGTACAGGGAGTACAGTAGGGGGCTGAGGACGCAGCCCTGGGGGGATCCTGTATTCAGGGTGAGGGAGCTTGACATGTACTTCCCCACCTTGACCACCTGGGGGCGGCCTGTGAGGAAGTCCAGGATCCAGGTGCACAGCGGAGCATTCAATCCTAGCTCCAACAACTTGACAGCCAGTCTGGTGGGGACTATGGTGTTGAAAGCTGAACTATAATCAATGAACAGCATTCTCACATAGGCCCCCTTCTGGCCATCCAGGTGCGTGAGCGTGGTGTGCAGTACCTGAGAGACCGCGTCATCCGTGGATCTGTTCTGCCGGTACGCGAACTGCAACGGGTCCAAGGTGCGGGGGAGGGAGGCGCAGATGTAATCCTTAATCAGCCTCTCGAAACACTTCATGACCACCGAGGTGAGGGCCACCGGACGGTAGTCATTCAGGCAGGTTGGAGAGGCGATCTTCGGGACAGGAAGGACGGTGGACCTCTTGAAGCAGGACGGGACCGCTGATTCAGCCAGGGAGATGTTGAATATTGTGGTGAACACCGGAGCTAGCTGGTTAGCACAGGTCTTCAGTACTCGTCCAGATATGCCATCTGGACCCGCAGCTTTCCTGGTGTTCACCCGCATCAAAGCCCTCCTGACCTCGTGCACGGACACTGAGAGTGCGCGCTCGTCCCCAGCGGTGTAGCTCCAATTAGCCGGCGAGCTAGCGGTGCTGCTGCCAGACTCGAACCGCGCATAAAAGGAGTTCAGTTGGTTGGCCAGGGAGGCGTCCGCACTCGTGGCTGGGGAGGAGCTGCTCTTGTAGTTAGTTATTGTTCGCAGCCCCTCCCACAAGCGTCTAAATGTGCCTGGAGTTGAGTGGCATCATCATCCGGTTCCACAGGGCACTGTTCACAATGAAGCGCTCATCAGTGTGGGATGTGGCCAAGGGACGTCCACTTCTATGCCTTTCTGTGACTCTTCCAGTCTCTGTATCTCTGTTGCAAGCTGCTGATGACACTCTGTGACACTCTAAGCTCAGTGGCCACTTCCTTCTGAGAACATCCTGTTTGAAGCCTCTCAATGGCAGGTACTGTTGATCAATTGTTAGGTGTCGTCTTGGTCTCATGATGTAAAAACGTGAACAGCATGATGAAGAGGACTGTTTAAATACCAATTCTAATTGAACCAGGAAATGTATTGGTCGATTCATGGATCAAACACCTGTTGTGAATTTTGTTCAGCCTGTTCAGCTCCTTGTTAGAGAACAGCTAGTTGTGTAAAAAGTACTGAAACATTGAACAGTTGGACATGTGCATTCAAAAGTTTAGAGAAGGTCAAATTAAGTTCACCTGTAAAGGTTATAGTGCATTTTAGGTTCATCCTGAAATTTCACCCGAAAGCTGAATATCCCTAACTTTTTGTGAGTAGTCTATATATATATATATATATATTTTTTTTTTTTTAATGTGAAGCACATTGAGTCTGCTTCGTGTATGAAATGTGCTAAATAAATAAAGTTGCCTTGCCTAATACTACTACTACTACTACTACTACTACTACTACTACTACTACTACTACTATTAACAATAATAATAATAATAATAATAATAATAATAATAATAATAATAATAATAATAATAATAATAATAATAACAATTGGAAAATTCATTTTAAAAGATTACTTGTCTATATTGTAATGCAGACAACATTTATGGAACTTTACCATTTCTTTCGCATTACAATTGTTATGGAGGAATTTGTCAATACTACAAACCCTTTCTGCCCTTTCATTACATTTTGTTATGTTTAGGTGTAGGAAATTTTTTATACATGATGTTAATTAAGAAAAAAGTTGTTTATTTTTTTACTTTAAACTATATATTTTCATTGTTATGACTTCCCTTGTTTATGTAGGTACCCCGGAGTCTCAGTGAAGTTAGGCGACGTTGTGTCTCGTATATGTCAATTATGACGTATTCACGTAGATTTACGATAGCAGTCGAAATTAACTAAATTTGATTGTTGACTTTTTTCCTCGGATTACCTTTTCAGCGAGTAACGTTCCATGAAATATCAAAAACGCTGTTGGATATTTTTCGTGAGTACCATTGCACAGCGTCTGTCCTTCCGACGCCTCGATGCATCTTGAACGCATCACTCAGTCGCACATTTCAGTAGATTCGACCGGACGTGGGCACAAGTTTTTGTGGACTACTTTTTGTTCTATTTTTCATTAATCCGGCAAAGTAACGGGGGCTACGGAGATGAAGTATCAATCGAACAGATCTGCTGACATCTACCAGGTAAGAAGGTACATAAATACACATGTGAATGAAAGGTTGCAACGTCGAATCAGCGAGTCTACACGGTGCACTGGACACGGTCCGACCGGAAATTCTCCATTGGAATCTGTACATTTATAGTAAATAAGATGATGACGTCATAAAGCGTCCAACGTTCGTCTCGTCTCGTTCATTTTGTTTACAAATAGTGACGTCGGTTAACCAAGACAGCTGAATATTTGGGATCAAAGTTGTTCCGTTTTTCACGAATACCTGCGCCGTATGTGCTCGTAGATTCTGTCATTATTGTGATCCAGATACTTTTAGCTGGTTTGGAAATATTTTAGGGTGAAATGCATTGGGCCGCGTCTCCATCCAATTTGTTCGGTTTTTCCGCTCATTTCTGTTTCGTATGTGGATCGATCTGGATGAAACTTCAACCACGAGGTGTTGGGCAACATCGGTTCGAACAAGACATCAACCATGTTCTTGCTTCTTTCCAATTTTGTGTTCCAGATAGTTTTCGATTTCAAAATTCTGAGAATTTTCCCGGAACAATCACAACAGGCTGGACCCCTAATTATTATTATTATTATTATTATTATTATTATTATTATTATTGTTATTATTATTATTATTATTATTATTGTTGTTGTTATTATTATTATTATTATTATTATTATTATAACTATTAATAACAATAAGGATGTTACTCGTAGAAAATGATGATGATGATGAAGATGATGATGATGATGATAAATTCAGAATTTAGTCTCTTCAGGGTCACTCGAGGTCCTGCACTGCCTCTACTCAAAACAAAAATAAATAGTGGAAGCAGATTCCATTTATCACATCGGACAGACGCCTCAAGCATATGAAGTGGTTCAATTATGGCTGGCAAAAAAAAAAAAAAAGTCCATTTGAAAGGGCTTCAACCGAATTCTAAATAACCACACAGGAAACGATGGCAAATTATGGTAACCTGCAAAAGTCATAAAAAAAAATGGCAAGCTAATTTTATCCTCATTTTGGTGATAAATATTTGAAGAGCATCCAGATGATCTACATTGATTAATTTTTTTGTAAAAAGAAAATACATAAGTTTGTCTGCATGTGTGTTTCTGCATCTCTCTCTCTCTCTCTCCTCCGCCCGTCTGTCGCCTTCACACAGAAAGGATTTTGGTTTACTACACTATTTGGCTCTATTTACAGTAATGACACCACAGAGGCCATCAGAACTGGGTTTTCCCAATAAATAGACAGACCTCCGCACTTTCCTCGTAAGAGTCGTCCTGTCCATCCGAGGGCCAGGAGTAATTACTTGGCTGACATTTCGAAGTGATATATTACTATTTGGTTAGTCTCTCTCTGCAGGAATTAAACATCCCAGGGGGGGGGGGCGGCTGAGCCTGCCCGAGTTATTAAAGGATTTACCAACATTATTAAACCTCCAAACTTGTAACTACAGGCCTACCACTACGATAGTTACTGTATTGTGAAAAAGTCTGATTATTTGGTTGAACTGCTGTTTTCCCCAAGTTTATTTTAAATGCCATCAAGTAAATATTTATAATAGCCGTAACAGCATTCTGGATTAGCAGAAAAAACGTTGGGTTCTTCTTTTATACTGTGTGTAGTGTTTTGTGACTTTTGTGACTGTGTTCATTTTTGCTGACCGTTTGGTACTGTTAGGGTCAAATTGACTCTTTATGATGACATTATTGGGGTTTTAAAAGAAAATACAGAAATAAGAATTTGCGTTAAAAAATGTATATTGTCTTTATCTAAATTCCAAATAATATAGATCAAATATATGATTAATGTTTACAATTAAACAACAATGGAAGTGTCATTCATCTTTTCTGATAAAGGTAGAATTTATGTCAAAAATCCACTATAATAAAGACTTGGATGGCATAAATCATGCATATCTAGGAAAATTTGAAATGAAACAATATTTTCATTGATGTTTATTATTTTGAACTGATATTCCCAATTGATTTCACGTTTATCGTATCAAAGCCATGAAGCTACCTGAAAATGCCTCTCCCCTCAAGTTCAAGTTCAAGTTCAAGAGATTATTTGTCACATACATACACATACGGTGGTTGGTCATATCCAGAAAGATTTTCTGAATTGAGTCAGGAATCAGCAGCTCAAAGCATGACTTGATGTCATGAACACGAGGATGAGTCACTGCCATTCGTGCGGGTCCTGGTACCATCTTTATTATGTCAGCAGCTGAGCGGGGGGGCTCTCATCGGGAGTGAAGACCATTCAGTCTGGCCATTCTTGGACGTATTTGTGTGTTGTGCGGCTCCTCCAGCGGCTGGTTGTGGGGCTCCTCCAGCGGCTGGCTGTGGGGCTCCTCCAGCGGCTGGTTGTGGGGCTCCTCCAGCGGCTGGTTGTGGGGCTTCTCCAGCGGCTGGCTGTGGGGCTCCTCCAGCGGCTGGCTGTGGGGCTCCTCCAGCGGCTGGTTGTGGGGCTCCTCCAGCGGCTGGTTGTGGGGCTTCTCCAGCGGCTGGCTGTGGGGCTCCTCCAGCGGCTGGCTGTGGGGCTCCTCCAGCGGCTGGATGTGGGGCTCCTCCAGCGGCTGGTTGTGGGGCTTCTCCCGCGGCTGGTTGTAGGGCTTCTTGTGGTGCATGCTCTTCAAAGCAGCAAATCTGATGAAGGAATATAGTTGAAGTTACCCATACATCGTGACGTTGAGCAGCGGTGTTGTTAGGGGTGGGCCCCAATGCTAACGCCCCAATGTTTTATGAGTAGCTCCCAATCTAAAATAGCCCCTCAGAGCGGGCTCTGCAGGCCGATCGCTCCTCTAAACAATGTGATGTGTCAGATAGAGTTTATTTTATTTTCGTTCCTTATGTAATGAAACAAGCACCATGCATAATAGTGTGTGTGTGTGTGTGTGTGTGTGTGTGTGTGTGTGTGTGTGTGTGTGTGTGTGTGTGTGTGTCTGTGTGTGTGTGTGTGTGAAATGTCGTCGACCCGAACGCCACACAAGGTTAATGGCGTTGGACCCCAGCCCTGTTCACTGGGTGTGGTGCGCCCTCTGCTGGGGCGTTGTGTAATGCACTGCACTCCAGTAAATGACTGCTAATGGTAGTATTTTATTTCACGTTAACCTCGTTATCAGAAATGTACGCATGCGTCTGTTTGCTCTGGGTGCGCTTAAGTGCTCCATCTTATATTCAGACATCAATAGCAATAGAGACAGACAGACAGACGGACAGAGAGATACTAGCACACCCCACACACACAATATTCACTTAATTGTAAACGTACAAACGTTTGTAATCCAAACAATGTCCGCTGCATTATCCAGATAATCTCGAAGGACCCGAAATGACATCAAACCAATCACTACATCCAACAGGACCAGTGTGGATTGGGTTCAAAGTGTCCCTCGTGTCAAAGTGAACACGCACGCACACAAAGACAAAGTTTGCAAAGTTAATGTGAGCTCCAGCTTCGGCCCGCAGGTGGCGCCAGACACATATTGAATGGTTCCCACTGTGTCGTTCACTGGTGTGAGACGAAACAAAGCCACTTCAGCTGACATGTTGTGCTGTTTGTGCGGTTTGGCTGACTGGCCTGGCCCCCACGATCATGGAATGGAGTCTTCTTTGTAAAGATTTGTTGAAATACACCTCTCCTCCAAATCCAGCCAGGGACACATTTACAGATGAGTCACTACTGGATTCCTGATCATCTGGTCACATTTCCCTTCACAGAAGAGCCAACCACATACATACACAGATACATACACACACAGATACATACATACACAGAAACAGACGTACACACATACATACACAGATACATACATACACAGAAACAAACGTACACACATACATACACAGATACATACACACACAGATACATACATACACAGAAACAAACGTACACACATACATACACAGATACATACATACATACACAGATACATACATACACAGAAACAAACGTACACACATACATACACAGATACATACATACATACACAGATACATACATACACAGAAACAAACGTACACACATACATTCACAGATACATACATACACAGATACATACATACACAGAAACAAACGTACACACATACATACACAGATACATACATACACAGAAACAAACGTACACACATACATACACAGATACATACATACACAGAAACAAACGTACACACATACATTCACAGATACATACATACATACACAGATACATACATACACAGATACATACATACACAGAAACAAACGTACACACATACATACACAGATAGATACATACATACACAGAAACAAACGTACACACATACATACACAGATAGATACATACATACACAGAAACAAACCTACATACATATACACAGATACAGACATACATACATACACAGATACATAAATACATACATACATACATACATACATACATATACACAGATACAGACATACATACATACATACATACATACATACATACATACATACATACATACATACATATACACAGATACATACATACATACATACATACATACATACATACATACATACATACATACATATACACAGATACATACATACATACATACATACATACATACATACATACATATACACAGATACATACATACATACATACATACATACATACATACATACACACATACATACATACATATACACACATACATACATACATACATACATACATACATACATACATACATATACACACATACATACATATACACAGATACATACATACATACATACATACATACATACATACATACATACACAGATACATACATACATACATACATACATACATACATACATACATACACAGATACATACATATATACACAGATACATACATATATACATACATACATACACAGATACATACATATATACATACATACATACATACATACATACATACATACAAAGGTTATGTTTTTATCTAAATTATTATTTCATTGTTTATTTGTATTTATTTGGTTTGTGTGTTTTGTTTTCTGATGGATTTGAACATTTGATTCAAGATTCAAGATTCTTATTTGTCACATACATATACATACTTCCATACATATATGCAGTGAAATGTAATGAATTGTCAGCTTTTGCCTATCAACTGTTACAATTAAATAAAAAGGAAAACAAATACATAAATAAATACAATAGAAAATACAAATAAAGGTATATGTATTGAAGTCAAATAAATCATTGAGTATTTGTTTATTTCAAAATGAATTAATAACAGTTATAATAACAATAATGATAATAATAATTATATTATATAAATAATAACAACAATAATAATGGTTGTCGGCGTTATAATGACGATTCAATATTCAAATGTAAAATATAACGCCACATGTGTACTACTAATAATAAGCATTAACATCTTGTCATTTCCCGAGCCGCGGCCCCGCCCCTCCTGTGGCCCTCTGGCCCCGGTCCTCCTCCCCCTCTCCCCAGCCACAGTGACTCTTCCCCTCGGCTCCACTCAGAGGAACAATCCCCCCTCCAGCCCGGTTCTTCCCTTCCTTCATAATTTACCTTAACCCAAGATGGAGGTTCGCAGATGGCACGATTAGCACCGAGCAGCCACCGCCGTCACCGTGGGAAGCCGCAGCGGCTGAGTCGGGCGTCCTGATCCGGACTACGCCGGGAGGAATCGGGGTGTTTTACTTCGGGCGTGCAGCTCCCCGTCCATATCGGCGGCGGCCATGAGCTCCGGGGAAGGAGCGGAGGAGACGTCCAAAGACGCCGCTGCGGACATAGCGGCTTTCTTCAAGACCGGTAAGCAATGGGGTGAGGAGGAGGCGGCGGCGGCGGGGGGGGGGGAGGAAGGGGCTCGGTCGGAGCGGAGCGGAGCCGCTCCCCGTCGAGCGACGCGAGGGGACATTGTTCCCCCGTCTGTGTGTTGTCTGAAAAAGGCGTCGTGGTAGTCCGCCAGGTACCGCTGGGGCTAGCAGCTAGCAGCCGAGAGGCTAGTTTTTCACACTGGCTGCTATGGAGGCTAACGTCATCCCCAGCCCGGAGCCCGGAGCTAGCTCCTGCTAGGCGCTGCTAGCCTGCCAATGAGTTTGCAAAGATGCCGCCGTTCTCCGCGCAAACCACCGTGGGGTGGCACGCACAGAGGGGGCGATGGGGAGGGCGATATCGTCTCCGTCGCTCGCTTTGTGCCGGTAGTTTGACGCGCTGTCAGAGGAAAAACAGCCACAATAAAGGCGTCCTATGTAAACAATACATGGCGTGGCACCCCTCGCATAGCGCGTATGCTAACTATCTAGGTCAAAATGGGGCTTCCTACTGTTAACGTGCTCAGTATACAGACTACATTAAGAACAAGCTGGTGGCTGTTTTATTGTATTCGTTCCCCGGCATTTTGACACTGTGCTGTGTCGTTTTAGTCGCACCACCAGATCGCTAACATCGGGCTAAGTAGGCCGATTCGGGGCACCACGCAGCCCTGACCCGGGGCCCTGCACTGATTTCACCAGGCTCCGGTGGAAGAGCAGCCACCATTAGACATTCCCAACACCTCCAGTGTGTTAATGGTTGACTCTTCACCGCACGCACAGTTTCCTGCTCAAACTCTGATCGATACATGTGAAATTAACATTGGTAGAGGCCACAAACAAGATGTTTGATGAAGAGATGGAATATCCAGGAGAAAAAAATCGTTTTCATTGATAAAACAATATATATCATAGTATATACAGTCCTCTGCGGTTTACCCATCACAACCATCTCTGGGGGAGCAGTGGTCAGGGCTGTGTCTAACCCTGACAGCATGCCTGTCTGTGGGGTGCTAGGAAACCAGAGTACTCGAAACCCTTTCAAACACGGATGGGACATGCGTTCTAGGCTTAACATTTGTCCACATGCAGAAAGATCCACGAATAATGGTGGCGAGAAGGATGAGAAATGTCAGAGATTTGGGTTTTGGCTACACGACGGAAAACTTTGAAGAGAGAGCGAGAGAGAGGTTTGAAAACGGTTTGAATGGGGGGGTGGGGGGCGGTGATGTTTGAGCCTCTTCCAGCCAAGTAGCTGTCCGCACGACTTTATAAGGAGAGCGGAACTAAACAGGGAGAGGAGCATTGACATCCCACCCCAGGCACCTGCGGTCTGTATCTGCGAGATTAAAAAGAATAAAATAAACCCCACAGAGGGAAGTTCAGCCTCAGTGATGTAAGACTTAACAAAACCGTATGCTTGAAATCGACGACAAGATCTCCGGTTAAATTATTTTACTTTCAGGGGAACAAAACTTCAACCACTACGCAGTCCACACAGCGCAAACCTCCTCTCTTTAAAACAACCGTCTACGTTTGCCTGCGAGCCGCGACTTCTCGTTGTTATGACTCACCGTGTTGTCTGTGGAAATCGAGCTGCGCTCTCAGTGACGGACAGGTGACCGTTTGGTGCCGTGTCGGGGAATGGCGACGTAGTGACGGACTTTCTGTGATTACTTTTTTTGTGATTTCTAGTTTTCCGGCTCCCGAGTTTTCCGATGCGTTCCGAGTCCATGAAACGCGGTCATGGACTCGTACAGTTTGTATCTTACGACTTTCTTGAATTCCGCAAAGTAAGGACGGACACAACGAACAGAATTTATTTATTTACAAGAAGAGCAAAAGAGATCCAGTCAATCAAACAAAAAAGCCCTGCGGACGTCAAGCAGGTAAGAGGATAGACGGACACCGTTTGGAACCACGACAGGGAGATGGAACCTGCACCCCGCACCTCGCACGATGCGTCCGGAGCCACAACCTGCACTTGTGTAACGAATTGGATAAGTCACCAAGCGTCTTACTCCACCAACTCATCTCGCTTCGCCACCCGACCGAAGGTTTTAGAACGGTGGCGTATCGGCGATGCACGAATGTTCTGCTACTTCCGGTAAATTTGTCAGTTTTTCACTAATTCCTGCTCCTAATGTAGATGGATATGGATCAAACTTGAACCACGATGTATATGAGACGTCTCGGTTCTAACGAGACCTCAACCATGTCTGTGGGTCCAGCAGTTTGTATTAGGTCACTAATAATAATTATAACAACAACAATAATAAGAAGAATATTAATAATAATGAAAAAAAAAAAAAAATCTAAATAATACACACAAGTTGTATACACAAAATATAGAACAAACACAGCCAAATATATAAAAATATACAGAATATAGAAAATGTGATTCTATGCATGGTATTGGTATATAGGTTTACATTATAAATGATTACTATATGCTAACTAAGTTATTTCAGAGAAAAAGGTTTTATGTTAGAGGCCCCATCTACCGCTAGCTTCAATAGTCGATAACAGGCCAAACACGCTTATTTGCATATAATTAACAGTAACTACGTATTTTCCAACTACTTAGCTCACTACTGGCAGTACAAGATTTGGGAAAAGTGTCGACCAAAAAGCCGAGACTTCCCTCGGCCTCGCTCGATGTCTACTGTTGATAAGCCGCCGCGCAATTATGCAACGTTAATGCTTGTCGACAACTGTTATTCAAATTACATGCAAACAATGTAAGAAGGCAACCCGAATTTCTGCGGTATGTATGGTAGCACCCTTCCCTGAGCGATCCGAGGGCAACCAGCGGCGGTTATAGACAGGTGTGTGTGTGTGTGTGTGTGTGTGTGTGTGTGTGTGTGTGTGTGTGTGTGTGTGTGTGTGTGTGTGTGTGTGTGTGTGTGTGTGTGTGTGTGTGTGTGTGTGTGCGTGCGTGCGTGCGTGCGTGCGTGCGCGCGCGTGCGCGCGCGTGCGCGTGCGTGCGTGCGCGCGCGCTTTTTATCTTGTTACTTGATATAGACTAGTATCAACAGGTATTTACCCCTAAATACACCATTTGGATCAGGGAAACATTTATTTGGCTACTTTAAATTGTAGGCCATGTTGGTGGTGTTGTTTCAAGTCTGTTTTTCTCCAAAACAACCACCCAAGGAGGTATTTTTAGTGGGCAGAAGAGATAAAATATATATATAATATATATATATAAATTAACTAACTTAAGAGGAGCTCTTTTGGAGTTATTGCTGATTTCAAACCATCCCAGTCACATAGTGAAACAACTTCCAGTGCCTCAGTTTGGAGAACCTACCTGTGGCGTTTTACACAACCCACTTAGAGGCTTAGGTGTCACTCTTGTCTTTCTATTTTTTATTTTTCGGAAGGGTTGTTGTTGCGGTGGAGGGGGGCGTGTCCCCTCTCCGAGCCGGGAGAGCTGTGTTGTTACACGCTCAGGTTCGATGTCTAGCCACGGGCGACGCTTTTTCCCCTCTCCCCACCGACCTCTTTGTCTTTACAACATGTTCTCTCTCTCTCACTGTCTCTCTCTCTCTCTCTCCCCCTGCCCCCCTCTGGAATTGATCCCTCACCCTTGGAGCTGGGACAGGATGGGACATTTCGTGTGGCACGTTGTCAGTCATCGAGTCATTCCACCACATACATCAGCTATTAACACAGCCGATTCACGGTTCAGAGGTAGAGCGGGTCGTCCAGTAACCAGAGGGTTCCTGGTTCGATTCCCGGCTCCTCCCGATAGCACGTCGAAGTGTCCTTGAGCCAGACACTGAACCCCTAACTGCTCTCGATAAGCAGCTGTGTGCCTTGCATGGCTGCCGCTGCCATCCATGTATGCATGGGTGAATGGGAGGCACTGGAAAGCGATTTGAGTCGTATGACTAGAAAAGCGTTATAACTACATTCCATTTACCAATTACTTATATCGACACCGTGAATGAACATTAAGGTCCTGTGTGTGTGTGCGTATGTGTGTTTATGAAAGGGAGAAATCTTATCCAAGGCTGCACTCATGGCTCAGACTCATTCTTCCAGGCTGAGGTCTGTGGGCTTATACACACACACACACACACACACACACACACACACACACACACACACACACACAGACAGCGACTAATGGCTATTGATTGCTGGTCTGTTGGAGACCGATCGAGGGCCTTAGTGGAGGTTTCCTCTTGTGCCTAAGCTGCAGAGTCAGGAGCCCAATGCCAGCAGACTTCCTTCAGGTTGTCTCCGTAAACACAGGATTGATTGGTGATGGGGAGATCACCAATCAATGCTAATCATTTTACATTTAAATTCATTAATTTCATTATTTATTGTATATATTTTTTTTAATGAAGGCCTTCGTACGTGGGAGCTTCCCAGTAGGCTTGTGCCAATTTGCGATTGGATTGTATATTGACGATCAAAGGTATTACAGGTGATTAGTTTTTCCTATGCCATTATTAAGGCGATTTTTTTAACTAACTTCTATCAGAACTAAGATGTTATAAGAAATAATCTCTAGAATCTGCAGCATGTCTCAGCGGGTGGACATGCTGCTCCATTATCAGCACGACTGAACATTAAATCCTTATTTTGCGTTGTACTCCATGAGAGTAGTTAACATTATGTCTATGATTTGGATTGTGATATTAAAGATAAGAAAATAATGTAAAACGGAATATTATGCTGTGATATTGTCGCACCAAGCACAGTTAAATATTTAAATATTTGAAATAAAATGTTCATACTCTTTTATAAATGTTTATTCACGTAACTTTAACTGTATAAATTATTCAATAAAAAATAATGAATACACTAGTATTTAGAATGTTATTAAGGAAATAAAGTCCCCGAGATGAGACTCTGCGGCACTGTCTGCGGGAGAGAAGATGCTTGTTCTCAGAATCTCGGAATCAGCGCATCAATGTCCTGGATGGTCACCCCCCCCCCCCCCTAAAAAAAAGAAACCCTCAATCTATGAATGCATCTCAGATTGTGCGTGTGTGCGTGCGCATCTCCACACTCCTCCGCAGGATCCAGCGGCACTGTCCCCTCCCTATCCTCTGCTCTGTGGTTCCGCTGCTGTGGGTGGAGGTCATGCTGGTGGATGATCACACTAAAACTGATATGGTTCTACCTCTTCCTCCCTCTTTCTCCACCTCCGCTCCCTCTCGGAGATGGTGTTGATGGGAGTTGACAGGACCCAATCAATAACAAGGGCCGAGCATCCATCCACCTTCCCCTCCACTGCCCCCCTGGCGATCGGATCGCCTATAGGGGGCAGTGGCACAGGAGGTAGAGGGGTCTGCAAGTAATCGGAACATTGCCCATTCGATCCCAGGCTCCTCCTGGTAGCGTGCTGATGTGTCCTTGAGCAAGACACTTAACCCCCTAATTGCTCCCCGGGCGCCGCTATATGGCAGCCCAGTGCCCCTAGATACGTCAGTTACTAGGATGGGAGAAATACGTTTCATTGCCTCATTACTTGTACTTGCAATGACAATTAGTTGAATCGGATCTAATATCGGCGACCTCGAGTTGTCACGACTTGACGATATGAAAATAGAAACTATTGCTTACCCTACTTACCAGTACGACCAGAGTGCCCAGAGCTGCGGCTTTCTCAAAACATAAAACCAGTCGTAAAGGCGAGGCCGTAATTTGATATTCAGTGGTTTTACACTCAATATGCCGTACATTTCTAATGGCTGCAGTTATATTTTGCTCCTGGCACGACTGTCATCTTGTCATTGCGTCCTCTGTTACTTGGTTTAAGGGAGAGGTTCACCCCCCTCTCATATTTTGAAGACACAGTCCTTCGGTCTCAGAGCGGACGTAAATTTGAAATCAGACTGACGGACGCGCAGAGGAATCGGGGTAAATCTGTCGTCGCGTCATGGTGGTGTGAAACGCGGGGGGCTCACTGACAGACAGGGAGTCTTCCTCCTTCACACCTCACTCACTCACTCACTCACTCACTCACTCTCTACTTTGCTTCGACATTCTCACTCACTCACTCACTCTCTCTTTGACTCCCTCTCTCTCTCTCCCTCTTCTCCTTTTCTTTGTACTATTAAGGTCACAGTGGCCTACATTCAGGATTTTCCCCTACAGTAATTGGCTAGGTACACACACACAAACACACACACACACATTGTCAGGTACCACATGTACCTGACAATCTAATAGGAGCAAACTGTCGTACAAGACACGTAATGAGAAAGATGAAGACCAGCATCTTATGTTGTTGGTTTTTGTTTGTTTGTTTTGTTTTTATCAAGGCAGGTTCAATAATAATAAATTCAAATTGGTTAAAAGCCTTTCAGTTAAGGATGCAGAATCAGAAGATAAAAGAGGTTTGATAACCTTTCTCTTGTTAATGACTGCCTTAACTTTGCCAATGATAACCATATTTGTTTTTATTAGTTAAAACCAAAGGCAGACTGCATCTGGACAATTTACACGATTGTACCATACGACCAGGAGAAAGTTCAGCTGAGAGGTTCTTTACCCCAATATGTAAATATACAAACAACATTGGTTATTGTTATATTTATTATCATTGTTTGAATTTCATCCTCTATTTATTCTTTGACAGAGTTCTTGACAAGAAACCGAACACGACAAACATTCTGTTTAAATCGGATATGGGCTCTCGGAACTAGGTCATAAATTGCCAACAGAGACGTAACAAATATGGGAGAAATGCGTTACATATGTGTGATGGGAAATTCTCATATCATATAGTATTTCTAAATTATTCAATTTGTTGACTTATCAATTTGGCTAATTTCCCCCATGAGTACCTGTACAGACTTGTAATCGGTCGCTTTGCTGATAACATGTGCAAGCAAATTAAATATTAAACGCAGGCTATGGCTAGCCAGCCAGCCATGAAGGACCCCTCCGACTGAGCTCCAGGGCATCTGTTGTGCAAGAGGGATTTAGAGTGTTTCTTTTCCTGCAGTGCAAATCATTTTCTGTGCAAGGCCCGAGCAATAAATAATTTGTGTTCAATTGGAGTCAGTTGCTGTCCTCCGCGTTGCAGAAGAAGGAAAGCAGCGCGGCGGCGAGATTAACAAACACGAAGAGAAGTGGCTGCTAGTGTTTTATTATTTTAAAAAAAAGTAATCTCTGTTTTTTGTTATTCTTGCTATATTTTGCTAGTTTTGCCCCTCATTTGACATTTTTCGCATTTTATAACAATTAATGCCTTCTACGTAGTTGCTTAAGTCTGCACTTGCCTTGTCACAAGAATTTCACTGTTCAGAATGACCCTGTGTTATACTGTGCATTTGAATATAAAACTCTTGTTGTCTACTGTTGGAGGCGTCTGAGCGTTGGTAAACCTGTTCTAGAAAAATATGTGTAAGAATAATTGATTTTAGTGGGTGGGGGTACAACAAGTAACCCCTCCTGGCCTTAAACCGGTAGTCTTATATTGCTGGAAGTTTTAATGACTTGTATATGGGATGGGATTCAAATTCCCAACCGGTAAAATACATGGCCCAAATGAGAAATAGTCAATGCAAATTGAGGATGCAGGCATAGAAAGAGAACAACCAACCAGGTCAAAAAGAAAGTCGTGACCTCACGGAGTTCTTTGAATTAACTAAATAACCAAACACGTGGTAGGTTATTTGTTTAGTCGTTCAAATAGATGCACAACGTGGTTCCTCGTCACTGAGAAGTTTTTTTTTTTTTTTGTTTGTTTTTTGTTTAGTAGGAAAAAAACACCCGTCAGTCGTGTATAGGGTTGTTTTTTTTGGTCAGGTGTTGGTTTCCTGTGGCTCACCAGGGAAGGAAACAGACTCTCTCCACCTAGTTTGGCCATAAATACAGCAGGAGAATTAGTATAAGTGCCTTGGCAAGAGCGTAACTTTGGGTTGAGAAGTGAGGGAGACACAATGGGGGGTCTGGAGGTCCTTCCCCAGAAAAAAAATTAGAGACATGTATCCCATTTCCTGCATTTCTAGACATGCGTGCATTAGGAAACGCAGCTGCCCCTTACCAATATGGCGACTGCGTTGACGCACAAGATTCAACCGCAAGGTAATGGAGCAAACAATGTAGTCTGGTTACAATTGTAAATGTATTTTATTCTACTGAATGGTAGAAGTAAAGAAAAATTTCTGACATCCTTTGTTTTAAGTTAACCTTTGCCAAATAGCCACCACTTCCAGAGATTGCTCCATAGACACTCGTACTGAAGGCGTGTGTGTGGTTTCGGAGATGGCAGTGGCAAACCAATGTGAGGCTTTTGAAAGGGGGAATAACCTTTAAAGATGCGTTAAACCTAAGAATTAGTAGAAAAAAAGGAAAAAAAAAAAGCCCCTTTCACACATGCTTTCTATCCCTGAGATGTTCTGGAACATTTCCTGCATGGGGGTCATGTGTGAATGGGAGCAATTTCCCACCATGTAACATTTCCAGGAAAATGTCTTAACGGCTGTGAATGGAAGTGCGTGTGTGAATGGAAGCAGTAACATTGCCGGGACGAGCATGTAAAGTAGGGTTGGAGCCAAATCTGAATACTGGCAAAGCACAAATACTGGCTTTTTCTGAGTTTATTTCAGATCAATATTTAAAAATAGATTTGTTTTCGGGAAGGGAAAAAAAAAAGAAAAAAAAACGGACATCGGAGACGGGTCTTTATATTCTTAAATTGTATTATTTTTCTTCTTAAAAAATGCCACTCAGACCCAAGACGTGGTGTATTGTCATTTCAGGAAGTATGAACTCCTTGCAGTGACGCTGGGCACGGGCACGTCACTTGCCTGCCGGCTGCACTGGCACACAGCGCCAGAGAGGAAACAGCAGGGAGAGGTAGAACGGGTGGAGAAAGTGCCTTCTCCGGAGGCAGAGGGTGTAGGACAGGTTGAGAAATTATTACCTTGATTTAATAAAGTTATTATGTATATATATATTTTTTTTTTTTAATTTTATTTAATAAACCCTGTATCCTCATGAGAGGACGGTGCTGACAGCGGAGCTGTGAGCTGTCTGTAAACACAGGTCCCCGAGCACATCTGGTAACTACACCAGCAGCGGAGGCAGCTGAAGCCGGGCTGGTGGAGCCGGTTGGTGGGGGGGGGCATGTTGCTTCACCGCCATCTGCTGGACTGTCACTTGCCCCATCTATTCCGCCATTATCATGGCATGTGTGAAAAGGCGCAAGATGGAAGTGTTCCAGAATGAAGCTGCTTGTGTGATTAGTGAAAATCACTCGCGGTGCTGGAAAGGTTATCCCAGTAATGTGTGAAAGGTGCTTAAGACACCTAGAAATTAACTACAGCAGTGGTTCCAAACTTTTTATAGTCCGGTACCTCTTCACACATTCAAACTCCAGCTATGTACCCCCTCTATAGGGCCGGCTCTAGCCATTTTGCCGCTTTAGGAAAACTGCCGATTGGGGAGGGGGGAAAGAGAGTCACGTAGACGGTGCTTGTTTATTTCCATAAGAAGACGTAAAATTTAATAAGCTACATCTAGGATAAAAATACATTGTTTTGGTGCGCCGGTTGCGGGCACCCCATCGCTGGTGCGCGCATCCTCTTTGCCCTCGGTGAGGGAGACAGCTGCGCAAATTGCCCCTTGCCCCCCCGGACTGTTTTTAAAATGTAAATGTTTTTTTTTGTTTTTTTTTGCCGTACGCCCGAGATCACTACGCGTACCCCAGTTTGGAAATAGCTGATCTGGAAGACAGAACGCTTTGGCAATTTACAATAAACCAAATGATAAACGATAAAATAAATAAAAACATTTGCAGTAGGCAATAGAAAATTAACCAAAAAATAGCATAAACGAGAAAAATGATAAACAAAAAAAAATCGAGATAAACAGTTTCACCTCTATCAAGACATTTCTTGACTCTGAATGTCATGAATCCTTCCTGATCTCCCAGTATTTATATATGTTTTCATATTTTACTTTCATCTGGTCATTTCCTCATGCCAAGTCACGAACCTCCATGTCATTTCAGATCTGCCCATTTCCTTTTGCTTTGCTGTCACTCCCTTCCCTTCACCTGGGTTCTGCGCCTGCAGCTCATTCCTTTGTTAGTCCCTCAGTTTAAATACCAGTCCACTTCCCTATGTTCTCTGCCAGATTGTCTCTTGCATTACACTGAGCTTTCCCGCACTATTCCCTGTTTCCTGTACCTTCCGTCCCAACCTCTGCCTGTTTCCCTGGACTCTGGTTCTCTGCCTGTATCCCTGGATCTTGATTCTCTGCCTGTTTCCCTGCCGGATACGTTTGCCCTCTCTGACTGATCTCCTGGTTTTGATCTGTGCCTGTTTTCTGGAATAAACCTCGTGGACTCGATTGTTCTCGTGTCGTGCTTGTGGGTTCACATCCATTCTGAGTCAGTGAGCGGTACACTTCTAAATGTTATATTTAGTCACAAAGTCGCTGTGGCAGAGCCGCCTGCCACACAGCACCCGAGCAGCGTTTTCAGGGCCCTCTGGCACAGAGACACAGACAATGGGGTTTCAGACACACCGGTTTATTGTCGCGAGTGGGCTGGGTGGAACAAGCCCTAGGGCAGATGGACAGCGTGTCATGACAAGGGCTCCTCTCCTGAGTGTGTGTGACGATGGGGGTTTTACCTGTTGCTCGTTAGACCGAATCAACGAGCAACAGGTATGCAGCCACTCTGATCCTGGGCCCCAAATACCTAGACCCAGGACAGGTGTGGCTGCCCAAACCACACCATCCCCACACCACAATCGCATTGAGTGTCTTTATACATGCAGCACCCGAGCGAGGCAGCATCTCCATGCATGTGATGCTAACAGCATTAGGTGTGTTAGAGGTGAGAGTTCATTGGATTACACATGTCCACCTAATCTCATCTGGCACCGTTTCTAGGGATTACGCGCTGTGTGAGTGCATGCTCGCGTGTGGAGTACTTACTTTGTCCCAGAGTATGATGCAGAGGCAAGAGAGGTGAATCAGGAGATTAAAGGCAGATTTGTGTTAATGCACGTGGCTGTGCTGCGGCACAAGGCTAAGGCGCTCTAATTCAGCCCATACCATCGTGGAAAGAGAAAGGCAGGATTTGGACAGTTGTAAAAAAACAAAAAAAAACACCTTGCCATGACAGAGGTGGATGTTTCATTCATCCTCCCTTTGCATCTGCCGGGCAGGGCTGTACCTGGTGTCTGTCACCATGGTAACAGCAGCTATCGTGTCCATGTTACGTCCCTACAATAGGTCTATGGAAATTAGACCGTTTTATCTGCGTATTTTACAACCAGTACACATGCACACAAGGTACCACTCAGTAAAGATGGAGACAGCGGTAAAATGATCTGCTCTTAGGGCTGGTTTTCTACTGCTAGGATTCTCTCACAACTACTATGGAACAAAGTAGCATACACTGAAAAAGAAATAGTAAAGAAATAAACAAAAACTGATTTATATCCAAGTCTGTAGACACGACCTCATATAGAAGATGCCTTGGCTTTGTTGGTTAACATTGTTTTTAAGTAACAAGCTACAGAAATATCTGTCACAGCTCGCGTACTTTAACCGCTGAGCCCCCGCTGTGGAAAAACACAACCGGCCTTTGGAAATTCAGTCGGCGACGAGCATTTGGTGCTACTCCCTCCTTGGGGGAGATGGGTGGCAGATGCTTTAATTTAAGAATGGTGGCTATCTTAAATGGTCCGCTGGACAGGTTTCGACATTTCAGTTTATCGATGCAAATTGTCAATCTGAATATATTTCAGCGTTACGACCAAGTCAGGCGGCAAGTCAAGCTCAGCAGCAAGCCGCCCAAATTACGTTTATGTCAAAGATGTCACGGATAACACTGACTCGAGAGTTGGAATTGAGATTTGACTGACGTAGAGACAGACAGCCAATCACTACTTTTATAGCTCTTAGTACAGGCGTCCTGATTGGCTCACTGATTCTGGTGAGCCGGTGATAAGGAAATTGATTGATCACTGATTCGGAAGAGGAAAAAAATTTAGGTTTACGTTTAAATTGTAACAAATAGTTAATGCCCAGCAAGTGGAAAAAGTTTTCAGAAAAATACTACTGACTGCAGGACGGAGTAGCCCACGATGGCTTTCTTTAATACGTGGGGTTCCTTACAAATCAGCATGTTCAATGTCCGCATTAGCTCATAGCGCTAAGCAGTACAAAGTAATTAATCACTGTAAACAAAGGAAATAGTGCACAGCATCAGTGTATATCACAGTGTAAACGCCTGCTGGTATAGTCAAAATCCCACGTTCCAGAAGCCAGTTGATGTTTATCACGTTGAACTGTGGTATAAAGTACGGAAAGTATATCAAACCAGAGTTGAATTATTTCCAAATAAAACTGAAAGACGATAAACTACAATATTGGATTACCTCCCGTCCCGAGCGGAGTGACCGAAAGATGCATAAGCTGTGTTTTCTGAGAGATTATGGGAAATGGCTCTGCACTTAATTGCAGGCAGTCTTTTAACATAATGGCTTCCTGTGAAAACGTAGTGTAGCCCGTATTGTAAAAACATGGGCTGACAACCCACTTGGATATTTCTCCATTTTGGCGTTTATCTGCATTTCTTTCTATTGTTCTGAGAGACGCAATCTTCAGTGTTCAGCCGCTCTGTGAGTGTATTTGTCAGCCTGGGAATTGCACGATTATGAAGTTTGGCAGATTTGTAGCGAAGGAGTTTGTTTTCTTTGAACCCCTTCTTCGGAATAACTAAACCGTGCACACACGCTCGCTCTCTCTCTCTCTCTCTCTCTCTCTCTCTCTCTCTCTCTCTCTCTCTCTCTCTCTCTCTCTCTCTCTCTCTCACACACACACTCGTGCATAACCTCTCATCTTCTCGTGTGTTTTTGGAAGAGAGGGGAAAAAAAAAACGAAGACTGTCCCACTTTTCCTTCTCCCGTCTCCTGCGCCGCCGTTCGGTAATTTCTCCGGCGCTCTGGCTAATTGGTTGCAAGCTGGGGGAAAAGTTTTGCGCCGTCGCTCCCGCCGCCTCGTTTACAAGCTGGAGCGAGAGAGAGGAGAGAGTCGAGGGGGAGGGAAAGGTGGAGGGAAGACGGAGCAGAAGGAAAATACTGGAGGTAGGTAGAGAGAGAAGGGGGTCTTTTCTGCGTGTGAAAGTCGTATGCGAGCTGATAAACATTCGTCCTCATGCATTGTGGCTAGCAGGAGTGTAAACAAATGGAAATGCGAGAAGAAAGTAAGTGGAGGTGGGGGGACGACGACGAGTGTTCAGGTGTGCTCCTACCGAAACCACCGCGGTGGTCAAAAGGGGAATTTGGGTTGGCTCGCAATTGATTAGGATGAGAGAGAGAGAGAGAGAGAGAGAGAGAGAGAGAGAGAGAGAGAGAGAGAGAGAGAGGTGAAGAATTGAGTGAGAGAGAAACTAGGACAAGTCCTGAAAGACCATTGTGCTCTTTTTTCCCTTCCCAGCAGGTCTCCAGTGCATTGGAAAAACTGCTATCTCACTGCGCGCCCCCAGCTTGCTTGCCGTCTCTCACTTTCACTCCATTCTCCTTTGCTTTCCTCGACTTCATTCATTTATCTTTTCCTGCCCTTCTCCCCTCCAATCTGCCTCTCCATCTCCTTGGCCTCTCTCTCTCTCTCTCAGTCGCCCGATATACACAAACCCTGAGTGTTTGATCCGAACCGTCGGTGGTCACTTTGGCCAGGAAATTACAAATGCACGCCCATGAAATACTTGAAAAAGAGTCCAAAAACAGTTTAAACTGTGTACATATTATAACAACCTTCACCCGTGTACATTGTGGGTTTTATCCAGGCCAATCAGCCCTGAATTGCTGTACTACGGAGAGTATAGTTAATAAACTAAGTAGTAGTTAGCTGGATTACCTTGCACTTGTTTAGTTTACTCACACAAAATGATGCTCTCTCTTTTTCTCAATATGCCACTGAGGTTCACTTCATACAACTGAAGCTTATTTGGCCTCAATCACAGAAACACCCCCCCCTCCCTTCAGTCAAAGAGAGAAGGAGATAGAGACCGCTCATTTGACCTTTATCCTAACGTAAGGCTCTTGGGAGTTTTTCTGTTTTTGGTCGGCCTGAGCCAGACAAGAGGAATGTTTACAACGAAGCCGGGTATTATCCTACTTGCCGACGCGTTGGCATGAGTCAAGCCATGAGTGCGTCTGCCGAGAAACCGAGCTAGGGGTGGAAAAGTGTGGGGGCCCGCAGAAAGGGTGGTCTTGTATTCATCTAAATGAGAAAGTGTCTACATTACTATCAGGGTACACTAAAGCTACTCTGTAAGAGAGCTGATACAGGTGAGAGAGAGAGAGTGTGTGGGTGGGTGGGTGTGTGTTTGAGAAGCAACAAGAAGGGGAGTTTTCTAATACTTGGAACCGTGTGTGTGTGTGTGTGTGTGTGTGTGTGTGTGTGTGTGTGTGTGTGTGTGTGTGTGTGTGTGTGTGTGTGTGTGTGTGTGTGTGAGAGAGTTGTTTGACTTTATCCAAAGTGCCAGCTCTAGAGGTATTGAGCATATCCTCCTGCAGCCTCAAACAGAGTTGCCTGTGTGTGTGTGTGTGTGTGTGTGTCCCCTCCCTGCACACATACCTGTGTTTTAATCCCTCTGTCTTGTGTATATTTGACTTGTGGCTCTTGCCGCAGAGAAGCCCATTGTTAGTGTTAGGATGGGCTGTGGCGATCCTGCGGTCCTTCAGTTGTTGTTTTTGGGGTTTTTTTAACAGCGTTGGCGTTATGGCTCAAGTAGTCTTGTCAGGCATCGCAAATATGCCAAGTATGCTGGTGTTTGGTCTTCCTCTCCCACCGTCCCTTTGTTCCTGCGTTGCTTTAATGCCCGTCTCGCTACGTTTAGCTTAATTAGGCAAATGGGCCTTTCATGCAAGTAAATCGGAGGAGAGTTTTTGCTGGAATTTGACAGCAATGGATCCAACTGCTTACTTACAGGTATACAAAGGCTCCTTCACCCCCTAGGTGTTCAAGACGGTTTTTTACATATCATCATGTCGTTTTACGGATGCTTTTGTCCAAAATGACATACAATAAGTATGTCGTCACAGTATCAAACCAACTGTATGTCAGTCACAGCCAATTATAAGTTTTCTAGAAACAAGAAATACTAGTGGAGTTAAAGAGAGTTTAGGGTCCAGGTAAAGTCTGAAGAGATGAGAAGAGTCGCGACTGGCATAAACGACCCTTGAGACCACCTAGTGGTGGAGGACAGAGGCGGGCCCGCAAGGGTGGAGGGCGCGATTGAGTTGGGAGTTTGGAACCTGACCAGTGTTTGGAGATATGAAGGAGCAGTTCAATGGATGGCCTGTAGGAGAGCACCTGTGTTTTCAATTTGATCCGAGCAGAGACGGCAAGCCAGTGAAGTGATCGAAGGAGGGGAGTGACCTGAACAAATTTTAGCAGGTTGAACACGAGACGGGCTGTGTTAGTAGTTGTTGTCGGCCCCCCCCGGCTGGGAAGGTAACGGCATGAGGCCCCAGCTGTCCGTCAAAGTACGGTAACTGTGCTACTCTGGTGCGTATGAGACAACATTTTATTTGGGCCTGGGTTGGAAAATGAGTTTCAACACTGCCAATTAATAGTCATTTAAAGGGTGTCCATCCCAACCACCATAGGCACAACATATTCATAGCATATTTACAATATCTTAGTGTTTCTTTGATTCAGTTATGTTAAAGTGGATCTCAAATGAGATGAAGTCCAAATAATGAATTGGTACCTGTACCGTTCCAAGCCGATTATTATTGGTGTCGGTTATGGGAGCAGGTATTCCCTGGTGGGCAGCAGCGCAATGTTTGGATTCAATGTCTGGCCTGTAGCAATGACCGAGTTCACAACAGGAAGAGGAAGAAGGCCTTCGTCAGAGCAGCATGGGGCTGTGAGTCAGCACAGGGAGTGACCAGCTGGTTGCGCACAGCACATGATGTTGACTGGCTGCTCAGCCTCCATCAAAGCATTTAACCTCACACACATTTACACACACAGGCTGCCTAGAGGAGCAATTCAATGGTCTTATTGTGCCCTTTCATTGAGAAACCAGCACGCCAGTCATCGGTTTTGCCGGCAAGTCTTCGAGAGAAGTGACAATTCAAAAGGGCCCGCGCTCAGGGCCAAGAGCCTCTCCTGTCATATTCTCCTGTCTTAATTATCTTATCAGTGAGTCGGTAAAAGTAAAAAAGTAAAATGATAATCACTGTTTCTGACCCGCTTGTTCGCTGTGTTTCTCCCCCCACAGATGGTTCCCTCCCTAAAGAGCAGAAAGGAGATGTATCCAGTCAGATAGCAGGTAAAGGGAGTCCACACACACACACACACACACACACACACACACACACACACACACATTCACACCTACTCACATCTTCTCTAAAAACAAACCCGCTCGGCCCTACCCTCCTTTGCCCCCCCATACCCAAGCTTTCCGAATTGATCTGGTGCTGTAAAACGTCCGTTCGATTTTGTAGTCGTAGAGAGAAACCCACCAAATTTGTGCTGCTCCTACTCACATTCCCTCTTTCTAACCTCCAAATAGGGGGGAAAACCAAGAATCCAAAACAACAGAAATGCGATTGGCGGCGGGCGCGTCCAACGTGGTCACCTTGCCACCGGCCCCAGGGCCTTGTTAGGGGGGCGTCATCATGGTCGTCACCCCGTCAGTAACTTCTCAGTTTTGGAGTGTGTTTCTGGGGCGGGGTCGGTGAGAATTAGGCTGGCCCATCTGTCAGCCCTGCTGTAGCAGACGAACGGAGTCTGAAGGAAAGAGTGAGGGGTGGAGGGGAGGGGGCTTGCGTTATGTAATAAAGTTATAATGTCTTTGAACTGTACCGGATGTACCGGGAAGTGCTTTTAGTAATGAGGCCCTTTCTGTGTTTCACGACTGTTTTTGTTTTTTTTGCAAGACCAAGATCAGGTGCAGATAAACAGGCACGGTTGCCAAAAAGCTGTCGTCATTTCCTTCCTTCCTTCCTTCCTTCCTTCCTTCCTTCCCTCCCTCCCTCCCTCCCTCTCTCCCGTCGCTTGTTCCTTTTCTTCCCTCCCCTCCCCTCCTCCTCCTTGCTGTGTTTGGGTCACCGGGGTAACCGTGGCCTGTTTCTCTCCCCTAGTTTACCCTACCCTGCTATTAGAGGTCTGGTTGGATGGAGGGAAGACTGAAAGAGGGTAGGGATGGAGAGATGGAACTCTGTTAGGCCAAGACACAGACTGGGGGGGGTGGGGGGTGCAAAAGAGGAAAAATTGGGGTGAAGAGTCGAGTCTGAGTGGGCTGTTCGATCACTTAGGTTGTCAGCGTGGCGTTTTCCATAATGACACAGTGATTTTCAACACGCTGGGAATGGGAAGGCAATAATTTTGCATACTGTATCGTTAACTACTTATCTATTTGTGTGTGTGTGTGTGTGTGTGTGTGTGTGTGTGTGTGTGTGTGTGTGTGTGTGTGTGTGTGTGTGTGTGTGTGTGTGTGTGTGTGTGTGTGTGTGTGTGTGTGTGTGTGTGTGTGTGTGCGCGCGCGCGCGCAAACACACTCTCTGTGCCAGCTGCACCCACAGTGAGTGCATTGTCCGACCTCCACAGCTGTGCCTGGTCAGACAGACAGCAGCCAATCAGATCAGTTGAGCTCGCGGCACTGTCCAATAGGAGGTTGCTATGGACCAATATGTGGGGGGAGACGCCCTTAAAAAAAAAAAAAAAAAATCCACTTTTCCATATTATGAGGTATGAAATATCAGAGGGAATTTGACTTGAAAAGCTACATTTTTACTGAGTTCTAGTCATATCTTTGGATTCCTTGAAATATGACAGTGGATATAACCAGATATGATAATAAATGCAGTGATATCCACTTATATAAAAATCAAGAGAGCGAGGGAGAGGCAACAAGCTGGTTGATTAAGCGGCAGGAAGTGAATCAGCGCTGCAGGTGGTGGAGGAAGACAATACGAGCGCGACAGGGAAAAGGAGAATTGGCGAGAGAGGAAGGGTAAACAGGGTTTCAGCGGTAGAGGGGGGAACAGAGGAAGAAAGAGGCAGATGCTGGAGGCCACCGGAGAAGGAGCGAGAGAGCCATGGAAGGAAAGAGAAAGATAAACTATCTATTGTGGCATCTTTATTCCAGCAGCCCCTCTGACACGGTGAAAGAGAACACCGGCATCAATTCCACCCACACATACACCCACACACTTCTCCATATAGAAGTATGGAGACTAAGATAGGTTTGCGTGATACATATTGATGGGGTCAATACAGATCATACCCTTTTTATCTGTCATCTGATATTGTGACAGCAAAAGCGGAAAAGCTGTGCTGGAACTTCCACAGTTGAATTGCTCCATTTGGGATTTCAGTGTGAGGTTTAGATGTGTCCAGCTTGCTGGTGTTTAGTTGACTAGCATTTTGGCGTGGGGTCGATACTCCCACATGGGCAGCAGCCTCGTTGAATTCCTGCCATTCCCACGCATCCCTCAGCGAAGAATTCCAGACAAGGGGAAATCTGCAGCCACAGGAGGTGCTACGTTCGTCCCTCTTCTAACATGGTCCAAAGGCCCCTTTCCTCCAATCTTGCTTGATGGTATCTTGTCTTTCTCATTCTCTTTCTTTGCCTGGACAGTTGGTTTGGAGAGAGTGACATCACAAGCTCTCCAGATCCATTATCGGGTTGGTATTTAACCGATATATAACCGGTATATAACCCCGCCCGACCCATAGCGGCTGGTTTAGGAAACAGTGTGTCCAATTCAGCTGCTGGCAGGCAACTATTATGAGATTACCATGGATGGCACTTCAACCTCAAATTAGATGTATGTGTGTGTGTACGTGTAGAGCATGTGTGCACGCATACTTGGATTTCCACTTGCATGCTTGTGTTCTGTAGCGCTCTGGTGTCCATACCACCACTCTACATCTGTTTGGATCCAGCCAACTGTTGCATTCTCTCTCTCTCTCTCTCTCTCTCTCTCTCTCTCTCTCTCTCTCTCTCTCTCTCTCTCTCTCTCTCTCTCTCTCTCTCTCTCTCTCTCTCTCTCTCTCTCTCTCTCTCTCTCTCTCTCTCTCTCTCTCTCTCTCTCTCTCTCTCTCTCTCTCTCTCTCTCTCTCTCTCTCCTGTCTTGCAAACATAGACTCACACACATATACACACACCCCCTACACCCTAGGGTATTTGTAGCACTCCCCCTGTAGTAGTCCTATAAGCGTGTTACTGAGTAGATTGCTTTTGTAGTATAAGCCTGTCTAATGCCCACTTGACCTCTCAGGCCTTTACTACTCCTTTGATGAGTTAGACAAGTACACACAGACACACACACACACTTGGCATATTATACACACACACTGTATTGATTTTTATTTTATTTTTGGTGCCTTTGTAAGATATTTACAGACAATAAATATTGGAGAAAGCATCATGAGTGATGCGTATATGACCAAGCAGGGAGAGGAGCTGATTAGCACAACATCTTTGGAGTTCACAAAGCTGCATTACTTTATTGTAATGCAGGCTTAAAGACAACATTTAACTTTTTCATGATATTGCAAAAACAAAAACACCAGACAATATCAAGTCTCATGACGAGACAAATTTCATGCAACGACTTGACACAAAGAAGCATGCTGGATGTTTCTAATGAGGAAAGAATATATATAGAAAATATGCATACTTGGGTACAAAAATCTCTGCATTCTCCACATCTGTCCTTAAGTTCCTCCCAAACGTCTTTCGCGGTCTTCAAGAGTGCAACGCATGCATGATTACGCCACACATTTAGGATTACCTCTCACCCGACCCGCTCTCCCTGCCATATCAGCCTTCTCAGTATCGGCCTTTAAACCCCCACCCCCACTAAAAAAAAAAAAGACAGGCGGATTAACGGCTCTCAAAGTTAAGCCTACCCCATCCTGAAGCCACCGGGAGACACTGAAATAGCTTCCACCCCGCAAGGTCCACAAGCAACATCGGACCCGCGACACCAACACCGAGCCGTTCCGGAAGGAGGCGCGGGAAAGAACCTCAAGGAGGGGACTTGGGTTTGGATCAGCAACAACATTTCATCCAGTTCTGCATGTTCCTTCTCCCGTCAGCCTAGGGGCCCCTGACCTCCGTGGAAGGATTTTACAATGATATTCATCTCAATGTCCTGAGGACCATTTATTTGTTCATTTTTGAGATGCTTTGCCTGGCTACCGGTCACCAGTGGCGGTTCGCCCAGACCAGCTCCGCCCTCATACCGCTGACAGGTACAGGGTCGCCATCTTGAAGTACGCCCTTAGTTATTCACAGCTGTGAGGGGGGCTGCTGTCCCCTTTCCTCTTCCGATCTCCTCTTCCTCCTCTCCTCATCTATTCTCGCTGGTGGGAAGCGACTGGACAGGTGGAATTGAATTTGTCCTCTGCCACATTGCTTTGTTGAAAAGCCAGAGGCCTAAAAGCCAGAGCGGTAGGAGGATGCAGAGAGCGCAGGGATGAAATGATCTCGCTCTTTGTGGTTATGGCATCGGTGTCTGCACTAGCATTTCTGTCCCCTTTTTGTACTCTGTATTATCTCACCCATCCCTATTGTCATTATATATTGCGTTGGGAGTGAACCATTAGCCGTTTTCCCTTCTATAGATTCTGGTCAGGATCTTTAAGGCTCCCCAAGCACTTTAACAGAGTCTGAGGGGTCTATCAATTTACACACACACACACACACGGTGTGTGTGTGTGTGTGTGTGTGTGTGTGTGTGTGTGTGTGTGTGTGTGTGTGTGTGTGTGTGTGTGTGTGTGTGTGTGTGTGTGTGTGTGTGTGTGTGTGTGTGTGTCATCCCCTCACTTTTATGGGTTCCTCTCCTTTGACGGTTTCAGATGTTATTCTGCCTCTGTTTTCTGACCTGGTCACGCTATAAATAGCCATTAGACCCTGAGCCGCGCCATTGTGCAGCTTTTTGCACTCCCCCAAGACCACACAGCCAGGGGAGAAGGTGCTTGTTTGTATGTGTGTGTGTGCCGCAGGCTTTGCACAATAGTGTTTTGAGAAAGACGGAGATAAGAAAAAGTGCGATTTGGTGCCTGGGTGATAATCCCGGTGTCTTGTTTGGAGATAAGTAGCAAAGCGAGCCACCAGGTGCGGCCGAAAAAGCCATCTAGCCTGTTGTCTAACTTTATCTATTCTCATTGTGTCCACCTCTCTCTCCTCTCGCTCTCCCTTTTGTGATCACCCACCTGTGCCTGTCTAAGTAGGAGATGGACAACAAAGACTGTAATGGCAAAATGGAATGTGGTCAAAATGTAGTTCAGCAGATAGGGCTGAAGGATTAATCGAATTCAAAGTGAATCACAAATCGCAATTTAATAGAACACAATTTTCAAATCGCAAAGGCTGCAATAAAAAAAAATAATTACAATAAAAAATGAAAAGGTTTCGTATTTTATGTTACACAATCCAACCAAGGGCGGCTGTTCCTATAGGCGATATAGGCGGCCGCCTCGCACACCATCCCAAGGGGTGCGGAGAGGAAGCGATCATGCCGCAATTTGCACACCTGTCTCCCTCGCCAACGGTACTGAAGAAGCGCATGCGAGTGAACATTGCGGTGGTTTTGATTTACATAAAGATGAAAAAAAGGAAAATAATCAAATGTAATTTATTGACAGAACCCATATTTCCTCAAATACTGACCGTGGGCCTTGATTTACCTCAACCTCACGGGAACGGTCGGGACGCACAGTGGACCCGAGATCACTCTCCATTACACAGTCCACTGTCCTGATCCAAGGCCTAACGTCCCTTAGTTAAAAATGTTCATATAATAGAAGTAGAAACTCACGAAAACAATAGATCTGAAATAACACACCTGACAACCAGAACACGGCAACCACACGGGCTGTGCTCGGGGTGCGGCGCAGCGCTGGAGGAGTAAAAACACACACACAGACGGTATCTATAAAACACGCTTTGGATGTTGCGGCTCCGTAAAAAACGAGCTTGTTGACCCGGGAAAAGGAGGAGGTTGAAAGGCAGGTTGCATCAATCGTGACAAGGGGAGCTCTCAGAGCGAGAGAAAGATGAAGGACAAGGTTTGCGTCTGTGGCTTGCACAGAGAACACCGCAAGAACCCAAGTCACCGCGTCAGTTTGTTCTTATCTTGTTCTGAACACATCTTACCTCCACCTTCACCCGCGCCGCCTATAGCGATTGTTTTAAGCAAACCTCCGCGCTGCCCCCCGATGGAACCCGGTGCTCCGTCCCGGGCCACGGTACGCTGTGCGGGGGCGTCTGCTGCTGGCAGAGCTCGGAACACCTGTAGAGTCCGGATGGCGCCCCTTCGAGAACACTGTGCCTGTTTTTCTTTTGTTGTTTTTTTACATTTATTTTTTTATCTAATGAGCATAAAATTGTCCCTGAGCAAATGTGGACGTATGCACACAACACTTTGCTAAAAAATAATACATTTCTGCTGAAACACTGCATATTTTTCGGATGTTCATTTTCAGATTCGAACAATTACAAGGCTTGGAGTTATATGAATGAATCAATATACTACTACTGTGATTGGAGGTTTATCTTTTTACAATTCAGTAGTTAAATAAAGATATGTTATTCATATCAATTAATGCATCAATTCATTTTATTTCATCATAACACATAGGCATGGCCTACAGGAAAGAGCAGTTTATATGTTGACTGTATCCATTTGTGCGTTGGTCGTACTATAGAATGATCTATTGTTTGTGTTTAGTGAATAATACAGAAGATAGGAAACTTAAAAAAAAAAAATTGCATACTAAATCGAATATTGGTTTAAAAAAAATAAAAAAAATGGCAATTTGATTATTTTTCTAAATCGTTCAGCCTTAGCGGCAGACAATGTCGAGATTTTATGAGGACGGAAAACATCTCCAGATATGATTGTCACAAGTTAAGTGTTTTGTGTGCTGGTTGTTTAAACACAAGTTGTATAGTGCTGTTGTGGAGGTACAGAAATGGACCTTTTTCGTGTACTTCTACTGTGAAGCTTGTGTCCCACCCAGTGTGTGTTTGGGGAGGAGGGCGCTTGCTGATTCGGTGACCGTTACAGTACAGTAGTGAATTCACACATCACTACAAGGCACTCACTATGTGCTCTGTACACACACACACACACACACACACACACACACACATACACACACAGGTTTACTGAGATTTAAATAAGCCCTAACATCCATCACACAGGCGTCATCAGGTTTTGCTGAGCATCAAGGTAACACACAAAAAAAACACACACACACACACACTTAGCAACACAGCAGCCACTGTAGCTCGCCTGTCAGCAGGTCAACATCAGGTTTTTCATTGACCTTTGATTATTCCGCCGCTCACCGGCGACAAGTCAACCACCCGGACGGCCGGGCCACGGACCACCTTCACAATGACCACCTCTGATGAATGCTGGGAAACGTAGTTTGCATCTGCCACAGTTTGCAGTCCCGTAGGTGTGTGTCAGACAAATGGGGAGAGGATGCGAGGAGGACCAAACAGGAACATAAAATAGTGCCAGGCCCTCTCTGTTGTCAACAAACTGCTCAGTCGCGGTGGAATGAGCCCACCTCGTTAGCATAGATGCATAAATACAGAGTACAATCAATACACAAGGGTTTGTGTGTGTATTTTATGGATTCGGTATGTGTGTGTGGGTGGGCGGAGGCATCTTTTACTTTCTTGCATTTCAGAATTTGCGTGATGGGAAATATTCGGAAGCCACTACAAAGGAATTATTTCAGTTATACCTCCCTTTCATCGCTAGATGATTATGTAATGCCTTAATAAGTGTGTGTGTGTGTGTGTGTGTGTGTGTGTGTGTGTGTGTGTGTGTGTGTGTGTGTGTGTGTGTGTGTGTGTGTGTGTGATATGGCAGCAGCGCTCCGCTGCAAGGCGCTGTCGGGTCACACTGAGCACGATATGACATCATCCCTCATCATCTCCCACGGCTCTTATCTCCATCTAATGGTGCTGCTGTCCAGCTTGGGTCAGAGCACACTGGTTCTGCTCATTTATTGTACATGGGAGATTAAAAGGCCTGGTGCAGACCATTCACTGACATACACTAAAGTAGAAACAGACAGCTGGAGTGCTGGAAATGGCCATCAGATGGAAGACAGCGGGGCTACATTAGAGAGCAGGATGGGAAATGTTTTATCCATCTCCTACATGACCAGCACTCCATCATTTCGTTTGAGGGGCATAACCAACAGTGTAGGACACGGTGTTGGCAAAACTGGCCAAAGAAAAATCCAGTCATCAGGCTACCAGGGTCACATGTCCTGAACGTCCTGTACACTGGATGGCACGTGTCGAAGCACTGTTAAGTTGAAATGCGATCTAGTTCTGTGACGACAGTGTCCACCGGAACAACATTTAACACTATTAACGATTCATCGGTGGATCTTAATCTGAAATGCAAATGGTGATATACAATTCCCCATTCCGATACAAGAGTCTTGGGTTGGCCACAGTTGTAGTCCATTGAAACTCCCCAAGTTCTTCTGGGAATTTAGCCTGACGTTCTTTTTTACATTACATACATTATGTCATTTAGCAGATGCGTTTGTCCACAGCAACTTACAGTACAATACAGTATCTAACCCTTCAAACTCGGGTTAAACCGGCTTCACAGGTCGTTTCACCACAAATATGACATAGATGGAGGTTGGGAGGGCGAAGGGTTTGAAAACGGGCAGATGTTAAGACCGATCTCAAAGGGCAAATCGGACCAGAGATGGACTGAGAGGAAGAAAGGGACTCGGGGAGTTGGTTCAGAGACGGAAAAGAGAGTCGTCGGAAGCGAGGAAGTCAAGGACGCTAATAAAGACAGTGTTCGGTTGCCAAAGAAAAATGGAAATTGAACACAGGCGGGACTACAGAAACGGGCCTGGACCATCAGGCACTTAAATGAGGTGTGTGTGTGTGTGTGTGTGTGTGTGTGTGTGTGTGTGTGTGTGTGTGTGTGTGTGTGTGTGTGTGTGTGTGTGTGTGTGTGTGTGTGTGTGTGTGTGTGTGTGTGTGTGTGCCTGCCTATCCAACTGTGTTTTTTGTTTTTTTTTAAAGGGGTAGAAAGGTTCCATTCATCCTGCCCGGCCGTTA
>NC_137193.1:29866325-30123825 GCF_960531495.2 Zeus faber
ATTCCAGTGAAAGTTCAATTCACAATATGCACAATTCCACGGTCTCCCGTCACGTTGCCTATTGGTTTGTCGCTTTCTGTGTGTTTGCGTGTCCCCACGTTCACCTCGTGTTTTTCTCCTCGTGTTCGTAGGGGGCAGAGACAGACGTGGAGGTCCCGTGTTGACATTTCCGTCGCGCAGCAACCACGACAGAATACGACAGGAGGACCTGAGGAAGCTCATCGCTTACCTCGCCTGCATCCCCAGGTAGACTGTGTGTGTGTGTGTGTGTGTGTGTGTGTGTGTGTGTGTGTGTGTGTGTGTGTGTGTGTGTGTGTGTGTGTGTGTGTGTGTGTGTGTGTGTGTGTGTGTGTGTGTGTGTGTGTGTGTGTGTGTGGCAGGCTGTGTTATTTGAGCACCATGAGTGTATCCATGTAAAAGTCAGTTGTTTTTTAGTAACAAGTTTAGGTCTAAAATCAAATGTACTTTTGTTTGAGCGGTGAGGTGAATAACATTAAATCTTGACTCAGCAAAAAACAAACGTTTCCATTGATACTCCACTCTGCCTATCGTCCTGGTTTATTTCCTGTCTCAGATATTTTGGGCTGTATTTATTGACTTTCATAAGTCTTTCAAAGAAGGCTATGTTAATACAAGGTTTATTCCTTGAACTTTATTCTGTGCGACATTACAGTAGACTACTCTCCTATGAAAATAACAACAATAATGTGATAAAATTAGCAAGCAGTTAATATCAACACCACATATTTGGCTTCGCCATGGGAATATTGACAGATACTGATTTACTTACGTTGACTGCGAGCAGAAAGATTGCTATAGTGTACACAACCTCTCGACTAAAACAGTTTCTTTGCAAGCAATATTAACAAACAGTTTTTGTTGGTTATTGACACATGTCCTACATCTTTGTGTTTTCCATCTGAAACCGCGTACAAAGGGATATAATGCCTTTTAACTCAAAATTATTTAATTACATTTAGTAGTTAATACTTTCTGTCCATTTGAGGAGCTAGCTCACAGAGATGGAAGCAGCGAGGTCTGGGTTCAGTTTAAGGTCGTGGAGGAGGAGACGTCGGCCAATGTAGTTGTAGTTCCTATGGCTTCCTCTAGCGCACCATTGTTACGGATTGTTCCTTTAATTGATAAATTAAAAACTCCCCTCTTTGACAAAATGAACTTGGAGGAAATAATTAATGTCAAAAAATTGACATATAAACACTGAGGACACAATGCCTTTTATATAATATAAGCCTTAAAAATGAATACAGCCCAAAATATTTTAAGTATGAGCTCAACAGTTCAAACCATCCAAAATCGTCCCGACATCCCACCCAAAAAAAAAAAAAAAAGAAGAAACCAAGCATTTCCACAAGTGGACTACTGCACATCCCTGGTAGATCTGACGGGAGGCACGTGAAAGAGAGGGTGTGAGAGTGAGATTCGTGTAGAGAAGAAGAGCGGGAGCGCAGCGGAAAAAAAAGAGACCGACTGGCAGGACGAAAAAAGGGAGAGCAATATTATTATTAAGGACTGGTAAGCCTGCCGCAGCATCCCGGCTGCCAAAAGTCACACACACACACACACACACACACACACACACACACACACACACACACACACACACACACACACACACACACACACACACACACACACACACACACACACACAGAGCTAAAGACGGAAGGGAAGGCTTGTTTCACTGCGAACAAGAGAGAGCCGTCATTGTCCTCATATCGCTGATGTATGGATGAGAACGTGCGCAAGGAAACGCACAATACAAATGAAAGAAATAGAAAGACAAACCAAACGATAAGCAAGCATAATTATATTTAAATGAGTAAAAACACTGACAGACGTATTCTACAGAGACAGCGCCGGGTGGGGGGAGGGATAGAGAGGGAGAGAGAGGGAGAGAGAGAGCGAGCGCGCTCTGGGATGAGAGTGTGCGCGTGTGGGTGGGAATAGTGGGAAAGCAAAACACAGTGTCGCAGTAGCCGAGCGGCAGTGCAGCAGCGTGTGTTGTGGACGCCACTCGCCTCACCAGGTAAGCACCTCCATTGCATCCTCCTCTCTCTCTCTCTCTCTCTCTCTCCCCCTCCATTTGTCGTCACCTCTCCATCCAGCCGTCCCATTCTTCCACGTCTCACCGTCTTTTCACCTGTCCTCTCGCTGTCTTCACCCATCTCTCACCACCCCCACCTCATTTTAATGCGTCTTCTCTCTCTCTCTTTCCTCATTCTCTCGTTCCCTTCATCTCTCCCTATCTATCGCTGTTGCTTATTTTCCGATTTTTTTCTTGTGTTGTTGGTGTCCCTCAGGCTGTCTCTGTGTGTTGGTTTGAGGTCCAGAGATGTTGAGTCGTTCTATTTTTGTGAGAAGGCAACATCTGCCCACACACACACACACACTGACAGCTGTGAAGGAGGGTTATGGGTGGGTGAGGGGGGTCGGCATTTGGGATAGATGGATGGCGGTATTTAAAAAAACATGGAAAGCGGTAGTTGAGGTTAGTTGGAATCAAGGTGTCCATGAGAAGGAGGAAACTAATGCTCAAATGAACTGCTGGGCTGGAGGTGAAAGTACATCAGGTGGGGTGTGTGTGTGTGTGTGTGTGTGTGTGTGTGTGTGTGTGTGTGTGTGTGTGTGTGTGTGTGTGTGTGTGTGTGTGCGTCCCTCCATCCGTCCTGCGGGGCAAGCTTAACGGCAACTGTATTCCGCCTGCCAAAAACTGCACATGGATATTACGTTCGTGAAGCTGAAATCTGCAGATTCTTTTTTTCTCCTGCACAGATCAGTGACTCATTTGCTACAGGGTGTGTGTGTGTGTGTGTGTGTGTGTGTGTGTGTGTGTGTGTGTGTGTGTGTGTGTGTGTGTGTGTGTGTGTGTGTGTGTGTGTGTGTGTGTGTGTGTGTGTGTGTGTGTGTGTGAGAATAGGTGAGTAGGTGGATATGGGTGGTGTGTGGGCGGCGTGTTGGCTATGCTGCGTCAGCCCCTGACAGTATAGAAATGTGCGTCACATTATTTGTTTTGATTTCATCTCTTCTCCTTCTCTCGCTCTCTCTCTTTTCCAACCTAATCGTTGGAGTCTATCGCTCAATTTGGATTATCTCTTATGGCTCCTCCCTTATGCTCCCTCTCTCTCTCTCTCTCTCTCTCTCTCTCTCTCTCTCTCTCTCTCTCTCATTATATTTGACATCTCTTAACCCCCCCCTCCTCTCTCGCTCTTTCTTGTGTCTCCGCTGAACCCCAGCGAGGAGGTGTGTAAACATGGCTTCACGGTCATCGTGGACATGCGCGGCTCCAAGTGGGACAGCATCAAGCCGCTGCTGAAGATCCTGCAGGAGTCCTTCCCCTCGTGCATCCACGTGGCGCTCATCATCAAGCCCGACAACTTCTGGCAGAAGCAGAGGACCAACTTCGGCAGCTCCAAGTTCGAGTTTGAGGTGAGCCGCCTGTGCCCCAATTCCAGTTGTGTTCAGTGTCCTAGCGGTGTCTTAAGCTGCGCTTCCACCCAAAGCACCCGGAACTTTTAGTCCCAGGATCTTGTTTTTCAGGAACTAAAATGGTCCCTCAGCCCGTTATTGTCTGTTTTTTCACCGCGGTCTAAAGACCCGTGACGATGATGCAAATGAATATGCTGACGTATGAAAAAGCGATGCCTGTTTTTACACCTCGTTTTTTGCGTGCGACTGTAAAACAAACCGCTCCAATCCAGTCCAGTAGGTGTCGGTAATGCAGAAGACCATAAACCAAGAAGAGTAAAATGGATAAAGGAAGACAACCAAAGTGATGAAGTGTAATATCACTTTGGTTGTCTTTGTCTTGTCTTTGGCTTCTCTTCTGTCCTTGTATTTAGTGTCACGTTTAAAAAGATGAAAAACGTGAGTTCACACACGGGGAATCGAACCTGGGTCTACCGTGTAGGAGGTTAAAACTCGCCACACTACTCGCTACACTATACGCTCCACATTTCAGTTTGTGTGTTCATACAGTCGGTTTGCGGCTGCAGTTTTTTAAAAATGGTGGCCGCCATAAAATTCTGCGAGTACTCGACCAATCAGAAATGTTCTGTGCTGCAAGCCCCACCCCCAAGGTTCCTCGACTTTGAAAAGTACTTCCCCCGGAGCAGGGACTTTTTGGTTCCGTGGAATTTGTCCCCGGAACTTAATTTTAGACGCTAGTCCCTGCTGTGGAAACGCACTTTGAGTTCCTCCAAAGGTTCCTAGTTCCTGGGGAAAGTTTCCACGGTGGAAACACAGCTCTAGTATTCGGGGGGGACTGTGCTTTCTTTCATCAGTCAATCATGACGTCAGGGCTCGGCCTCTTGACACCTCTTGCAAGACTTTATCATCACAATCTCAGGGAATTTGACACTGTATTCATGTGTATTATGATCTCTACTCATGCATTTATTTTGTGCTTCATTACATTGAACCCCATTGAACAATAGCTTAATATATGACTTTTTATTTTTATATCCGGTAACGTATTCTATACATTCTACTACAAAGTCTTGCACCATGATATTCTACTTTTTTGCCAGTATTAGCAATTTCTTTATCATGAAACGATCTGATATGATTGCAACGATAAATGACCCATGTGAAAGTCCATCTCATCACATTTCCAGATCTCTGCTAAAAGGCACAAAGCTCGCCAGCGCAGCCACGGCCAGTTTTACAGCGATGCCAGCAGCATGCCGTTGCCATAGAGCGTGTCATTTTGGCAAATTTTCACATGACACAGCAATAAGCAAGTCCTTTCACGGGTCACATTTCCAGGAGGAGAGAAAATCGGGGCTTGACGAGATATTTCACACATTTTTGTGTACGACATGTCATGTTTTTTTTTTTTGTTTTTTTTTTTTTTAAACATTAATTCCTGTTTTTAACATCCCCATTTATTTGAACTAACTCTTAAGCTACACTCGGGCAGCGTTGTGATGCTGTGTAACAGGCGTCAGTGGAAATCCATGGGTGGAATCTTTCTGTCTGTACAGTGCACAATCTGTCTGCTGACTCAAAGCGGAATAAAATAGGTTTTTGTCATCGGCTCTGCCTGTGCCCAACGAGAGAGAGAGAGAGAGAGAGAGAGAGAGAGAGAGAGAGAGAGAGAGAGAGCGAGAGACACACACACACACACACACACACACACACACACACACACACACACACACACACACACACACTCTCTCTCTCTCTCTAGTGTATGGACAAAATGCATCGGTGTGTAATTGATTTGCTTTGATTACTCACTCACTGACTCTTTCTCTCTCTCACACACACACACACACACACACACACACACAACCACGCGCGCGCACACACACACACACACATCCAGTTCCCGTGGTGGTCTGATAATATTGTATTGATTGGTCCATTGGATGCCAGCTGCCAGGGGACAAATGCAATTATCTGCCACCTGCACTGCCATACGCCTGTGAAAAAATGACACACACATGCACACACACACACACACACACACACATTTGTGTGTGTAAACGGCTCTGACATTGTACATTCAGATTTTCTGTGGGCTTCTCTTCAATAACTGTCAGAAAGAGATAGAATATGAGAGCAAGGTTATTTCTTTGCTTCCTCCTTGGGGATTGTTTTTATTCAGGCCCTACTAGGCAGCCGCCCCAGCCGCCTCCCTCCCATTGAGCAGAAATCAATCACCTATCCCGCATCCCTATTCTCCGCTGGCAACGCCCTCCACCCGAGGACGCCATCGCACTCTGCATTGTTTAATGCGCACAAAGCCTTGCATCACTACATCTTCTCTACCTCTCTCTCTCTCTCTCTCTCTCTCTCTCTCTCTCTCTCTCTCTCTCTCTCTCCCCCTCCACCCCCTCCCTCTCTCCTCTCTTTCCCTCCCTCTCTGCCCATGTGTGGGGGTGTTATGTGGAGGAGGCTTGGCACTACAAGCTAAACAGACCATCTCTCTCTCGCTCTCCCTCTCCCTCTCTCTCGCTCTGCATACTCTCGCTTTTCAATTTGATCTCCCAAGTCTCATTTGCTATTGCGCAGAAATGTTTTTACCTCATGTGGGGATGAACACAGGTGTAAGAACCCCTCCACTTCAGGCCAGGCAATATGGAGAGCATGGAATGTCGCAATAATCATAGGGATTTTGACATCATTTCAAATCCCACAGAGGTTTTGTGAAATGGTGTTTTCTTAAAGGTAATTAATTTAAGAGCTTATCCAAGAGTTTATATCAGTTTATATGGTCATAGATCATATGGTGTTCAATGGAAACAAATTGTGATTCTGTAGGATTCTGGTGACGGTCCAATACGTACGTCCAAAGCAGCATTTGCAAACAGTGCTGTTTTTGACTTGAGGGTTAAGCCGTTGCGGTGATTGCGATGATGTATGGGCGCCGAATCCATCCTAGAGATGTGACAGATTCAAAGCGATCTGGGCTGCGTTCCAAACTAATCACTTACTATCTAATGGACCCGCAAATCAGACTGTGTCGCCATTTTGTAAGTTGTTGAGAATCTCATTCCAAATAGGGAAACACTATACAGCCTACTACAAATGACTCAAAATGTTGGAAATATTGAGAAATGTACACTACAAGGGTGCAAAAATCAACCAAACTCTCTCCCTCACTCCACCAGACCACCATGGTGTCGCTAGAGGGCCTGTCCAAGGTGGTGGACCCCTCCCAGCTGACAGCAGACTTTGACGGCAGTCTGGACTACAACCACGAGGAGTGGATAGAGGTATGATAAGTCAAATACTACTGCGTCCAACAGTGTCGGGAGAATTTTAAGCAAATTTGAATCGAAATACCTGAATGTTTCTTGTATTATTCTTGCCCTGTGTTTTTAGCAGAAATGGTATTCACCATGATATTCATAATAGCCATCAGGCTCAAATCCTTTTTATAGCTCTGCATAGGTGCCATAGGTGCACTGTATATCGGTTTACCTGTTTATTGTGTG
Source organism: Zeus faber (assembly GCF_960531495.2). NCBI lineage: Eukaryota > Metazoa > Chordata > Actinopteri > Zeiformes > Zeidae > Zeus > Zeus faber. The sequence goes on from NC_137193.1 coordinate 29,873,288, forward strand.
GTATCACTGTCAACCAAAATATGCGATGTATCGATGATGTCGGTGCAGGTGCGCGTGGCCTTTGAGGAGTTCTCAGGCCACGCTGGCCAGATGCTCTCCCGGCTGGAAGAGATGCAGGAGACGGTGGCCCGAAAAGACTTCCCCCAAGACCTAGAGGGGGCCCGCCGAATGATAGAGGAGCATGCTGCGCTCAAGAAGAAAGTCATCAAGGCCCCCATAGAGGAGCTGGACACAGAGGGACAACGGTACACACACACACACACACACACACACACACACACACACACACACACACACAAACACTACAGGAGATTGTAGCGCATTGATTATGATGAACTATCATTGGTTGAAATTGATCACCGATGCTCACGCTAGCGATGCTTATCACCCCCCCCCCCCAGGTTGCTGCAGCGCATCCAGAGCAGCGAGTCCTACTCCAACCGTAACGGCGGCGGGGGAATGAGCGGCGGCGGTGGCATGTGCAACGCCGACACCCAGGGCCTGGTGCCGCGGGTCACCCAGCTGCTGGACAAGCTGCACTCTACCCGCCAGCACCTGCACCAGGCCTGGCACGTCCGCAAGCTGCAACTGGACCAGTGCTTCCAGCTCCGCCTCTTTGAGCAGGACGCAGAGAAGGTGAACTCCCAAACATCGGGGAACCAAAAGTAATGGCGCAATAAAGAGAGAAGAGGGAAATGCAGCCTGTGAAGGACTGCGGTCGTAGGATCTTGTTGCTAGGACAACCGCAGCCAGGAGTTTTTCTCTGCGAGCCAGGGAGGATTCCTCTGAGGAGAGGCCGTCCTTCTCTCTGCTTCTGCGATGCTCTGGGAAGATGATATCTTTTTCTAAACACACACTCAGGCCGCAGCGTACACAAATGCAACAGCGTTTACAGAGGAAGCTGAGTAGTGACAGTTTCTTTGCGCACTTGCACGGGTCTGCGCTGTGTTGTCCTGTTACCCCGTGTGTGCGGTTTTGTTTGGCGGGTGTGATGTTATTTTTGTTTATCTTTTGTGTGTGCATGTCCTCTCCTCTCGCCTCAGATGTTTGACTGGATCATGCACAACAAAGGTCTGTTCCTGGCAGGCTACACGGAGATTGGGAACAACCACCCCCACGCCATGGAGCTGCAGACCCAGCACAACCACTTTGCAATGAACTGCATGGTGAGACGCGAGCGCACACACACACACACACACACACACACACACACACACACACACACACACGTGCCCCTAGCAGCAGGAGTTGGTGCACTATCGCCCACTTGAGCCGTCAAGTACTTTGCCACACGCTGTATAATCATGTAGTTAGTGCATTACATTGCCAACCCCTTAAGGTGTGTGTGTGTGTGTGTGTGTGTGTGTGTGTGTGTGTGTGTGTGTGTGTGTGTGTGTGTGTGTGTGTGTGTGTGTGTGTGTGTGTGTGTGTGTGTGTGATGCGTGCGCACACATCACGGCCAGGTATTAGATAATCCTATTGTTTATCCATGACTCGGCCTTACGTAACCATTATGAAACTGCCGGGAGGCGGAATCAATTTTCCCCGCTGCGACCTGCTACTCCCCAGGTGACCACCGACGCTGGCGTTGGGCTCTGCTCAACGACACCAATCGTCCAATTTCATTTGCTTTTTTTCTTCCCCTCCCCCGTTCAAGACATGGAGGCGACCCTACCGACTCTTTCTCCGTCATTAAAAGCATTCAAAGTGGGAGAGTGAAACGATATGAACAGGGGGATAACATTGAACAATTAGTGGCTTCTTATATAACGTGTATGTTTACAACCGCCATGATAAGAGAGAGGCTGTGATTGGTTTTTTTCTCTTTATCGTTCTCGTTATGAAGGCTGGGATGTCACTGTTCCGTTTGATATTGTTCCAAAGGGCCACGATTCGATGCACTATGGACTCATTTCAAATTCTGAGGCAATTCATAATATGATTCTCTATCAATATGTTGATGGTTTTTTTACATAATAAGAATTGCTGCAAACGTTTTTGTGTACCATCTCACGTGCAATACAAGAATATTTGACTCCGTTTGTACAACTGAACTTGAAAACGGTTGCATAACTTCCAAACAAAGTATCAGTCATTTTCAAATTTGGTTGAGAAATTGTAACGGCAGAAAAAAATGTTTGTAATTGTATTGCTTTCGAATGCGAATACTTCCTACGAACCTGTCTCACCTGTTCTACATCAGCCTGTTCTTTTATTTTTATTTTTTTGCGGTGCAGAACGTGTACGTAAACATCAACCGCATCATGTCCGTGGGGAACCGACTGTTGGAGTCAGGCCACTACGCCTCGCAGCAGATCAAGCAGATCTCGGGCCAGCTGGAGCAGGAATGGAAGGCCTTTGCCGCCGCACTGGATGAGCGTAGCACGCTGCTGGAGATGTCTGCCAGCTTCCACCAGAAATGCGACCAGGTTGGTAGTTCAAGGTTTGCGGGATAGACTCTAGATAGGCTCGTCGACGGACTCCGGTCCAAGTTTCTGCACGGGTGCACCAATAAAAATAGAGGGAAAGAATTGAGAGAATTGCACTAAAGCAAGCCTCCTTAAAGAATAGGAGATTGATAATGGGAGTGGATCATGTTAATTTCGCTGATGCTGATCAAATATACAAGTTTGTTTACTTGACTCAACTGCTACAACGCTGACTGCCTCCCTCTACGAGCACGCTCACCATTTCAAACAACATGCACGCACACGGACAAACTTTCTGTGTCAACAGCACCCCTTTGGCTGTGTTAAATGTCTTGAGGCTAATGCATGCACGGCAATTAGCATATATTTTCATAAACATATGCAGCAGAATAGTCAACCATTTGTTAGCCACCGCTATTTTGGTTCGCGCTCATTAGCGGCGCCACTATGGAATTTTGTATGGCCGTAAACACAGAATCCCAAGCGAGGTGGAAAACCTGCGGGATGACTTCTCCAACCCCGGAACGCGTCTGCAATCAGACCCCACCTGGCCTGTCATGTTTTTCAAGGAGTCAAAATAAGAAACGGCACTTTCTTTCCTGGGATTTCATCCCAGCCTCGTCCTCTCTTCCCACACACACACAAGCACCCCCCACACCCAGAATAAATGTCTTGGATTTTGAGACAAATTTCCCCGACTTACTTTGTACTTTGGAAACCGGTAATTGTGCGCTCGGTGTGATTTTCAGGCGCTTCACCAGTAATTTGCTGTAATTGTGTTTTTTATGTATTTATTCCTGTTGTTTTTCCCCAGTACATGAGTAACGTGGACTCGTGGTGCAAGGCGTGTGGGGAGGTGGACCTTCCCTCGGAGCTCCAGGACCTGGAGGACGCAATCCACCACCACCAGGGCCTGTACGAGCACATCACCGCCGCCTACTCCGAGGTAAGGCCTCTTCACACTGCGCCAAAAGGCATCGTTTTACCACATCATCACATCGTGACCCGCGCCCTTCCTCTTCCTCCAGGTGAGCCAGGATGGCAAAGCCCTGCTGGACAAGCTGCAGCGACCTCTGACCCCGGGCGGCGCGGACTCGCTGACAGCGTCGGCCAACTACTCCAAGGCCGTGCACCACGTGCTGGACGTCATTCACGAGGTGCTGCACCACCAGCGGCAGCTGGAGAATATCTGGCAGCACCGCAAGGTGCGGCTGCACCAGCGCTTGCAGCTCTGTGTCTTCCAGCAGGATGTCCAGCAGGTGAGCATACACGCACGGAGGTGCTGAGAATAACCGATGGCCGCTGCTGTAGAGAAAAAACGGCGTGCCAAAGTTAAAACGGGCAGATATTATCGTACGGCTGCACAGCATCCTACCATGTCAGTAGACATGGCAACTGTCGGCGTGGCAACAGAGTCTGGTCCTGTTCCCAGACACGATCCCACCATTTGTTTGGTGCTGAGAGTTGGAAGCGGGGAGGTCGCAGGCAAAAGCTCCTTTTCAGCACAGCCCCGCATTTCTCCTCTCTTCTTTCTCTCTGTCTACTCTTCATTCATCACATGGCCTTGATTGCTTGGCTTGATGGCTCAGCCTACTTGACCTGAGAGGAGGGTTCATCTGATCGTAGAGGTGGATCCTTCAGCTCATGATGAGTAATTGGGGAGATGAATATGAATGTGATTAGTTATCCAGTGGCTGATCCGTGTGTATCTTTTGTGTGCAGGTGCTGGACTGGATCGAGAATCACGGCGAGGCATTCCTCAGCAAACACACCGGCGTGGGGAAGTCCCTGCACCGGGCGCGAGCGCTCCAGAAACGCCACGAGGACTTTGAGGAAGTGGCCCAGGTACCCAGAGGCTTCACTTCCCCTCGGCCCATCTCTCCGCCACAACTTCCTCATTCTCAACTCTCTCAAACGCACCATTGTTTTAATAAGTGTCGATGCCAAGATTCAGTATGTCAAAAAACACTAAATATACTTTATATACTAAAAATATATTTCATTATTGAAAAATAGAATTTCTTTGTACTTTCGAAATATATAATTTTGGCCATACTATATGCATTTATGAGAATATTTTCACATGCTAGTTCTACTCTCTCCCTCATCTATACGGCGATGCGTAGAACACATACACCAATGCAGACAAGCTTCTGGAGGCAGCGGAGCAGCTCGCCCAGACGGGCGAGTGTGACCCAGAGGAGATCTACCAGGCAGCCCACCAGCTGGAGGACCGCATCCAGGACTTTGTGCGGCGCGTGGAGCAGCGCAAGGTCCTCCTGGACATGTCGGTTGCCTTCCACACGCACGTCAAGGAGGTAGGTGGGGAGATGGGATTGGTGAAAGAAAAAACACATCGAAGCGCTTCACATTAGCTTACAGGGATATGGAATCATAGCGGATGAGTGACGTCAGGTTTTTTCTTGGTTATCTACGGTTGACTACTTTTTGCTGGTCCCTACTAGTGATATGCGACTACTTCTGGACTAGTTCTCACAACATCTCTCTAAAAAGTCCTGGTAATGGAATTATTTTACCCAGCTGTGGACGTGGCTAGAGGAGCTGCAGAAGGAGCTGCTGGACGACGTGTACGCCGAATCGGTAGAGGCCGTGCAGGACCTGATCAAACGCTTTGGCCAGCAGCAGCAGACCACTCTGCAGGTGACCGTCAACGTCATCAAGGAGGGAGAGGATCTCATCCAGCAGCTCAGGTACACACACACACACACACACACACACACACTTCTATACATACAACCGTTGGTCAAAATCATGCATGGCTTAGGTAACTGATATTAAAGTCATACTCCAGTTTTTGGGGGGAATGTCCTTTTTTCTCTTATCTTCCGACGATAAGGCCACTATCAATTTTCATCCCTGTTTGTCCATTACCGAGATGGCAGCAGGGTGCATGATAACTGTGCTAGCTCAATGCATGGCCGCAGATGGGATCAACTAGCGTAGCTCCTGTGAAATTTCTCACATCAATTATTTTTTCACCCATAATTTCCAGCCGCTCTGAATCAAGAGACGCATCGTTCGAATAAAATTTATGATTGGCACCGAAGTCGATTGAGGCCTCATAGTGAACCCTCATCGATTTGATTTTCAGATGCGACCGCGGTGAGAGAAGCTCTCCCGGAGTGTTTGTCTCAAACCCAAAACGTTCCCTTCACCTCCACCTTGACGCAATAAGCTGGAGAAAAATGAGAACCAAAATTTAAAGGCGATGATCAGCACTGGAGAGTAAAATAAATAAAAGAGCGAAGTACAAATAGAGAGTGGGCCGAGATGGCCGAGTAGGAGGATCCGCAGTGGAGGAGAGGGAAAATTAGTATGTATTGAAATGTGAGAAAGAAAGGAGGAGATGGAGAGAAATGGGCACAGGCTGCTGAGCACTCTGACCCTCCGTCGCTGTTGCACTCTGTTTAATTTTGTATAGATTTGTTGAGAAGCCCTCATGCTCTCTCACCCTTTTGACATTTCTCTCTCTCTCTCTCTCTCCCTCCATCTCACGCTCTCAATCCCACTCTCCCTGGTGTATTGGCTCCACAGTGTATACTTACGTAAGGCCGCTTTCATAAGAGCGTGTAATTGTATGGCTGTATCCCTGGGAGGCAACAGTAACACCACAAACTTGACGCCCTCTCTCTCTCTCTCTCTCTCTGTGTGTGTGTGTGTGTGTGTGTGTGTGTGTGTGTGTGTGTGTGTGTGTGTGTGTGTGTGTGTGTGTGTGTGTGTGTGTGTGTGTGTGTGTGTGTGTGTGTGTGTGTGTGTGTGTCTGATTAATCAGCCAAACACAGTCAGAAGTCCTCTTGTCTTTCAGTTACTCAGCACTCTGCCTCCTAATTCGCTCTTGACGAGAATTGGGTATTATTGTCTGTTTATTTCTGCAGTATTATATCATCATGAATTAAAACATTGGCATATTGCGACGCACAGTTCTTTAGCCTAAACTAATGACGCACAACCCATGCATGAGTTTTGGGAAGGGGAAAATTATTTGTTTAGGGTACAATATTCAATATTATTGCGCTCGCCCGCAAACAGGGACTCTGCAATCTCCAGCAACAAGACGCCCCACAACAGCTCCATAAACCACATCGAGAGCGTGCTGCAGCAGCTGGACGAGGCCCAGGCCCAGATGGAGGAGCTTTTCCAGGAGCGGAAGATCAAGCTGGAGCTCTTCCTGCAGCTCCGCATCTTCGAGAGGGACGCCATCGACGTGAGTTGTGTGTGTGTGTGTGTGTGTGTGTGTGTGTGTGTGTGTGTGTGTGTGTGTGTGTGTGTGTGTGTGTGTGTGTGTGTGTGTGTGTGTGTGTGTGTGTGTGTGTGTGTGAAGAATCCTCTTAAAATGTTGCTCCGAAATCTTGTGTATAATTCCATCGGTAATACCACGTGTATATATTAAAATTAACATTTATATAAATAATTAGTGTGACAAAAAAATAGCTGAGCAGTTGAGCGCTCAGCTCTAACACTACAACACTGCCCCCTGGTGGTTCTGCGTAGAATTCATGGAAATATTCAAGTTCTGCGTCTGAGTACCGAAAATGTCTGTGCGGGTCAATCTGCAATGAACGAGCTAAATGTAAACAGAAAAAAATACTAATAAGCTGGAATGATTTAGTTATTGCTTTATTTTACTATGGTCCTCACCCGTCTGCACTACAATGCAGCAACCCTTTGTTAGTCAAATTCCTTGGACGTAAAAATGTACTTAGCCCAAGAAACCGATTCTGATTCCGTTAAAACCCTGCAATCTCTGCGCTGCAGATCATCTCAGACCTGGAGTCGTGGAATGAGGAGCTGACGGGCCAGATGAGTGAGTTTGACACAGAGGACCTGACGCTGGCCGAGCAGCGGCTGCAGCATCACGCCGACAAGGCGCTCACCATGAACAACCTCACCTTCGACGTCATCCACCAGGGCCAGGAGCTGCTGCAGTACGTCAACGAGGTCCAGGCGTCTGGTGAGAGAGAGAGAGCGCAGACACACGCACACACACACACACACACACACACACACACACACAAGACCCATCAAATATTTAAATATCCAGAAGGAAGTGAATATTCAAATACTGAATAATATTTGCGATGCAGGCAGGGAGACTTTTAATTGAAAAGCTTTGTTAATGTCATATGTTAATTCAACTCCTAATTATAGATATCTCTTTCTTAATGAAAAATATTTGGACAGATCTAGTGCAGTGTGTTGTGTCATAAACTGTGACCACCTCATGTGGCTGTGAAATAATGAGCTGTCACACTTATCAAATAAGTACATGTTTAATTTCCCTCCAAACCAACATCCCCATTTGATGAATCAAACATTTGAATACGCAGTTATAATATTAACATATTGTAATGAATTGACTACCGACGATGCAAACGCTGCACACTACGTTGGCAGGCGTATCCCACAATGCACCGCGAGGGCATGTATTATGTAGTACGCCGTTCCATTCTGTCCATATCGCCTCCCCTCCCTCCAGGCGTGGAGCTGCTGTGCGACAGGGACGTGGACATGGCCACGCGGGTGCAGGACCTGCTGGAGTTCCTCCACGAGAAGCAGCATGAGCTTGACGTTGCGGCTGAGCAGCACCGCCGCCACCTGGAGCAGTGCGTGCAGCTCCGGCACCTGCAGGCCGAGGTCAAACAGGTAAGGAAGAGAGGACGCTTTGTGTATAACAGTAGTGGAAGAAGGAAATACCCAGAGACAAATGGAAGAGTGTAAATATCACCTAAGTTAGAAGTTCTTGCTCTTAAATGTATTTAAGTATTATATAAAAGTAACAGTCCTGATGGAACCGAGCCTATAATACGGTATAAAGTGCTACTGGACCTTTTTTCTGAGTCTCCATGCAGATGCTGATAACAATTTACAAATAAAGATCATGAGTGGTGAAAGTTACAAGTATATGGATCTAATGAATCATTGATGAGCAGTCATAAATGAGCAGTTTGTGTTAGAAATAGTAGAATTAGTTGAGAAAATGCTGCTTAAAACCCCAGGGAAGGATTTTCTTGCAAAGCATTAAATTAAATTCCCACCCTCTCTCTGTCGTCTAGGTGCTGGGTTGGATCCGTAATGGGGAATCTATGCTGAATGCCGGTCTGATCACGGCCAGCTCCCTGCAGGAGGCTGAGCAGCTCCAGAGAGAACACGAGCAGTTCCAGCACGCCATCGAGGTGTGTGTTTATCTGTCTGTCTGTCTGTCTGTCTGTCTCTCTGTCTCTCTGTCTCTCTGTCTGTGCGTGATGTCTCAGCTCCCTTTGCTTCCGCTAAGAATCTAAAGATGTTGTCCCGGGACCGCAGAGATACTTTGTGGAGTAAAACGCAGGGTTCTTACCAGGTGCTTGAATTTCGTCCCTCAGAAATTGAAGTGCTCGAATACCTTGAAAATCATCCTGTTGTGCTGAAGTGCTTGAAAAGTCCTTAGGGGGGAAAAAAAAACAAGATCATTGAAAGCCTGTGATAATATCATTCAAATCGCAACGTAATAAAACCTTTCCAGAATCACTTTTCATTTTAATCGCGAATATGCCAGGGAAATGTTAATGCATGGTTGGAAATAAACATTTATCATAGTAGATGACAATGAGATAAAAAAAAAAAAATATTTTCATATTATTATAAATAATATACTGAGACTAAGATTATATTATATTTGAATTAATAACGATTACATTGAAAATGTATTATTTGTTTTGTGTGAAGTCCCTGAAAATAATAAAAGTAGTAAGGTCCTTCAATTTCATCATTTTGGTAATGCCAGAGTGAACCCAGAAAACAGACACTGCAAAAAGATGTCGTTCATAAGACGTTCATAAACATCACACACTCCCTCCACCCCCCATGCAGAAGACCCACCAGAGCGCCCTGCAGGTGCAGCAGAAGGCGGAGGCGCTGCTGCAGGCCAACCACTACGACATGGACCTGATCCGCGACTGCGCGGAGAGCGTGGCATCGCACTGGCAGCAGCTGATGCTGAAGATGGAGGACCGCCTCAAGCTGGTCAACGCCTCTGTGGCCTTCTACAAGACCTCCGAGCAGGTACCTACAACCCTTACTCTAGATCCACCATTTTTCATGAATGAATTTGCAGTGTTTTTGTGTTGGGATTTTACGGAAAGAAGAGCTGGGTGTATCCTTCTATTTTATAGTGAAATGTTATAAATTTTTTAAAAGTATCCATAGAAATGCATAGGATGGGTCAAATATGACCTGGTTGATTGTTTTCTTGCTTTACTTTTCAAACAACTATATTTTTTAAATCACCTAACATTCCCGATTTACTTAATTAAGATGTTTTTGGTGCCGGGAACTCACTGTTTCCCAATTAGCTTAATTAAATATTAAATTAATTAAATAATGAATTTATGAAATCATATTTAGAAACTTCTATTAATATTATATATTACTTTATTTTTATACATTTATTTATTTAAATAAAAAATACAAAAGAACAACAGCTAATTTTAAACCGGGTGAGCGTTCTTGGTGGGTCTAATTGCATTTGCGTTCTAGGTAAACAGAGGAGCAGTTTTAAAATGAGAATTCTGGGATTGAGAGTTTGTCTTTGATGAGAGAATATCCAGCGTTGTGTGGAATTGTGAGGTTAAAATATTGTGTGTGTGTGTGTGTGTGTGTCGCAGGTGTGCAGTGTCCTGGAGAGCTTGGAGCAGGAGTACAAGCGAGAGGAGGACTGGTGCGGAGGAGCCGACAAGCTGGGACCCAACTGCGAGTCGGACCACGTCACCCCCATGATCAGCAAGCACCTGGAGCAGAAGGAGGCCTTCCTCAAGGTGCCCCCTGGAGCACCAGTCACAGATTGTTATTATTATTATTATGGATCAATAAAGTCTTATGTTGTTTTATATGAGAGGTCGTACCATCTCCTTAGCCCTTACCTTGTGTCTGTGTTTCCCAGGCATGCACGCTGGCCAGGCGCAACGCTGACGTCTTCCTCAAGTACATGCACAGGAACAGCGTCAACATGCCCGGCATGCTGAGTCACGTCAAGGCGCCGGAGCAGCAGGTCAAGAGTGAGTATCAGAATAACACGGGACTACGACCGCAGATCGCTTGGTCACAGGATTGACAGCACTTCAGCACCCTCTAGGGGAAATTAGACATTTTGTGGACAGCAAATATCAAGATAAGCGGTTATTTACAAATATGGAGGAAAAGAAACTGCTGACATAACAGTGTAAATAAGCGCCTCAAGAGCAAATGTATATTTCTAAACAATTCAATCGATACATATAAATACAATACGATACGCATCACAGTACCATGTTGATTTTAAAGTTTGAACTAAATAGGACTTCACTTCTCCTTCTCAGTTAGTTAATGGTTTAGTTTGAGTCTTTCATTGTTGGCAAGCGTCATCAGCAGGGGAAAAACACATCCACATATTAACGATTATGTTTAAAATATATATATATATAAATATATATAACATTTATATTTTTTTAAATGTGTAAAATAACACTCTTGCACACTGTAATTTGCTAGTTTGTTCATAATAATGTAAATAAGTACATAACTCATATTTATAATTTATACCATAACAATAATTTATCCTGTACTAAGTATCACATTTTGTATATTCTGTCTATTTAAATGTGGATATACCTGACTGATTTCTGTATTGTATGTTGCATCAATTTTTATATTTTTTTATTTAAATTTAGCTTTATACTATTTCATTATCTTTATTCTCCATTTTTTCAGACTATTGAGCTTTTTTACATGACATCACATCATCATGTAGCAGACGCCTTTGTCCAAAGTTACTTACAATTATTCATACACCGATGGACACAGCCGCCAGGAGCAGTTAGGGGTTCAGTGTCTTGCTCAAGGGCTGCTGCGTGCTCTCAGGAGGAGCCTGGAATCAAACCAGCAACCTTCACATTACTAGACGACCCGCTGTTCCTCCTGATCTACTGCCTACAATATATCAAGATGTTTCCAATGATTATTGTCTGTATTGTAACGACCCAAACCTCACCATGACAAATTCCTAATGTATGTAAATGTCCAGGCAGAATAAACTGATTCTGATTTTGAAAAGACAAACGACTGATGCTGGCGAGTAAACGTTGCATCTCAATGTCGACCCCCTTTGTTCAGACATCCTGAATGAGCTGCTCCAGCGGGAGAATCGCGTTCTCCACTTCTGGACCATGAGGAAACGACGCCTTGACCAGTGCCAGCAGTATGTTGTGTTTGAACGCAGCGCCAAGCAGGTATACACACACACACACACACACACACACATACACACACACACACACACATATATATATATATATATATAAATACCATCTCATATGAACACGCACACACATTTCTCTCTCTCTCTGTTCACATATCATCACGTGTGTTGCGTTCAGGCTCTGGAGTGGATCCACGACACTGGGGAGTTCTACCTGTCCACACACACCTCCACTGGCTCCAGTATCCACCACACCCAGGAGCTTCTGAAGGAGCACGAAGACTTCCACATCACTGCCAAGGTCTCTCTCTCTCCTGCTCTCGCTCTTTCTCGACATGCCAATTTTGAAAGATATCCATTTATAATTACATTAAAGATATACTAAAATAATCATTATATTTGTCTCTAGTTGCCAGAGTTTATATGCTTTTCAAATCAAATTTGCCTTATTTACATGACAAATTCTTACGTTGCCAAAGCATAACAATAACAGTATTACATGTAAACATATAATGAGGTAATGATATAAATGGATAAATATAATAATAGTAATAACCAGACAATTCCTGCAGAAATTGTGGAGAGTGACTGAGAAAGTTACTGAACATTTTGATGTATCATTTGTCCAAATCGAGTAAGAATTGAGAAAGTTCCTGCCACTTCCTGTCTGTCAGCCCACCTGGCCCCTCTTCCTCCTGTTCACCCCCGTCAGTCACCAAGCACATCCACCCAAACCACCCTCCATTCACCCCAAAGGCTCTTTTAACAATCAAGCATATCAGTAAATGTATATACATATAGATTATTATAAACATGTTATTATTGTGAATGATTTTGTTATTATTATTATTGTTATTTTATTATGCAGCAAGAAGTGGATTAATAGTTTGATATACCATTTGTCCAAATCAAGTAAGAATTGAGCATTACAGCCATTTTCTGTTAATCCGCAGTTATGCACACAGCACCTGTGTCGTTTGGGACAGAGAATAGAGAATACTGGACATGCCTCAAGTCTTATTAACACAATAATAATGTTATTTTCATATTAACTAACACGTATTACAAGCACCTTAAAAGTAAAGCGTCACCCAAAAATTTGTATTGTTGATGTCAACAATTCCCATCCTTGATATCAATATTTCAGGTTTTGATATCAAAAGATGCAATTTAATTATTGAGATCAAGAAGTACATTTTTGATGTCATCAATGTGTTTGTTTGTTTTTTTTATATCAAAGATTAGATTTACAACTAGCTGAGTCAGCTTGCCATATTCATGAACAGTTAGATATAGCATTTATCCAGTTTTAGTAAGAATTGAGTGTGTATAAGAGACACCTACCTGCAAACAAATCCCCATATCTTAAAAAGTACGTGCTAGCCACTGGATTTTTTATTTGTATGTGAACAAAAATCCCTGCATTTTGATGCATAATTTATGTATGTGCGTGTGCGCATCAAATGACAGTAAGTCAGTGTGCCTTAGACACCGCTCACTTAACGATCTCAATGAAAAGACACGTGCGAAATACACATTGATTAAATTAGAATTGAGATTAGAATTGAAATTAAAATTAAAAAAAAAAAAAAAAAAAAAAATCTGTTCCACACTGTCTATGCGGTTTACAGACTACAGACCTCTTTGATGCAAATACAATTAGACAATGAAATGAAAATCTGTGATGATAATGAAATGGAAACCCCCCCCCCCCCAGCAAACCAAAGAGCGTGTGAAGCTGCTGATCCAGCTCGCCGACGGCTTCTGCGACAAGGGCCACAGCCACGCCGTGGAGATCAAGAAGTGGGTGACAGCCGTGGACAAGCGCTACCGCGACTTCTCCCTGCGCATGGACAAGTACCGCGCCAGCCTGGAGAAGGCACTGGGCATCTCCTCCGACTCCAACAAGGCCGTACGTGTCTAAAGAATGTTTATATATATATATATATATATATATAGGCGCAGCCATCGTCAAATCACATTTCCTTTCTGAGAAAAGTCGTAGCAATATGGCTTCTGTCCCATAGCGCATGAATGCATTTCTATTTCTGTTCTGTGCTTTTTAAAGTTAGTTACTTATGACTCTTAACTCTTAATTCATGGGTTAATTTCTCCACTGCAACCTGTCTCGACAGAGGTGTGAACCACAGGTGCATTTATTTCCTTCTTTGTCCGTCTCTCAGAGTAAGGATCTCCAGCTGGACATCATCCCGGCCACGGCTCCGGGGACGGAGGTCAAGCTGAGGGACGCCGCCCACGAGCTCAACGAGGAGAAACGCAAGTCGGCCCGCAGGAAGGAGTACGTCAGCCATTTTCCTTTTTAATTATTTTTTTTGCCTCCTTTTTGACGACTCGTTTGAAGGCTCTTTTATTTGGAAAATGTTGCTCTCAGAAGCTCCCTTTTGCACAAATATGCTTTTCAGCCATTATGTATAAATGCATCAGTTTTAACTTCTGATTTGTTGATTCCAGAAAGTTCCACCACATGCAAACAACATCCAACCTCCATTAGAGTCCATGTGAATCAACATATAATCAGGGTTCTCGTCAGGTCCTTGAAGTGCTTTGAGTGCTTGAATTATTTCCTCATAAATATAAGTACTGGAATACCCTGTTTGTGCTGAAGTGCTTGAAAAGTCCTTGGGAAAAAAACGCGACCATTGAAAACCTGTGATTTCCCCTGATTTTGTTATTCAAATCCTAACATAATAAAAAAAATAAAAATCCAGAATCCATTCTACGACATAGATTATGCCAGTGAAATGTACATTTACTCCAGCAGGGTTGTAAATAGACACTTATTATAGTGACAATGAGATTAATATATTATATATATATATATTTATAAAATAGACAATGACACTTGGATTATATTTTAAATAATAAAGATCACATTGATTTTTCTTTTGCGTGATGTGCTTGAAATTGGACAAAATAGTGTTTAAAAAAGTACTTGAAGGTCCTTATATTTTGTAATGCCAGATTGAGCCCTGTATAATACTTGAGTCAAGAGAAGCACGCCGCACCGTTTTTCTAAATGCGAAACACAAATCACACAGTGCGGTTCGGGTAGTTGGAGTTATGAACGTGTCTTGGGGCCCGTAATGCTTTTATTATTCATCAAGCAGAAATGGATGTGGCAGAGTGGCTGAAAGGAATCTCATCAGTGTCTAGATAAATCAGAACTCGATGAAGAGCGGCGGTGTTGATGGATGCGTGATGGTGGCACGATAGATAGTAGTGTGTTAATGTGGGTGTGCGTGTGTGTGTGTGTATGCGTGTGTGTGTGGGTGCGCACGCAGGTTCATCATGGCAGAGCTGATTCAGACAGAGAAGGCCTACGTGCGCGACCTGCGGGAGTGCATGGATGTAAGTCGTCGCAATTGATTTATCATTATGTCAAACTGGTGTGATTTATGAACTGGATTCAAGGAAACGTTTTGGAAAAGTGTAAAAGAAATAAAAAAAATTTAAAAACCCAATTCCTCCACAGACTTACCTGTGGGAGATGACCAGCGGCGTGGAGGAGATCCCCCCGGGCATTGTCAACAAGGAGCACATCATCTTCGGCAACATGCAGGACCTCTACGAGTTCCACCACAAGTGAGAAGAGAATATACAATTTCAGGATTTATTTTCAGATTTGTGTCTTTCTACATGGAAATGTCAAAAACGTTTGTTCCCTTTCGTAGCATCTTCCTCAAAGAGCTGGAGAAGTACGAGCAGTTACCGGAGGACGTGGGCCACTGCTTCGTGACGTGGGTGAGTGACAATGTTTGGTTAAAAAAAACGAAAACATCTTGAACAAATCACGTTATAAGTTTATCCCTCTTAATGAAATAACTTGTTACATAATGAGGTGGTTATTGTTTGTAGAGGGTTTGCAACTTTTTGTGATGCGTGTGTCGTAATTTAACGCATTGTGTGATCACGCACCAAAATTGCTGTGTTCCTTTATATCAAGTACCCAAGTCAATTTCAGTCAAAGGAAAACACAGACATAGAAACATAACCAAATCTGAATGTGATGCAACTCCCATGTTATTGTTTTGGTGGTCTCGGTACACTTTTGTAATCCAAATTAGAATATAGGACCTAAAACTTGTAACATGCGGGACAAAGGGCAGTAGTGTGACGTATCGGAGCACTCGAGAGGCCGAGCGAGAGATTACCGTCCGCCCTTGTTTCTCCTGCAGGCCGATAAGTTCCAGATGTATGTGAACTACTGTAAGAACAAACCGGACTCCACCCAGCTCATCCTGGAGCATGCGGGGCCCTACTTTGACGTGAGTGTCGTCCTCGCCGATCGGCACCAAATCAAATTCACATCCAGTCGCACACCCAGTAAAGCACTTCACCCCATCAAAATCTCTCTCTCTCTCTCTCTCTCTCTCTCTCTCTCTCTGTGCGTTGCAGGAGATCCAGCAGAGACACAGACTGGCCAACTCCATCTCCTCCTACCTGATCAAGCCCGTGCAGAGGATCACCAAGTACCAGCTCTTGCTGAAGGTAGCCTGCCGACATCCAGCAACGCCACTGGGTACAGGGGTTGCTGTGGTTACCCTCTCCATGGTTCCCATCTTCACTGTGTGTGTGTGTGTGTGTGTGTGTGTGTGTGTGTGTGTGTGTGTGTGTGTGTGTGTGTGTGTGTGTGTGTGTGTGTGTGTGTGTGTGTGTGTGTGTGTGTGTGTGTGTGTGTGTGTAGGAGCTGTTGACGTGCTGTGAGGAAGGAAAGGGAGAGATCAAGGACGGCCTGGAGGTGATGCTCAGCGTTCCCAAGAGAGCCAATGATGCCATGCACCTCTCCATGCTGGAGGGTGAGAGCCACACGCAATAAACACTCACACCGAAATACCCATGCACATTCAACTGATCGGTCGGCCATTTTTTCCCATTTATCTTCAGTTTCACCAACCAAATTGGTTCCCATCCTTCAGAATTGTTCATAGCACAACCTCACTGAACGCTTTATCACTGAGAAACCTGCAGCCTCTTACTGTGCTTCAATGCGGTCCAATGGGCCAAACGTTTAAGCCTGCCCTGGGTAGATCTCTGATTCCTCAAGGCCTTCATTTCCGTCATCTACGATCCCCTTCTCTCAGGCTTCGACGAGAACATAGAGTCCCAAGGAGAGCTGATCCTTCAGGACTCCTTCCAGGTCTGGGACCCCAAGACTCTGATCCGCAAGGGCCGGGAGCGCCACCTCTTCCTCTTCGAGATGTCGTTGGTCTTCAGCAAGGAGGTGAAGGACTCCAATGGCAGGAGCAAGTACATCTACAAGAGCAAGCTGTTTGTAAGTCATTTTTTTGTG
Organism: Zeus faber; assembly: GCF_960531495.2. Taxonomy (NCBI): domain Eukaryota; kingdom Metazoa; phylum Chordata; class Actinopteri; order Zeiformes; family Zeidae; genus Zeus; species Zeus faber. The sequence goes on from NC_137193.1 coordinate 29,890,257, forward strand.
TGGTTTATTGCTGCTAAGAAGACAAGAAATAAATTATATTATAGGCAGTTTTATTTTAAAAGCTAGATTTTCAGTGATGTAATTTGCAATTTAGTTTGATTTTATGAAGCTCAACTGGGTTTTTTTTCGCTTGGGTTTTAAAATGTGTGATATTGTGATATGATTAATATACATATGATAATACATAATATACACAATATATGAATAAGACCCAACTCTTAACTGGGTTTTCTTTTTGTTACAAATAAATAGGTGTTCAGTATTCAAATCATAGCATAGTATACAAAAAATTCCAGAATCACTTTAGCAACATAGATTATGCCAGGGAAATGTACATTTAATCCAACATGGTTGACAATAGACACTTATAGACACAAATAGACACTATAAAAGATCACAATGAGATTAATAATATATATACATACAGTATAATATATATATATATATATATATATATGAAAAATAGACAATGAAATAAAGATTATGTTCCATTTTAATTAATAAAAAAATCACATTGAAATTGATTATATTTGTTTTGCGCCCAAAAAATAGGTACATGAAAGTCCTTGAATTTAATTTTGTAATGCCAGAATGAACCCTCCTTTTAAGGCTCCATTGATAATAAGCAATGCAGTTTTCTAAGCCTTTTCCTTTTTCCGTCTCACCCCATCCAGACGTCAGAGTTGGGGGTGACGGAGCACGTGGAGGGTGACCCCTGTAAGTTTGCTCTCTGGGTGGGTCGCACCCCGACCTCCGACAACAAGATTGTGCTCAAGGTAGGACTTGCCCTCTATCGGTCTCTCTCTTTTCTTCTGAAATCATTTTCCTCTGTCTCAGCACTCTTCCTAGACTCTTCTGCTGTGTTTAAATGCATGAGATGGCTTCAAGATGGACAATCTCAGCTTTTTGTAGATGCGAGTTCCTCCGTGCTCTTCTCCTCCTTCTCTCTGTCCTGCCTCTCTTTCTGCGACAGCCTGTTTGTTGATTTGTTTTTCTGTTAGTTTAGTCTCTGCCAATGCAGATGCATCTGCTTGTGTGTGTGTGTGTGTGTGTGTGTGTGTGTGTGTGTGTGTGTGTGTGTGTGTGTGTGTGTGTGTGTGTGTGTGTGTGTGTGTGTGTGTGTGTGTGTGTGTGTGTGTGTGTGTGTGTGTGTGTGTGTGTGTGTGTGTATCTGGGGCTGATTCTTCCCTCTCGCTCTCTATTTGTCGATGTTTGTATCTCTGATTCTCTCTGTGGGTTAACATGCTTCCACCAACCCGACCGACACTGACCTGAGCTCTCGAACGCCCCCCCCCCCAACCTACACACACACTCATCTTTAGTTACAGATTTTAAAAGAAAATCGTAATGGAATGCAGGGAAAATGCCGCTTCCGAGATTAAGCTCATCATTTTTATTTCCTGCATCAGACAGAGGTCAGTGTTGGTGTCGGATGTTGGAAAAGCATGTTGCAAAATCCAAACACGTTTAACACACCGCATTATTCCACTTTGTGTCCACAACCAAACTAACCGCTGAGAAGCAGATGTGCTGCGTGCATTCGCCAATGGATTATTTTTCATTACTAACACACACACACACACACACATATACACACACACCATTTCCAATGCACTGTACATTTGATTGGGCAACTGACCCAAACTTATCAGTGTTGTATGTCTACCGTGTTCAACCATTTTTTTTTATTGTCTCCATAAAACAATGTCCTGTAAATAAAAAAATAAATAAAAAAGTAAACATTCTAAACCAAACAAGTAAAAACTCTTCTATTTTGTATTTTAACCAAAGCTAAGTCAGGGATGCAAACATGGAGCCATGGTGAGTACTCACTAACCCCCAACCAATACAGCCCTCAGTTAAAATGTCACCCAGTCTGAAGTTCCTCTACTCCATCATCTCTCATCTTATACAGCAACTTCTATCTTATATCTTATATCTAGAGTAAAAACTAGTCTTAATAGTGCCTTCTATTCATGGTCAATATTATCTTTCAGCCATCTAGGTTCTCCTTTTTTCCTTCCTCAATACATTTTAGATAAGAGAACAGGTGTGCGGAAGGGGGAACTTCAGACTTCAGACGATTCAGAGACATATTCATAGACTTAAATGACATAATCAGCTGACCCTTGACAAACCTGAGCCCTGCTCCTTTCTTGTTGCTCCCCCGGGCAGGCGTCCAACATCGAGAACAAGCAGGACTGGATCAAGCACATTCGGGAGGTGATTCAGGAGCGTACCATCCACCTGCGGGGGGCGCTCAAGGAGCCCATCCACATCCCCAAGACAACCACCACCAAGCACCACAAGGGCCGCAGGTAAACACACACACACACACACACACACTACAAACTACCCATGTTGTGGGGATATATAGTCTTATATACACACACACACACACACACACACACAAGTTATGGGGACGTAGTCTTATGTACTCACCATGTTATGGAGACATATATTCTCATGTGCACACACCCTGCTCATGTTGTGGGGACAGTTTTATATACACACCTACTGTACACATTTGTGGGGACACAGCATTAAAGATGAATCCAATATACATACACACTTTTAAAGAGTGATCACAATAATCAGAGGGCATTTTGCACAATATAGATCAATGTAAATATTTGCTAATATATTTAAAATCCCATGTTAAAAAAACACGTACTTGTAATGTTAAGTCTGCTAGTTAAAATATTTAATCATAAGATCCCTTCATCATAAGAACTTTTAGATCATATCTTCATTGTCTCTTATTTAAATGACAGCATAATGTGTTACAACTGTTCCTACAATAGCAGACCAGTGAAGACAATATTATTGACTTATTGGACAGCTCTACTGTGTGCATAGTTAATTTGCAATTCCCCTGCAGGGATGGAGAGGACCTTGACAGTCAGGGTGAAGGCAGCAGCCAACCGGACACCATCTCTCTGGCCTCACGCACCTCCCAGAACACACTAGACAGCGACAAGGTGAGCGCACTGAAACAAGGAGGCATTTTGAACTGATGAAGTTTTGAGATGGGATACGTTACCTGGGGCCAGTTTTTCGTTAATCTGCCGCACGCTTCCCAGCTCTCCGGCGGCTGCGAGCTGACCGTGGTAATCCACGACTTCATGGCGGGCAACAGCAACGAGCTGACGGTGCGGCGCGGCCAGACGGTGGAGGTGCTGGAGCGCTGCCACGACAAGCCCGACTGGTGCCTGGTCCGCACCACGGACCGCTCGCCGGCCCACGAGGGCCTGGTGCCCTGCGCCATGCTCTGCATCGCCCACTCCAGGTCGTCCATGGAGATGGAGGGCATCTTCAACCACAAAGGTAGGAGGCTGGAGGAGAGGTCGGAGGTGATATCTGATGAGAAATGCATGAAGGATAAACGGTGTATTTATGAAGCTTTTTAACTGTGGCATCTTTTGCCCTTTCTTCCCTCTGTTTTCTCAGACACTCTGTTGGTGTGCAGTAATGACTCCATCATGCCGGGATCGTCGGCCACTCTCCAACCGGGTCACGGCCTCCACTCCCACACCTCACCCGGGCCCAAACGGCCAGGTACACTCTTCCCGTCTCTTTGCATTTGAACAATATGCAAGCAGACAATCTTAATATATTTGACTTTTATACATTATTTTTCTATTTACTCTACTTACTCTACTGTACTTTGAGTACAGTTTATCAGTCTATAAGACGTAAGGTGAATTGTTCAAACCTCTTCACCAGTTATTATGTGATAATTCGAATATTAGACCTTTTTATTGCAAATGATTTCCAAATGTAAAACCTCTTGTCTGCAAGTTAATGCCATGGACACACTGCACGACTTTCAAAGTCCTCAGATCGTACTGTTCACACTACACAACTTTCTGTCTTGCGATGGGGAATCCTGCAGTCTTGTGGTTTCCCACTGCATGACTGACATTACAGGATCTTTCACCGGGAGGAATCCAGACGAGTCTTGTCAGGTTTCCAAATCATGTTTTGTCACGAAAACGCACCCGAGAAGCGACGCCTGAATTGACGCGATACCCTGCACGAATAAAAGTGTAATTTAAATAAGAAATATGTTAAAAACCTAGAGAAGAAAGGTAAAATAGGTATGTGGTGCCTTTCTGGTTGCTGCTCTCCCCCCCCCCATGTAGTCTGAACTCGGCATTACTCAGAAAATATTGTATTCACAAAAGTCTATTAACATTGCCTTCAATATCGACCTTTCCATTCGATCATTATCATTGTCAATGTGACTGATTGCCTGCAGTACTACTATGCACCGCTGGGTGGCAGTCCCTTCCTGCAATCAGCTGAAGTGTTTAAGCTTGTTTTGTTGGTGTTTTTTTCTGTTTCCTTATCATTTTCCTCGGCCGCAGGTAACACCCTGCGCAAGTGGCTGACCAGCCCTGTGAGGAGGCTGAGCAGCGGCAAGGCGGACGGCCACGTCAAGAAACTGGCGCACAAGCACAAGAAGAGCCGTGAGGTGAGGAAGAGCGGCGAGGCCGGCACACTGGGCTCCCAAAAGGACTCCGACGACAGCGCCGCCACGCCCCAGGACGAGACAGCCGAGGAGGTGGCCGACGATTTGACGTCTTCGAGCCTCGGTTGACCTCTGTTCAGAAAAGACCCATGAATTCCCGAGTTCCAACTTGCTGTGTGTGTTTTCAGAGGGTGCGTAACGAGGGCCTGTCCAGCGGCACCCTGTCCAAGTCCAGCTCATCGGGTATGCAGAGCTGCGGCGAGGAGGAGGGCGAGGAGGGGCCCGACTCGGTGCCACTGCCCCCGCCCATGGCCATCCAGCAGCACAGCCTGCTGCAGCCCGACTCCCAGGATGACAAGGTAGGAGTGCGGGCAGGAAAGACGAGGGTGACAGGCAGGGGGGTGTGTTAGGGATGGGGGTTTGGAGAATGATTGGGGCGATAGATTTCTCAGATGATATGTTTTGGGGACAGAATATCTAAGATTTGAGTTTGGTCATCAGAAGAACCATTAGGCCTCTCCAAATAGGAGGTTGTGACATTAAATTGCAATACTCAAGAATCGCAACTAATATAAAATCGGCAGCTAAATATCACAACGGTATCCAATCAGGAGGTCCCTTTGATCAACCTCGGACCCATCCAACCATGTTAGCATGGAAAATGAGCCAGAGCCATTCACTTCCAAAAAAAGTAAATCACTTGGAACGAATTCAGATCACTGGTATGTATCATGTTCCCTTAGATTCGACCGCCGGGTGACCGAATGATGATCATAGTCAACACTGCATGACTAAATGCAAGTTATATTCCATGAAGTGATGCATGTGAAAGTAGTTTGAACCCCACAGAGCGGGTTGGCAAACATCAAACTCTTAATTCTCATTAAAAGCAACTACTTTTACTTCTTACTAATTCAATCCTTCGTAGCGTCCCTCTCTTGCCTAAAAGGACATTTCTCAGGGTCTGGTAGTAAAGTCTCTCCTCTGTTCTTTCTGAAATACTTGAGGTTAACCCAAGTCACCTTCTCCCCCCTTCCTTCGAGCAAAAGGCTCCTCTGACACTAATTTCTGTTTCTCTTCTTTTGTTTTTATTGTTTTGTTCTTTTTGTTTTCTGGTTGTATCGTTTCGCTGTTTGTTTTCACGCTGTAGCATTACCTTGATTTATGTCCTGTCTTTGCTTTGTCTCAGTTTCCATACCTCTCCATCTGAAATGGTCCCACTCTCCGTCCCTCTGTTTTTACCCCCCTCGGTCACTTCTTTCATGACTTCAATACTTTCTTTTTTTTTTTGTTGCCCGCCCCCCGCCGCCCTCCCCCCTCCCCCGCCAGCCCTCAAATTCCCCCACTTCTCTCTCGGTGCTCGTCAGCTTCCGTCGCTGATTTTCAAAGCCGATTTTTGGTCATAACTAGGGGCACTCGAATCAAATCTTGAACTCAGTCATTCGGGACTGTTCTAGACTCAACTCCACTTGTCTCTCTGTGTCCTTTCTTCTATCCAGTTTTTCAAAATCTCCCCCCTGATGAATGGATTTTGCGTTTATTTCCTCAGTATTTTCAGTCAGCAACTTCCTCCTCCCTTTTCTTTTACTTTTTTGTAGTTCTTTGGAGATTTTGCATTTTCAGCCTTTCACAGCCCTTGGAATCGGTAATTGCATGATTTAAGAAAAACAACAAAAAAAAAAAAAAAACACAAAGAGAAGTTGGACATCTTGTGTGGTGCGTTCTTCCACTTCCTGTTTTTTTTCTGGATTCTGGAGGTTATGGAAGCCGGCCGGTCAGATCCCCTCAACCAGCCAGACTCCCTCAACGACCCTTTTTCTCCCCCCACGAGATGCTACCTCCCGCACTTAGCCCCTCCCTCTTCATCCGTGCGTACCCCTCACACCCCCACCCGTCCTCCACCCTCACCCCCCTACCCTCTGTGCGTCGATCTCATTACCCCATGCGAGCAATTGGCATCAAAACCCTGGCGCGGCTAGAAGGGCACACAGGCCCCCCACCCAGAAAACCCAATTTGGGGGGAAAAGTCTCGAAGCGCAGCACAGCAAGGGTGAGAGTCTCCTGAAATACACCTCTTTCATTCTCTCCGTTCACATCTTTTTATTTTTATTTTTTACCTTTTTTTTTTTTTTTTTTTTGGGGGGGGGGGGGGGGGGGGGTTAAAATGGCATTCATCCTCACTTAAAAGAAGAAGATGTTTTTTTTGTTTTTTGAGTCATTATTTCAGACATCCTTCACCACCCCGCCCCCTGTTGGACACTTTAGCCTTTTTTTCATGACTTTTTAACAGTTCGCCCCTCCACCTCCACCCTCATGGGTTTTGGCCTTTTCATTGAAAATTTTTAAAATTTCATTAACTTTTTTTTTTTTTTCTCACTTTGTCGGAAGACTTAACCCCTGGCATCGGGATTTCATTGGCGAGATGCATCTCTGCAAATCTTTCTCGCACTTTAAACACTCACTGCTTTGAATTCCAACCACATTTTTGATAAAGATCTTGGCATCCTACTGAGCGACACATTTTCTGTGATGTCAAGCGATCCAAATGGCAAAAATTCTAAACACTCTTAACTTAAATTTTAAACACTCTAACTTAATCTGCTACTGTAATAATATAAATATTTTTCTAAAGTTTAGCTTAAAAGAAACAGATTGACACTTCTAGCCATTACATGGCAGCCCTGCCAAGAAATCAACTTACGTCAAGCTATTGCACTACATGGACATTATGCTAAAATATTAACTGAATTAAATGTAAGTCAGTTAAAGGCACATATGACCAATCATGTCAAAAGAAGTCGCAACCTGAACCGCCGTCATTTAAAAAAGCCCCTTGTGACTCTTTTAAGGTTCATTTAGTTTTAAATGTTGAGTATTTGACCATTTCTTTTGGGTGTATCATGGAGTAGTACGGAGCAGTCTTCACGCTACGTCCTGTGAGACCGGACACTAATGTTGGAAAAGGGAAGCTGCGTTCATCCCCTTAACAAAAGAAAACACCGTGTGGAGCGCAGGGTTCTAACGTGTCTCTCTCCCTTGTTTCTTCACTGTGTCCAGACCTCTTCTCGTCTGTCTGTCCGTCCGTCCAGCTCAGAGACTCCCAGCGCGGCCGAGTTGGTGAGCGCCATTGAGGAGCTGGTCAAAAGCAAGATGGTAGGACAACAGCTGCGGAAGGCTTTCGGCCTTTTTTCTTTGGCCAATTTGGCAGCGTTCTTCGTATTTTCTTTTTAATTTTCCTTTATTATTGTTTTGGATCGCGCATCGCTACTTTTATAGTTACAATTCGCATCTAGGTCCATAAGCTAAATAACACTCTTTCTCCTCAGGTTGCGTATATAGAAATTTTGATTTATTTCAAACCTTTTTCAGTACATTTTAATTATAAACAAAATATAAAATATCAATCTTAGGAATGTCCCTTGACCACGTGTGCCCAGACGGTTGAGAATGTCAGATGAAAGACAACAAATTCGGTTAGAATTTTCCTTGGACACCAGCACAAACAACCAGACAAGTTTAAGTTTTTTTGTTTTTTTATTATTATTGCTGCCAAGGTTGGAGCTGGTCACGGTCTGTTTCTTCTTCGTCTCTCCTCCTCAGGCTCTGGAGGACAGGCCGAGCTCTCTGTCCGTGGAGCAGGGGGACAGCAGCTCTCCCTCCTTCAACCCCTCCGACAACTCCCTGCTCTCCTCCTCCTCCCCCATCGACGAGGTGGACGAACGCAAGAGCGGCAGCCTCAAGAAGAGACAGTACGCCCCGCCCTCCCTTGTCAAGCTCTCACGCTCTTCTCTCCTTTAATGTGTTTTTTTTTTTTAAACATCTATTTTGTTTCCCTGTTCTATTGACGTGGCCCCGTGCTGTTTTTGTGTTGCTGTAGTAACATTCTGCTGGAGCTGGTGGAGACGGAGAGGGAGTACGTCAAAGACCTCGGCCTCCTGGTGGAGGTGAGTCAGCGTCGACATGTTATTGTTATGTTCTTTGCATGTATGATTTTTATTTGACTTTTTCTGCAATTAAAACTTTTGGTTTGAAAACTTTTTAAACTAGAGAAGCAGCGATTTGTAGCGATTTGTCTCTTTTGGCCACTTGCCGGCATCAAGTATTAATACAAGTAGCTCTAACGATACCGATTTTGAAGACACTTTGTGATGTTATTTTTTATTCGTTGTGGGGTGAAACATTTTAGAAATTCATGTGTACTCTGGGGAAAATACCTGAGCCAAATGCCTAAATGTGCTTGGTCCACAGGGCTACATGAGCAGGATGAAGGAGGAAGGAGTCCCAGACGACATGAAGGGCAAAGACAAGATCGTCTTCGGCAACATCCATCAGATCTACGACTGGCACAAAGAGTAGGCAACACACACACACACAGTGTTGGATTTTTTCCTCCGTGGCATTTCACTGATGCCTCATTGCTCTCTCTCTGCCTGCATCAGTTTCTTCCTGGGCGAGTTAGAGAAGTGTTTGGAGGATCCTGACAGACTCGGGCCGCTCTTCGTCAAACAGGTAACTCAGACCCCCTGAGGTAACCACATAAAACAATATGCAATAATAATAATAATAAAGTAATAGAATAAAAGCAAAAAAACCTTGACAACATTTAATTACATTTTTATTATAATTAACTTTTAATTTATTATTTATTATATTTATTATAGTTAAATAATAAATACATTTATTATAATTTTAATAAACCTTAAAATGACTATATGAATTTGCTCAAAGAATTATTGCCAGATGTAACCTTTTTTTGCATATGTGACACAACAGGAGCGGAGGCTCAACATGTATGTGGTGTACTGCCAGAACAAGCCCAAGTCGGAGCACATCGTGTCGGAGTACATCGACACGTACTTTGAGGTATGGCCCTCCCCGTTCAGACTCCGCTGGTCCTGCTCTGGCTGGTGTCCTCTAACCCCTCCCCCCCGGTGCCCCCCGCAGGACCTGAAGCAGCGTCTCGGCCACCGACGGCAGATCGCTGACCTCCTTATCAAGCCCGTCCAGAGGATCATGAAGTACCAGCTCCTGCTCAAGGTCGGTCTAGTCAAGTTTAGATACACTCTTAGAGGGTCTCCTAAGTCTTCAGTTATTCATTGCATTCAAAACAAAATTGTGTTATATAGGCCTGTTACGATAACTAATTTTGTTGGACGATATATTACCCCAGAAATAAGTGCGATAAACAATATTGTCATTTTAAGACCATGTTTTGCCAATGATAATATAATAGCATAGTAATGCAAGTCCACACTTTCAAATAGCAATCAACTTTTAAAGAACTTTTTAAGAATATTCAGACATTCTAATGTGAAAAAAATTTAAGTATCCAAAATAAATAAAACATTGATAAAATAAAAACACACAACCAGACAATAAATAATATGGATTCTTGCTCTCGTGTGTGTGTGTGTGTGTGTGTGTGTGTGTGTGTGTGTGTGTGTGTGTGTGTGTGTGTGTGTGTGTGTGTGTGTGTGTGTGTGTGTGTGTGTGTGTGTGTGTGTGTGAGCGCGTGTGTGTGTGAGCGCGTGTGTGTGTGAGCGCGTGTGTGTGTGAGCGCGTGTGTGTGTGAGCGCGTGTGTGTGTGAGCGCGTGTGTGAGCGCGTGTGTGTGTTAGCGCGCGTGTGTGTGTGTGTGTGAGCGCGTGCGTGTGTGGGCGTGCGCGCTGCTTGAGCCCGGCTTCCGGTGAAACACCGACACAACAGACGAGAGGAAAGAAGCAGCGTGACCAGAAATTACAGCAAGACGTGTCTCAGCATCGTTATATTTCTGTTCCTTCGCTTCAGTTACATTCTCTTGTAAATTGGTTTAATGGTTTACATTATATGGATTTGTGAATTGTGAAATAGTTCCTTCCATAACGTGTTTTTATTAACTTTGAAACGTACAACATTTCGGCTACCTTATGTCATTTAGCTGGCGCCTTTGTTTAAAGACATTTCCAAATATATTTTTCTATAAGTTTCGAATAAAGTAGTAGTTATGGATATAAAAAACAGATTCATGTCACGAACAGCAGAAAGCAGCAAGTCGTTTAGATTGTAAATTCCCACGTGACTTGAATGCAGCACCTGTACAGTGGCAGCGAGTTCACAGTGGGTCCTAGTGTAGATAAAACTCCAAAAGGTAAGGAGGAGATCGCGATTTTGGAAGATTTCTCTTTCGCCGAGGTACTGTTTCGGTTTTATCACACGTACTTGAAGTGGTAGAGTTTGCTCCCCGACACTGTAATAAAGCGGTTGTTTTTCCACCGCCGTGTAAAGAAACACGCATGTAGACACAACAAGCAATTATCGAGGTCAGAAAAATGATCAAAGTCAGAAAAAGATTGAGGTCATGTCCATATATCGTACGAAAAGTCGATATAGTAATTATCGCGACAGGCCTAGTGTTGTATGGTGCTGCCGTGTGTCCTCCCCTCCGGCAGGGGAAGCCAACAGCCTTTTCTCTTTGTCTTTGCTGAAAACCTGCATCTCTAGAAGACTGTGTAATAAGACTCCACATTTTCAGTCATCTGCCATTTGGCATCCAGTTCTTCTCTTTGGCTGCAGTACTTCACACTTGTTATTTGTACTTATACTCCCTTCCGGTCCAGTCCAAATACATGGCAGACTATACTTATACTGATCCATTATATTCATATTGAAATGAATTATATTTTTCTTTGAACCTTTTTTCTCTATTGCAGGATTTTCTGAAATCTTCCAAAAAGGGCGGCCTGGAGTCTATGGAGTTGGAGGTAAGCATATCAGAGAACAGCTTGCCCTAAAGCCCTCTTTTTAAAAAGATTTGGGCCAAAATCTCAAACTTTTCTCTTTGTGACCTTGGCAGAAAGCGGTGGAGGTCATGTGCATCGTGCCGAAAAGGTGCAATGATATGATGAACGTGGGCCGCCTGCAAGGATTTGATGTAAGAAATGGAGTCGCAAGATGTCTTCAAAAAACATCGGATTCGAGATCGCAGTATTTGGCAAAACAAATAATTGTCTAAGATTCTCAAGTGTATCAATATGTTCCCTCACACATACTTGATTGTTTAGAGTGCGTTGCGTCGTATAAAAACACTTTCTACAAAACACATTAAGTACGACACCAACGCTTCCCCAAACTCTGTTGCTGCCGCTCCACATCTGACCTCGTTGGCTCTGCTTCTCGTTTCCACGGCTCAGGGGAAGATCGTGGCCCAGGGCCGCCTGCTGCTCCAGGACACCTTCATGGTGGCCGACCCTGAGGGGAGCAAACTGGAGCGGATGAAGGAGAGGAGGGTCTTCCTTTTTGAGCAGCTGGTGATCTTCAGCGAGCCACTGGACAAGAAGAGCGGGTTCTCCATGCCCGGCTTCCTCTACAAGCACAGTGTCAATGTAGGAATAGTAGTAGTTCAGTCGATTGGATTTCAATGCAAACAGTCATGATTTGATTTAATATCGATACATTGACAATATATACAATGAGAATTGCTGTCAGCTTCTCAGTAAACAGTCTGACGTGTATTCCAAAAACAGAACTTAAAAGCGAGGTGCTTTTCTTGCTGGTCTCGCTCGATATTACTGTTCTCTCTCATTCCCTCATGTTGTCTTTTCTCCAGATGAGCTCTTTGGAGCTGGAAGAGAATGTGGAGGGCGACCCCTGCAAGTTCCTGCTGACGTCTCGGACGTCCAGTGGGTGCACCGAGGGGTTCGTGCTCCACTCTTCCCACCCGGGGGTCTGCCAGGTCTGGACCCTCCAGATCAACCAGATCCTGGAGAGCCAGCGCAACTTCCTCAATGGTAATGGCACACACTCTGACACCACATGGTTATGCCTGAGCCCGCTGCGGAGGCTCACACTCTGCATCACCCCTTCCAGCTCTGACGTCCCCCATAGAGTACCAGAGGAACCACGTGGGGGCGAGCGGTGGGCCCGGCGTGGAAGTTCCAGGCGTCGGTGTAGCCCCCGCCCCCCAGGGTGGCTCCGTCCCCGCCTGCCCTCAGGGGGGCTCTCGCCGACCCTCTAGAATCCCGCAGCCCTCCCGCCTGCCCCAGCCCCTGCGTCACCACCCGGGGTCGGAGTCAGACGCCCCCAACAAGATGTCAGGTAGGGATCCTCCACATCGCGTGGAATCTGTTTGAAATGCGTGAAAGGGGACATACCACCCCCCCCGGGTCAGAGGAGATTTATTTTTGATTAATTGTTCCCTTAAATTAGTAATCTGTTCCCTCAAATTACTAATTGTTGCACTCCATACTCTAGAATTACTAATTTATGTCCCTAAATGATTTATCTCTTCCCTCGTATTTTCCTGTTGTGGTAGCAACTTCTGCTTCATATTGTGCAGAAGCGCTTAATATTTCCATTCAATGTGTTAGCAATGTTAAACCTTCGGGAGAAATTGGCCTTTGCTCGTCTTGTATTTAGAAAGTTAGGAAATTTTAGGTCACCGATAATTATTACAAGGGAGCGAATTAGTAAATCAGTTTCTTCTCGTAATTTGAGGGACACATTTCAGTTGAGGACATTTATTACTCGCTTGGGTCAATAAATGTATAATTTGAGGGGACAAATTATTCATTTGAGGCATCTGTTTCTCCAAATGTTCTACCTTGAAAACGGTGGGTCCCCGCAAAACATGTGACTGAGATTGTGAATTTTGGTCACTTGTGCGATCCAGGTTCCTCCCCCCGTCCCCTCCCTCCCACACCCTTCCTCCCACCGGGGGGCAGCCCGCAGGGCAAGCGTCCCGTCCAGGCCCCGAACGACCAAGTACAGATCCTCACGCCCGCTAGCACTGTGGCCCCCATTCCCCGCGCCACAGTGGGACCCCTACCCTCCACCCCCGCTTCCAAACCTCGCCCGGGAACCGTCTCCCCCATGGCCTCTCCCATGGCCACCCCTGCCTTTGGCAAGGATGTCCTCCCCGCTCCACCTCCCAGCCCCGGACACAAGTCCGGATCTGGAATGTGGAGCTCCGTGCCGGGCTCCCCAGCCAGCCGTCCCGGCTCCTTCACCTTCCCGGGGGAGGCTGGGGAGGCCCCGGGCCGGCAGGTCCAGAACCAGACCCAGAGCGGCTCCGGACCCGGGGGTCAGTCCCAGAGCCACAGACACTCCACGCACAGCAAGGAGGCGGACCGCATGAGCACCTGCTCCTCGGCCAGCGAGCAGTCCATCCAGTCCACCCAGAGTAACGGGGTAAGAGGCCTCGGCACGGAGCCCCAAGCTGGTCCTCACTAACCCGGCAGAGGGTCCGTCCTGTCTTCCCGCCGTCCCCTTCCTGCCGCAGCCAGCTCTTACTAATCAGCAACTCTCCCTCCTCGACGCAGGCCTCTCTCGCTTTCCAAACTTTCCAGAGACTGTCCGGTCGGCGACAGCAGCAGCTTTCCAGTGCTCCTCTCAGAGGAGTGCACGTCTCACCTTCTCCGGCGATTCTCATCAAGGCTGCTCTGTACTCCTTTTCTTCGGGTCTAACAAAGTTTGTACTAACACCTGGCTTCCTCCTGGCCGTCCGTCACAAACATTTTTTTTCACTCCTTGACTAACCTCCGACGTTTGCTGCTCTTGGCAAACGTACAGGCCGGCGGTCCTTTCACGTTGCCTCTCTAACTCTCCTCATCTCTCATGTCCGCCCTCAGCGGCAGAACAAGGCTAATGAAATGGCCAAACCTACTTCTCTCCACCAGATTCCCTCAGTGGCTTGTTTTCGTCTCCTCACGCCGTTTCACTCTTAAGCTGTTTTCCGAAGAGTGCACCTTTCTCTCTCTCTCTCTCTCTGCTATCTCATGAAATATTACCACATCGTGTAAAGTGCAACATTCGAGACTTTCTCCTCCTCCCTGTGTGCGGCAGAGTGAAAGCAGCAGCAGCAGTAGCGTGTCCACCATGCTGGTGACCCAGGACTATGTGGCAGTGAAGGAGGATGAGATCAGCGTCCTTCAGGGCGAGGTGGTACAGATCCTGGCCAGCAACCAGCAGAACATGTTCCTGGTATTCCGAGCGGCCACGGAGCAGGGTCCCGCCGCCGAGGGCTGGATCCCCGGATACGTGCTGGGACACACCTCGGCCGTCATCCCCGACTGCCCCGAGGGAACCATCAAGTAAGGAATGGTTCCTCCGAATGTCTGCTTTCAACCTTGATGTCGCTTGGGCTCCCCTCAAAGGTCCTGGAGTTTGGAAAATCCGGGCGTTTGATTCGTTCGTGTCATGGAATATCAAGGAATGTTGTACTGTTGATCGATATGTTACCATATTGTACACAAAGTGAAATGAGCAAACTGACAAATATGTCGTTATGCTGTTTATTCTTGATGTTAGAACTGGAGAATCGGTCAGAAAGAAATTCACTTGTCTGTCTTATCGCATCATCATTTTGATGTTGACTAGAAAGTCAATGATCACTTATTTGTTCAACTCTAATTGTTTTCAGTGTACCCCCAGAGTTCTCCCAAGTGAAATTTAAGACTTAAGACCTTTTTAATACCACTTTGAATGAAATTAAATGCCAATACCATAACTTCAATTTAATATAAACATATTTAATTCACACAATTAATTATGTATATTATGTGTATGTATGTGTATGTATGTGTATATGTATGTGTGTGTGTATGTATGTATGTATGTATATATATATATATATATATATATATATATATATATATATATATATATATATATATATATATATATATATATATATATTGTATTTGTCGCATCAACAGGCCCCCACCTGAACTGAAACCCAATTTGCACATTAGCACAAACAGTTTTTGATCAAAAATGTAATATAATAAAAAAATAAATATAGCAGGCAGCAATGCATAGGATCCAGGTAAGTCGCAGCAATTGCACCATTGTGAAAACAAGATAAGTCACTTACTACTCCCCAACGTAAACTGCAAAAGCCCCATTAGCCACAAATATGTTCACTTCAACCTCTTGTGACCATTTCACAGCTTCTTTCTGCTGCTTCGTCGTGGCAACGTGGACACTGAACACTGAGCAGGGAATTTGCATATTAACGGGAGTGTGACCAGATCAGTTATTGATGAGGTTACGGTTTTGATTTAATCCTACGAAGGGACAAGAAAAAAATGTAAGACCATTCAATACTTTTAAGGGCTTATTTTGAGAATATTAAATTCAATGGTTTTTTTAATGCTTTTTAGGGTGCCCCGCAGGTAACTTTTAACTGAAGCTGCCATGGGCAAACTCTGCCGGCAAAGATTCCACGTCGGTCAGGAAAAGTGGTGTCCAAGGCAAATTATTTTTTGAAAGAGTGTGAATAAGAGTGCTTGTGAATAATCACCTTTTCGTCATTTCAGGATCACCAGTTTTCTTGAAACCCTAATTTATTTATTTTTTATTCACTGGTGAACAGAGATAAATCTGCTCTACAGCACAGCTTGCATAGAAATAGGAGATTTTTATATTGACTCAGGCAGTGCATGTGTATTTATTTGACTTGATCCTTCTCTGCCCAAGTAGGAAGTCTTCGTCCTGGCACACGTCCCTGCGCATCCGCAAGAAGTCTGAGAAGAAGGAGGGAAAGAAGGAGACCAAGCTGGAGAACGGTTACAGGAAGTCCAGAGACGGCCTGGCCAATAAGGTTTCTGTGAAGGTGAGCGGGTCGCCTCCATATCCTGCTCCTGTTCTCGTGTTCCTTTTCTCAACTGACCATCTCCCCCTTTCCTTTCAGCTTCTAAATCCAAACTACATCTACGACAGTAAGCGCTGAATATTCCTCTCCAAATACCTCATAAGTCCTAGAGTCTAGAAGTCGACTTTAAAGGGCTTGAGCTGAATAGTCATTTTAAAGGTCAAGTCAGTTCCACATTCCCTTCATTGTACGTGACCCTTCGCTCCCTCCAGTCCCACCAGAGTTTCTTGTTCCGCTGAGCGACGTGACGTGCGACAACGGGGAGAGCGTCACGCTGAGGTGTAAAGTGTGCGGCAGACCTCGCGTCACCTGGAAGGGACCCAACCAGAGCAGCCTCGCCAACAACGGACGCTTCAGCATCGCCTACAGGTAGGGCAACACACACACACACACACACACACACACACACACACACACACAAAATATTCTACAAATCTTTCTTATTTTTTTTACTAATTCATCAAACAGGCTCACGGTGAAAAGGAACCCTTAGCCACCAAAACGTGCAGCTTTGCCGAAAAGTGTTCCTATGTTCTTCTACTTCTATTGGTTTGTCGTTATTAGCAAATATGCATCCAGATCTACAGCAAATACTGTCACTTTTGCTGTGTTGTTTTCAACGTCATTTCCAGCTCACCCCTTTGAACCGTACGGTGGGTAAAGCTTAAGTGTCGACTTGTGCCTGTTGTTCCAGCGACACCGGCGAGGCGACCCTGCGTATCGTCGGCGTCGCTTCCGAGGACGACGGCGTTTACACCTGCGTCGCCACGAACGACCTGGGCAGCGCGACGTCGTCCGCTAGCCTCAGGGTGCTCGGTGAGGACACGCACGCACGCACGCACACACACACACACACACACACACACACACTACCGTCAAAAGATTATTATTATTTATTTATTTATTTATTTATTTTTCGTTTTAACTCACTTGAAGCGTCACACACGGGGGGGGGGGGGAAAGTTAGTCAAGAAAGACAATGCCCCTTGTGACTGTCTCCTTGATCTCCTAGTTGTGTCCAGTGACGGGGTCAGGGTCAGCTGGAAGGACAACTTTGAGTCTCACTACGCCGAGGTGGTGGAACTTGGCAGGTAGCGCACCCTCTTAATATGTACAATGCAGCGTTTACATGGAAGCACATTTTCATGAAAAAAGAAAACATTGTAATGTGCATGTGCACCGAACACGTCTGACGGGTGTCCAGAGCAAGTTGACGGCTCCCAGTAATGACTTTCAGCTAATGTACAAACATTTTTGAAAAAATAATTCTTTCATTGCTTATCTTAAATAATTGTAAAGTTAAGAAATACTAAGTTGTAATGACGCATAAACATTTTCTTGCAAGCACAAAAATGCATCAAACACATTTACCGCAGTTGTTATCTCAATAACATTGATAGTTAACTTAGCGGCCAATGATGTTACCGCTAAGAAACAGAAAGTGAAAGGCCTTCTCCGTCCACCAGGGGTCGCTTCTCCGTGGTAAAGCGCTGCGACCACCGCGGCAGCAAGCGCACGGTGGCGGTCAAGCTGGTGAACAAGAAGCTGATGCGGCGGGACCGCGTGACCGAGGAGCTGAACCTGCTCCAGAGACTGCAGCACCCCCACCTGGTGGCCCTGGTCGACACCTATGAGACCCCCAGCAGCTACGCCCTGGTCTTGGAGATGTAAGCCCCATGTGTTGGATATCAGTAAAGCATAGGGTGTATAAAGCTCTCTTTGTGTTTGGCAGTGTGCGGTTATCCAAGGCTTTTGACTCACTCTTGGTGTGTTATTTGGCGCGCGTTCCAGGGCCGACCAAGGCCGACTCCTGGACTACATAGTCAGCTGGGGGAATCTGACGGAGGAGAAAGTGGCCGACTACCTACGGGACGTTCTAGAAGCCTTACAGTACCTGCACAACTGCCGAATAGTTCACCTGGACATAAAAGTATGTTTCATAATCCTAACAGCTTTCCAGGGTGCCTGCAGGTCCTTAAAAAGTCTTGAAGCGCCGTCGCTTCAGTTTTACCCTAACCCCACCCACCCAATTTGATATTTGCCTTTTGCCAATTTCAATTTATTACGCTACGTAATCACTGACCTTACTATCTGACCTAAACAAACATTTGTCCAAAAACTGTCCTAGATTAAGTCTTAAAAGCATCTTGAAGTATGAAATGTAACTCTACCGACCTGCAGTCACCCTCAGTACCTACACAACCACAGATCCGTACATACGTATGGGCGTAATCATTAGCCTTTAATCAGCCTAGTTCTTTTGCACTGTGTGAGTTTGGTGGATTGGTACATGGAGGGGATGGAAGTTCACAAAGAACAGCTGTAGCGAAACTACCAGACCTTAGTTCAACTACAATGGACTTCAAATCGACTTAGAATATGCGGTTTCCAGATCCGTAATGTTTCCTCCACGAGTAATGAAAGAACAAAAAAATTCTAATTAACCCGCCCTCCGTTCTTCCCCTCCAGCCTGAGAACCTGCTGGTGGTCCACACCTCCAGCGGCCAGCCCGCCGTCAAACTGACCGACTTTGGCGACGCCGTCCAGCTCAACAGTGCCCACTACGTGCACCCCCTGCTGGGCAGCCCCGAGTTCGCCTCCCCGGAGCTGGTGCTGGGCGAGCCGGTGTCCCCGACCTCCGACCTGTGGAGCCTGGGCGTTGTGGCCTACGTGTTGCTGAGCGGCGCTTCGCCCTTCCTGGACGAGAGCGCCGAGGAGACCTGCCTGAACATCTGCCGGCTGGACTTCAGTTTCCCTCGTGAGTATTTCCACGGCGTGGGCCAGGGGGCACGCGACTTTGTCTGCCTGCTGCTGAGGACGGACCCTAGCAGGAGGCCCCCGGCCGGGCTCTGCCTCCAAGAACCCTGGCTGCAGGCCACTCCCTCGGACGGCTACCTGGACACCTCGCGCCTCGTCTCCTTCATCGATCGCAGGAAGCACCAAACAGACGCCCGGCCCATCGGAGGCGTGAGGAACTTCATCCAGAGCCGCCTGCAGCCGCGGGTCTAAGTCCCCGGTCCCCCTGGTGCTCCTTATGGATCTGGACAGACCGGGTAGTGATAGACGGGCTACCTTCAGGCTACGGGCAAAAGATGCTCAGATCAGATTTTTTTTTCTTTGAAATAATTACATTAAAAATAGAGATGCACCGATCGATCGGCCCGCGACCGGAATCGGCCATTTTTTAGCTCGATCAGTGTCGGATATATCCCGTTCTGTATCGGTCAACGTTACAGCCCAACACTGTGCTCATGTACTGCACTCGTAAAGATGCACCGGAAATCAAACACGATACCAACGTAACGTAGTTGCGTAGTTGACACTCGAAAAAAAGAGCGAAAGACAGAAAATGTCAGCTGTTTGGAGCTACTTCAAGGTAAACAAAGAAGATTAGATCAGAGCGTCTGCTCTGTTTGTTGATACTCGTAATGCACGTTACGAGCTCCGCTTATAATTCAACGTTTGACTCCTTTTTTTTTTTTTTTTTTTTTTAACTTGGTTCTTGACGAGTCGCTTAGTAAAACGAGTCGTTCAATTTGATTCACTTGGTTTAACGTACGGTGAGGGAAGGGCGACTTCCAGTGAACGAGTGCGTAAAGAGTCGGCCATTTATTTTATTTTTGCGAAAAGGCAAGTACCATATAAATATAAAATCAATGTATATTTGCACTTAAAAGAAAGAGACTTTGATTGAAGTTTGAACTGGACTTTTCCATTGTAGTTATATGTTGTATCCTACTAAAGCTCAGTTACAGTTTGAATAATACTGAAAGTTGGTGACGGTCCCATATTCTATTTTATTGAAACTCAGTGACAGTTTCATGTTCTATTATTGTTCCATAGTGAATAATGAACAATAATAAACATGGTGTCATAATCAGAAAACTCACTATTGTGGTAACTAAAAATTGCAGCGTAGTGCATATGTGCGGCTGTCTAATCAGGTGATTGTGATCAGATCACATGATGTATTTGTCACTGACGTACAGCAGATATACCCAATGAGACCAAATTATAAGAGAATTATATTATATTTGATTTCTCCGATCACAGAAACAAACTCAAAATGATCGGAAGACAATGTAAAATATATTTAATAGCGAATATTTTATTGTGAACATACAATTGAATGAAATCAGAATTGGCCGGTCAGACTTTGAAAAAGAAATCAGGAATCTGAATTGGCCAAGAAAATTTCCATCGGTGCATCTCTTATCAAAAATCGGATCTTTTCGATTTTATATCCTTCAATATGTGACGGCGTCATATCAGCTTATCAGCTTCATATCTGATTGCTAGCCTTGCAACCAAAGTCTGGCTTGAAAGCTCGGTGTTTTTGTCTTAATTTCCACCATTCCCCATGGCACAGATATCTCTCTCTCTCTGCACAATTTTGGCAGCAAAAGTTTCCTAATAGTTTTCAAATCGTAACGGAAAGTTTGACAAATTGGGTTTGGGCTGGGGTTCCCATCCGTTCCTACTTTCTGCCGGGCGACCACCAGGGTCCTTTTGTCACTTTTCAAAGAAATTCACCTTGAGCACCGTAGTTTGATCGTAGCCACTTAATCCGTGCGGTCTGTCGTCCAGAAGACCTCCAGCTGCGGAGGGAATCGCCTCCTTTCGTCTCGACGGTCAAACGGGCGGGTGGAAAATGCTCGCTGATGTCTTCCTCCTTCACAAAATCTCCGCCAAGTCCTGTCATTGTCCCTTCACCGAACTGGACCCGTCGAGGTCCTGAGCCAATCAGAGCCCTGGAGAAAAGACTTCTCAGCCAATCAAAAATGATGATGGATGTCCTTGTCTACTGCTGCTTGCTGGTTTCAACTCAAACTGATGTTTTTTTTTTTGTAGTAAAGCAAAACGAAAATGTAAAAAAAAAAAAAAGAAAGAAAGAAAAAAAAAAAAAGAAGTAATTTATTTTCCTTTACGAGAGTTAAACGGCGAGGTGGAGCCTGGACGCCGCTGCAGAGGAGCAGAGCTTCCCTCCGACGGCTGGAGAGACGCTGTTATCGCGCTCTCACACTCGCTCAAAGACGTTAAAAAGAAGCCCTTTCTCAAACAAACAGTGTGTAGAAAGGAAGATAGTGTCCATAGATTTTCAATAATGTGTTTAAAAAAACAAAAACAAAACAAAAAAAAAATGCTCCAGTTAAAGGATCGCTGCGTACACCTTCTCCAGCGACAATTGTGGCACCCCCCCCCCCCCCCTCCTCCCCCCGTTTAAATTATGATTTTTGCGCTTCTAGTACATACCAGATCTAAGGTGACCACGACGACCATGATGTGAGCATGATGTCTCCGAGAAGAAAAACACTAAACGGTCCGTTGTTTGCTTTTTGTTTTTTTATTATTATTATTTTATTATTATTTTTTTTCTTTCTCTCCCCCCTCCCCTGGAACAAACGTGCCGCGCAGATCTAAAGATGTTCAAGCCTTACTTTGTACATAGACTCTGAACTGCCTTCTTTCCCCTTCACCTTGAGAACGGGACACATGCTTCTGCGGAGACGAAAGCCAGATCGTCGTCGTGCATCAGCAGGGATCACCGATCAGAAGCCGGGGGAGGGGGGAGGGGGTTACTGTAAATGCACTCATATGTTATGTTTCTTATGTGCAATGTTGCGGCTTTAACATTTTATGCAACTATTTATGAAGACATCTTGTTGTATCTGTAATAAATCTAGAGAAAAGCATGTACTTGGTACTGCGAGCACTGCTGGTAGTTGTCTTGTTTTTTTGGGGGGTTTTTGGGGTTTTTTTTTCCTCTTTTTAATTTTTTTAGAATTGACTTTCCAGACAGTTCTAAGTGTCACAATCTAGGTTTTACATTACGGTTTGAACAAAATAACCCAACTTTGTACTGTATACACATATTGGCTGACAGTACCTAGTCTGGTAGAATGTCATATTTTAGGTTTGCTGATATGCTGATAATACTTGTTTACACTAGCTCAATACAAGAACACAACTTTGTCATCTGTACGCCTCAGTGCAGTTAAAGGGGAAAGATAAAATGCTTTTATTTCACTTGGAATTAAGAAATGGGATTCATTTTGACAGTTCACTGGCATTTTTGTAGATAATTATATATGTGCCATCAACGGTTTTTGGTTTTATTATTTGTGTACAGAATTTTTTTTTTTTGCCAAATCCCACATTTTGTAAAAAGGAAAGGCCTGCTCCCTACGAGGAAGCTGGGCGAGTGTCCCCACATCTAAAGCACCTCAGCCCAGCGTCAACCCCAAAACTAAACTCAATTATCCTTTTTATTTTGTTTGTTTCTGGCTGCATGTGCTAAGGGGAGTTGCTCATGATTTCAAGGCAGAGAACAAACAAAAAATAATATTTTATTACCCTTTATTTATTCTGTGCTGTTAAAACAATGAAACCCGGACCGGATACCTCAGTGTGGATTTCTCTGGGCTTTTTTTTTTTTTTTTTTTTTTCTTTGCATTTGTCCAATTTTCTTGTGGATTTCTTTCATAAGTTACCTGATTATAGTTTTGTTTATTTCATTTATTTTGTTTGTTTTTAATCTTTGCATGTATATTCCTTTGTACATAACATACATATTTTTTTTCTGTAAATATTTTTTTTGTTTGGCCATCATTTATTTGAGAATTAAACAGACTGAACATATGTACCCTGCCCGACTTTTTCTTTGTTTACTTTTAGTCCCTTCACAGTTTTATTATCAAATAGAAGTGTCCGTCGTGCTGGATTACTAGGAAAAGCCTCGTGCTGAGCTGACCCACCCCGCGGACACCCGCTCCTGTGGAATTGTGGAAATACACCTTCCCGCATCTCAAAAGCGGAGTTATTTAAGCAATACATTCTGCATCTTCCTCACAGGTAAAATGAAAACATGAACCTCAGATAGTTGTTTTAAATGGAATTACAAGCAGAACTTTGAATATCAATTTGTCCATCTGAGACGTTCACTTTCCTTCACCATTTTCCTGCCATAGAGGAGGTTGCTGTTTCAGGCCCACGGTCCTCGGATCCTGTTTTTTTGAGCTCTTCGGGTGTAGCTCCGACCATTTTGTTCAAATAAACGTATTTTTCTTTTGAAGAATTTGGATCTACTTGGTTAACTCCAGTACACCCTTCATCTTCCAGGTTATCCACAAACACGTCCATATTTGGCAGAAAGTTTTAGATTACCTAAAGGTACCCAAGGTCGCTTTACGCACACACACACACAGTCACATAGTGAGTCTTGTATCTCAGATTTGAAAAGAGGAGAAGAAGAAGAAGAAAGCTATTAAAACAAAGGAGAGGCTTCGGTCAATGTGGTGATGATTGAATCCCTCAGAGAAAGGCACCAGGTCGCACAGGAGACAAGCGTAGAGGCCTCAGCCCAGAGTGACAAGCTTTTTCTTAGATGAAAGCAGAGTTTGGCACATTGTTGCCTCCTTTTTGCCCACCACGTCCAGGTGACTTGCTCCATCTCATCCTTGGCACCTGCCCCTGGGATCCCAGCTAGATGTTAAGTCCTGCGGCCTAAAACGGTGTCGGAATGGAGCCTCCCAGAGAACCAGGCCAGGCAGTAAGCAGGGCGCCACATCTGCATCGGTCATTTTTGCTTGGATTGAAGTTTTTAGCCGGCGGCTTTCCCTTTCCGGCTTACCCTGGTGCTCCACTGGAAGCTCGAATGGTGTCGACAGGACCCCCAAAGCCCCGACTCCCTGCCAAAAGCCCTAACTTCAGACTCCAGTTTACTTCAAACCCAGTCCCATGGGTTAAAAGATTCAACTTTAATGTTGATCCCAACTGGAGTCAACTCCCAGGATCACAAGAGGTGTTAAGCTGTGCTAAGCTGTGCTACAAGAGCGATCTGTTCAGAGTGATTCCATACAGGTTTGTCCTCGGCCGAGAGACATGGCGGCAGGGCCGGTCATCCTGAACCAGTTGAACACCCCCCCCCCCCCCCGCATATCAATGACCATGAACTAAGCCAAGGGTATCATTTTAACCCTCTCAGTTCATCAACTGTGATGGATGGATTTGCATATGTAGCCCAGCTCTGCGCTGAGGGAGTTGTGCCGCTGGCGAAGTTGCAGCATCACTCGTTCGGATTAGCCGCGCTTTGGCACATTTCGAATTATTCCGCCCTTTAAAAGCTAATCCACACGTGCGAATGAAGGTATTGTACCCTCGCACAGCACCGAGAGCTTAGGCATCAGCGTTGCAATCTAGAAGATTAATGAGAACTGTAAGGTGTAAAAATAAAAAGGCGGCCTAGTGACTCAAGCCTATTAGTCCAGATGAGAGGATTTCTGGGGTGAAAACCAAACTGAACCGCACGGTCGATGACATGGATCACATGAGGCCAAGCACCAGCCATTTGGTTTATAGCAATGAAGTCTTTTATTCTAATTTTCCAATAAACAGAGAATATATCAGTCCCTTATTTGTACAAAAATACCTGAATGGGATACAATGACGATTCAGGAGCCATACAGACATTTACAGAATCAAGCAAAGCACAGTTTTTTTTTTTTTTTTTCGTTTTTTTTTTTTAACTGAATATGGTCCATTTTAAGAATTATTTCCCTGAAAAGTTGATATCACTTCCAAACACAGCTTATAAGGTACTTGAATGGTGAATTCAAGATTGATAAAATAAAATAAAAATAAATACTCAGTCAAAATTTTTTTCTTCTGGCCTATGATCTTAGGTGGATGATGGGAGCATACCAGTGATGATGCAACCTCTATTCAATTTATGTTTTCTACCCAAAATAGGATTTAGACCAATTTAAAAAATAAAATCTCAGCCAAACCGATGTTGACCGAAGGGCTTGCTACTGTCTGTGGATTTTAGAAATGAGGCACCTGCTGCAAGAATAAACTTGATTTTAGACAAAAGAAAACACAATTAAAACTCTATTACGCACCTTGGATTCAGAATATGTGGAAGAGTGGACCTTGAGGCGACTAGAACCGTCCCGCTAGGTTTTCTTTCTTAAACTTCCCCAGCTTTTCCTTCGAACCGCACACATCTGATTCCGCTTAGAGCTCGGGTGCTGGCCTTGAGCCTTCGGACAAAACGAGCTGAATCAGTACGGCCGCACGGTTGTACAGAAAAAGCCCCGGTGGATCGCTCCCGGCCCAGAGGTGGAAGATCAGAGAGCGGGATATTCAGCGGAGCTTCCACACACACACACACACACACACACACACACACAGCGACT
The DNA here is from genome assembly GCF_960531495.2 of Zeus faber. NCBI lineage: Eukaryota > Metazoa > Chordata > Actinopteri > Zeiformes > Zeidae > Zeus > Zeus faber. Next base: position 29,915,556 of record NC_137193.1, read on the forward strand.
TGTGATATAACGAAAGCTGACAGAATCAAAAAGACCATGGCATGGCGGACGACCAATCTTCCCTGATTCTAAAAGCCCGTCAGCTTATACTTAGAACTGATGTTCACTTCTGTGCATGTCGTAAAAAGGAAGAAAAGAAAGAGACAAAAAAATAATAATCCAGTTTGATCACTTGGAAAGGAAGAAAAAAGGAAAGAAAAATCTGCTTAATTTAATACTGTATATACTGTGGTATGTATATATGTCATTTTGTGGCGAAAAGCAAATATACAATTAAGTTAATATACACACAATCAAATAACGAAAACAAAACAAAATAAAAACAGGACGATATATAAACCATTCTTCATTTTTTCACGTGGAGTTATGAGCAAAAAGCATAATGCCGCCGTACATAGTGATCTGCGACCTAGGTTCAGTGTGAGATCGACGTCTTCCTCAACGCTTCACATACTTAAGAGAAGAAATAAAAACCCATATTGTACACACTGTATACGCGAAGGCTGGCACTCGGGAGCAGGTGAGCGTAACAACACAGTGATTAAATACGAGGGGGGCGGAGGAGGGGTAGGCGGTTGGGCCGCCGAAGGAAAAAAAAAAATAAAAAATGAATCCCCCCCAAAAAGAACACCGTGCAAAATTTCCTGCCCTCCTCTCTCGCTCGCTCTCCGTTCGTTCTAAAAAAGTCGACGGCACCGGACTAAGTGCTGCCGGTCGAAAAATGGCGGGGCGCGGGGAGGGGTTCATAGCTTACAAGGCTGGACACGGGGAGGTGGGGGTTCAAGCATTATCCAATCCCTGGAGAGTCTCGCCCTAGCTGAACTAAGGCCTGGTCGGTAGCAAATTATTTAAGTTCGTTGGAGCGGCGGTGGCAGGTGTGACAACACACACACACACACACACACACACAGAGAGAGAGAGGGAGAGAGAGAGGGAGAGAGAGAGAGTGGCAGAGAGCTAACCCTATTTGCCGCCTGTAAATCTTGCACGGGGCAGATGACGGGAGGGTAAGTCTATTTCTAAGGCAGGTGTTATGTCACATGCGCCGCTCCCGGTCACACGACACACGCGTCCGGGTCCCGTCCCCCGGTCTCACACGTCGCCGATACATTCATGTTGGATGAAGTCAGGGCTTTTTCGAAACGACAGGCTCTTTTTTTTAAATAACCGATTTTTAATCTTAACAGGGGAGTAATAAAGCTTTGACGTCTGTTCGCTGGACGTGCGGCTGAGATGCAGACTTCCTCTCTCTCTCTTTTTTTTTTTTTTTTACTTGCGGCGAGCAAAAACGTAGACATTTTCAAGTCAAGTTTGTTTGATCCAACGTGAATAACAACAATAAGAAGAATAAGAATAAAAATAGGAAATTGAAACATTCTGGGAGTGCTCGTGTTTTTAGCGATTACATACTGCGGGTGAAAGTGGTACGGGGGGGGGGGGCTAAAAAATAAAATAAAAATTGCACATGCGTCTCCAACCCTTCAACATACCATAACATACCACCAACCATCACATCAGCTCAAATCACACTGTGCAAGCGGTGAGGACAAAAAACACAGAAGGAAGGAAACAAACATTCATATATGCAACCTCACCGAAGGCAAAACAGACTCAACGCTTTAGACAAAAGAACAATAGTAGAAAGGTGTGTGTGTGTGTGTGTGTGTGTGTGTGTGTGTGTGTGTGTGTGTGTGTGTGTTTGGGGGGGGGGGGGGGGGGGGGGGTTCTTCTTCGTCCCTTTTGCTCCCTCCCTCTCCAGAAACATGTTCCAGAATGCTTTTTCTGGAAGGCACTGCACAAACAGCCGTGAAAGGAAGTGAGGAGGAGGAGGAGGAGGAGGAGGAGGAAGAGCCGAGAAGCCGACAGACAGCTTCTTCGGGGCTTGAGGGGACAGCTCCATCTGTCCATCCGCCCCGGGAGTGCAAATTAAAAACAAAAAGGAAGAAAATTGATTCAAAAGCAATGATAAAAAAAACCAAAAAACAAAACACAACAAAAAAAAAACAAAAAAAAAACAGCATTTGCTTTTAAAATGACATCAAGTAATCGACTCCTCTCTTCCTGATAAGCGTTCCCTCCTTTCACCAGTCGTTCTGCTGCTCGGCCGCCTCCGCCCCGCTTCCTGTTCCGACCGCTACTTAATGTCTCCAAGCCGTCTTCAGTCCGTCCGTCCAACCGAGTCCAAAGTCTGCTCTTTTTTGGGGGGGGAGGGGGTCAGCTTATCTGGACTGGACTGCACAGGTTTTTTTTTGGGGGGGGTTTTTTTGTTTGTTTTTTTTGTTTCGTCTTTAGAAAACTCCCAGATGCCGGTTAAAATCCGCTAGAGACCCGGTGGGTCCCAGGTCTGTCCTGTCCCTGATGATCACCGAGCGAGTTGAAGATGGGTGGTGGGTGGGTGCTCCCAGCCCCAGCCAGGCGGGTGGGGGACAGGGGAGGGGGCACCGTAGCTTATCTGGCCTGGGGTTCGGGTTTTGGTGGGACAGTGGGAGCCGCCCTGGAAAATCCAGCCGTCTATACTTGCATCACGTCTGTTCGTGATAGCATCTGGAAAAAAGCGGGGAATCTCAATTCCATGGGGGAGGGGGGCTGGCGGGGTTTTGGGTGGTGGTGGTGGTGGTGCGGGGGGGCGTCACAAGGCTACGGCGGTGCAGGGGTGCTTGAGGCGACAGGGCAGCACTCCTCTGTTGAGCTGATAGAACTCCACCAGGTGGATCAGGTCCGTGAACTTGGTGGCGCCGTCGTCCAGGCTGAAGAACATCTGGCCCTCTTCCTCACACTTGAGAGAGATCGAGAAAACAGAGGGTTTTTGAGTTAAAAACAACAACAAAAATCTTTATTTAGCACATGTTGTATTTACTGATTTCAGTGGCACAAGTACAAAATAACTGAGACAAATCAATGAGAGAGAGAGCGAGAGAGAGAATCATTGGATATTGGTGTAATAACAGGATAAAGTAGCATATGAGAGAGTCCCATCAAAATGCCATCAAGCTGTCAATATCAATGTCCTGTTTTTTAAAGCAGAAAATAAGTCACTCTTCTTTCTTCTTCTCAAAGATAAACAGGTTAGAGGTTTCTCCCGGAGAATTTTTTTTTCTAACTCAATTATTTCGGTACACACTCTGCTCTGTGGAATACTTGATTGTGATTGGTAAACAGCGGCAATCCGCGGTTATTTTTGAATAGTGACAACTGTCTGATAATAATGTCAGGAGTCACGGGCAACCACTTCTCCGGCTCTGATTCACATCACCGATATCCCACTGGGCGTACCCCCGATCTAGGCCCAGCTACCCCAGTTTGGGAACCCCCGATTTACGCGTGGTGACACCAGCGGAAGGGCCAAAAAAAATAAAAATAAAAATAGAAAGATTTCCATTTTCAAACAGTCCAGGGCTCGAGAGCAAGTCCTGACCCGGGACCCATTTCCATAAAAAAATGTATATTAAGAAAAATGTGAATAAAGCAATTTTCCCATCAACTGGCAAATGACAAATTGTGCGAGGTGCGCATCTATCACTGTGACTGCAGCGGCTGGCTGCAGTTTATTGTCATCTAATTGGTCCCGCCTAAATCTACAGTATATTGGTAAAAGAGTATTAGTATACATGCATGCATAAAAGCAAATATTTATATAAGAATACAATTGTTTATTTCCTAACTCTTTGAATTGTCTTGCATGTATGCCAAGAATCACCAAGGATGACATTTAACTAATTATATGAGTAATGTGAAGAAACAACATTTTAAATTTGGGCCTATCTATGAAAAGAATTAGTCTGGAGCTATTCAGAGCTACATTTACATTTGGGTGATGTTTTTCTCGCTTAAATTAACTGAATATGAACTGAATAGAGAAGTGATTTAAGACTGAAACTACACAATTCACAATTTCACTATATGTGCGAGCTGTGCAGCAAATGTGCAGCTATTTCCAATTTCACAATAATAACATAAATTAGCTTAGGTTTGCTTCGTGTTAGATACAATATTGTCGACTATTTCTCTTAGTGGAAGCTAAGAAGCAATACTAGTTACAACATTTCAGATCGGTATCACATCTCAATGCTTTATTTTATTTAACAAGTAATCTTGTTATAATCGGGATAATGTGCAGCCAGGTGGTCATTACCGCAAAAAAGCCAAGCACAGGGCTCTTGTGTCACGCGGAAGATTACTCAGCACATTATCCCTCACTCATTATGTCCATGGCTCCAAACTAAACCAAAAGTTAGGGTTTTGATCTGTAAATATTGTCGTCCGACACTCCAAAATTCAGGTCTCAGTATCCCAGAGCACTGACTGACCGTCAGGATCTGGAAGTGCTTGATCTTCTGGTGGTGGCACAAAGTGAGGACGAACGCCTTGGGGTTACTCTGACTGTCCCGCAACAGGAACAACCTGAGGTGCGAGAGGAGGCGAAAGAAATCCTGAGCACTTCCTTTTCCCCTGGACACGCAGTTATAAGCAAACCTCCCATCCGCGGCGAGAACCTCTTACCCGTCTACCTGGCCCTGCTGGACGATCATCTTTTGAGCCTCTTCCCTCATGATGCGACCGTGGAACCAGAGCTGCGTTCTGTGGATCACTGACAGAGAAACGGTGGTGAGAAAATACTCTGACGTGTTCCAAACAGGCCGGTCGTAATGGATAGGAATGCCTGAGGTGCAGTACAGTACATCCCTGAATACATATGCCCATAAGATGGTTTCCATTGGATGATTATTGATGCAATGCTTTTTGGGACTTTTAGTCAACAATGACAAAACCTTCAACATACCAGCATTAGAAAATACAGTTTGGTCACTTTGACTTTTTCTCCACTGCAAGGAACTGTGCTCTTTTCAATGCTAATCCTGACTGTATGCACCAATGACTCATTGGATTGAGTTACTTGTCCATCCAATCATCTATGGAAAATTTAAGTTTAAATTTACAGTTTCCAGTGTGTGTGACTCAGGAAGGGAAAAGGGAGGTTCATAAAAAGCTGTTGGCCTCGCAAAATGTGAGGAACTGTGACATGGGGAGGAGGGATTTTGGTCGACATGGTTTTCAAAAAGGAGGGAATAACATACAGTCTCCCTGTAGCGGACAAAGCATGGTATATTTTCAGACCATTTCAGTCTCTTTCAGTGTCTATTTTTTGTGATTGTTGCCACTCAAAATGCTTTATTTTGCAGCAGCTTTTCTCCAAACTTGTGACGCAATTTGAGACGTTTTGTGTTGTTTTGCAGTCTTATGTAATCACGTCCTATGATACATTTCTATGATGCACATCGTAAGCATCTGGAAATATTTTACTCTTGTTTTTTTGTTTTTTTTTTTACTCATCACATTCTTCTTCTTTTCTAAAACAAAGTCTCATGGTCTCAAAGTTACAAACAAATAAAATATGGTGCTTTTACTCAGGTTCCAGTAAGAAGTCTATAATATAAACTAGGCTCAATCTTCTCAGGGAAAGGGTGAGAAATTTAAGATTTGGCCATTTAATGTGGAAAAATCTGGAACTTTAGCAAAATTGCAAGTCCTCCCAAATATTGCAGGGATCACAGGGAGGTTGAATTGCATTAATTATCGCAATCATAAAAACGGTAACTTCCTAGAGGGACTACCATTTACAGGCTGTTGTACACCCCAAATCATATGCAATGCAGCTTTGGGGATAGTGCTAAGGATAATCGAACACACACGCCCTGTTCAGTTTGATGTGATGGTTACCTGTGCTGAGAGAAGGCGGGTGCACGGGGCTGGGGCTGCCCAGGACATTCATGCGCTGGCTCCGTTTCTGGGTGGGGGGTAGACAAGAGCGATTTCAGGTCTGAGAAATTACCACAGCCACCACTCCTACATCCAGCTAAACTCACCCTCGTGCTAAATCTTTCCATGTTTAGACACTTTCCATCTTAGAGATACATTGGCTTGGTTTAATTTTTACTTCCTGTAAACAGCCCAACACCACCTGTCCTCACCCTCCAGGTCTGCCCCTCCTCCAGGGCGGCGCTCTGGGCCTCCACGGGGTTGTCGATGACCCGGCCGGTTCTTCCCGAAAAGTCCATGGCCACTAGGGAGTTCTCAGACACGCTCCGCTATGGGGTCGGGGTGGGGGGGAGGTGCAGGGGGAGAGAGACAGGGGTCAGAGGTTAAACAAGCCCAGACACACTAACTGGGGCGTGACAAATCCTGTCTGCAGAGAGACCCACTTGAGTCAATCCACAAAATGCCAGCTAGGACCTTCTAGGGGGATGGGGGGAGGCATACACAAAATATGGCTTTAGAGCGCTTTAGAATTGAATGTGCTGGCAGGGAAATACATACAGTACATCTATCTATCCTTGTGTGTATCTGTGCAAGAATGTTTGCGTTATGCAAATAGTCTGCTTTGTTTGAATAACAGAGAGAAAGGTATGTATTGATTGTCCTTTGAGTTTTGGCTTGCGGATTGGGAGCAGAAACTCACCACAGGAGCAGAAAAGTGCGAGAGGGGAGACTTCCTGGACTGGGGGACCTTGTAATTCTGATGCAGTAATATTCCATACTGCAACAAAAGCCATACCGTGGGATCAATGTGCGTTTCGCAGTGTGCAAAAAGGCAAAAAAATTGATTTTGGCTACAGCTAAGATACCTTCAGCAGTCTGAATGCAGTCATCCAGCAGGTCCTGCTCTGATCATCCTCAGCACAAAGCATCTTCAACTCTTTGCAGTCGCTCCTCGCCTTATTGGGCTATACCGAAGAAAACAAAAATAAATAATTTCACACGCCTGCATGTTGCGGAGAGAGGGAAGACACCAGACAATGGACTAACAGACACGCCATGGGTTTCGATCCTTTTCATTTAACGGCACCGTAGTGATAATACAAGCCGGCCCTAACAACGTGCACACGCGCGTGTGAGTGTATGGTGTGAAGGGGGTTGGAGGTTGTTTTAGCAGGCCCAGATTCCCTGTCCCCGTCTAGGCTGATCCCACTGCGCTTATCCCAGCTCAGTAGGAGACCAGCGAGGGTAAATCCTGGAGTGGGACACACAGTGCTGGGTGTCTGTTCAGACCCCCGCTGAGCAGACTTAACCCCCTGCCCTGGCCTAACGTGCACACACACACAAACACAGAACAGACAACTCCATTCACTCAAACACAGACTCCATTTACCCAATTCAACCAAAAAAATCAAAAACCCTCATCTAAATCAAAACCTCCAAATTCAATACAATCACATTTCTCGGATTCCAAATATACTGCTAAATATCATATTCATCAATCAATATCGCGATGCAATATTACAATTTATGAAAGTGGTCATCTTTCTAACAGAACGCAAAATGTAAATATCAATTGAGGAGTCAAATTATCAAATTGTAAAAATGATATTGAGATACTTGTATATAAGAATTTTCTGACATTTAAGGAGAAAGTCTAACCCTAACTCATCAGTACCTTGATGCTGAACTGGTAGTCCGTGGGAGCGTTGTGAAGCTTTCTGCCTGTGATGACCGTGAATACGTTGCTCTCCTCTGTATCAGCCAGCAACTGGAGATGCCTGGGCTCCTAAAAAGACATATTTATGATAAGTATTTCGGTAATAATTTGTCTGAATATATACAGTATATATACACACAAATTTATTTAGTTGTACATAAATATGATGTTAGCATAGCACATTTCTCGGCACCTTGGATGTTCCTTTAGAGGAGAAGTAGAGGCCGGAACGCCGCAGGAACATGTATAGTTTCTTCCAGGACTTGCGTCCTGGCTCCTTCACGTACAAATAGCCCTGGATCTCTGGACAGCTGCTGGAGTTGAGAAAGTTCTTGAAAGGACAAAAAAAATGAAAATCACAATTTGCTAGCCTTGAAGAGCATGGGATAACAGAACATTGATGGCAGACTTGTGGCATTTTTAGCGAGTTTAGTCCGCCTCACCTGTAAGAGCTGCGACTGAGGGATGGAGCTGTTGGAATCCTGACACCAGGCCACCATCTGCTCTGGAAAAAAGTTCTGCAAGAGAAAAAAAACAAAAACATTAAAAAAAACCAAAAAGGCAACAGAGGTCGAATGGATGGATCCTCCCTGAGAGAGAGACACTAGAAACCACTTAGACGCAGGCTCTGTGCTCATATTTCCCTACACAGAATGTGTGAGGGTGGGGGTTGGGGAGTTTGAGAAAAGGGACTCTGACAAAGATACTGTAGAAGTGTGGAAAGGAGAAAGCGGTATAGGTAAAGATGGCAGGAGAGGGAGAGAGCGAGAGCCAGCCAGGAGTGGATGCAGTATGATCTCACCCGCTGATGTAATCCCCTTCTTTAGCCGCGGCAGTACCACTCTCGGCGAGATTGACAGGCCGCGGACAGGACTCCAGTTTCACTGTGCTCATTACCACAGTGCTGAGGTCACTAGTTGGCTCCGACACACTCTAAATCACCTCCGCAGTAATGGGGTTGGGGGGGGGGGGGGGGGAGATGCCATAGAGCCCGGCAACACCGAGTCACACATCAGGATGCGGGGTGCGAGCAGATGCTACCAGATGGTGTCTGAGCTTTCAACCCACTTTCAACCTCTGAATTCCTCTGATGGCCCTCCGCCACACGCTTTCTAACCTCATTCATTATTGCATTGTGAAGTCTTCCATTGCAGTTTATATGTAGCACCACTGCTAGCTAATGCTAACATTATTGTGGCAGCATGTAGGCGGTGTGAAACAAGGGACAGAAAATCAGTCGGAGTGGGTGTTTTGGATTCTGGGCTTCTCTGTGGGTTCAGGGTTCTTTTGCATTTGCGGTGCTTTGGGTTTGGAATGTTCCAGCGGCCGTGGGATGTTAGGTGGCTTTCTGCTGTTCTAAGGCAATAGACTTCTGACCTCATACTTTTTTTTAAATTATTTGGGGAATAATCCCATTTACACACGGGTGGACACATCATACACAGTGCCAGGATCTGCCTTACATCCTCCCTTGAACACCTTCCTGATTTGTCTCTCTTCTGCTTTATTGCTCTAGTTGTTACAGGAAGAGGCTATGTGCCATAATTTATGCTCCAATTTTTAGTTTTTAGATTAGTTGTTTAGTTGATCAGAAGATGGCGAGGTTGTCCTCTGAGAGGGGGGTTGGTAGCGGCCACAGATGTATGAAAGAACATCTGTGAACATCGGACATGATTTGACATCCAAAGGACGGAGATCTTGTCTTTGCAGGTTTGCAGGTTGATCATTTGAACTCCACTTGCAGATTAAATCTGTCTTGGATGAAATGGCATACCTGACAATATCCTCTTCTGCCTGCTGACAGCACAGGTTAAGAGAAAAAAAAAAAAAAAAAAAGAGTGGTTGAGTTTGAGAATTTATCGTTGGGTAACTCACCAGGGGGTTCCTGAAGAATTCGTATTTGGCGTAGTTCTTCCTGAAGAGGAATTTTCCTTCGCTGCCCATGGAGGCCTGCACGTGTGCCACCAGTTCATGGTCCTCCAGACATCTCTCTGCAAACACAGATAGAGAGGGGGCTTAGAAACACGTTGCTCCATTTGCATCATTATTTATACGCTTATATCCAGCTCCTGCAGACGAGCAAAGCAAAAACAAAGAGCCTCACTGACCATGCTAATTTGAGGCGGTGGACAGAAACAGGCAGCCAGGGAGAGGAGGGGGAACTGAAAAGAGAGAGGCGGTGAAGGTGCAGTGGAGGATGGGAAAAGAACGATGAGATAGATATGGGAAAAATGGTTTGTGTGAGAGGGGCAGAGAGAAAGAAATATAGAGAGGGAGAGAGAGCACACAGGGGACTGACTAGGCATTGCAGGAGGATGATGTCATGTATTTCAGCTGAACACCGAAAGCAGAGTCATGAGTGCAGTATGAGCCACAAAGTCCAGCACCGCGCCTCCCATTACGCACATATATATAAATATATATCTAGACAGCTTTCACACTATGTGACGCAGGCTGATTAAATGTGTATGTGTGGTCCGTTCTTCCCTTCTCAAATATGACAGTGTACGATGTAGGAGTAACAGCTGATTGGAAATGGATAGTGGCAGAAAATGTTCTGGTTCTGCTTTAACACAGTATCTGTGCAAATGTACACGTACACACACACACACACACACACACACAAAATGGCAGCAGCTTGGATTTAGCCAGTAATTCCCCTCCAGATTAACTAGCACACTCACGGTTTTATTGAGGACGCGCGCGAGCGAACACACACACACACACACACACACACACACACACACACACACACACACACACACACACACACACACACACACACACACACACACACACACACACACACACACACACACACACAGTCATGGTTTAAAAAGTGCAGTGTACTGGTCGCAGTAAGAGGAGTGGAGGTGTGTGTGTGTCTATGTGTGTGTGTGTGTTGGCTGCTAGCAGGGGAATTTCCTGTGGAGGGGGAAGGAGAGATTGATTGGCTGAGATGTCTAGGGGCTCGTCAGATGCAGAGCCCCGATTGGTTCCTCTCCGCTCTGGTATGACGCTAAGTCTCCCCCCTCTGTCTCTTTCTCTCCATCTCTCTCCCTCCATCCACTTCTTCACCCCTCCCCTCCCTTCCTCTCTTCACCTCACATTCCATCTCTCCAGTGCATCCCCGCCCCCCTCCCGGCCAGAAACAGTGATCATGCAGCAAAAGGCACACAAAGCGATCCTTTGACTCTAAAAATACAACCCCAAATAGGAAAAGCCTCTCCCAGAACAAAAACCGATGCAGGGAAAAAACAAATTTAAGCATAACAAAGCTTCAAAGATGACCAAAAATGAAGAAGCAAGCCCTTTTTTTCCTCTCTTTGGGAGCAAGTTCCGAGGCATGTGAGTGGGATGTGGAAAAGGCTTATAGAGCCCCTCCCCACACACACATACACTCATAACCACTGTATGCAACACTTGATTTAACATACACTATACTCTTAAAGTACACACAAAGGTGTCTCTACCCACGAGACACAAATTCTCAGGTTTGACCCGTCTCACACACACACACACACACACACACACACACACACACACACACACACACACACACACACACACACACACACACACACACACACACACACACACACACACACACACACACACACACAGGTGTGGGTACCGAGGCCGAGGAGGGGGTGGTGCTCCACCAGGCTCCAGCAGTTGTCGTCCAGGCAGTGACTCTTGTAGACCAGCAGCTGGCAGACGTCCCGGGCCGTCATGTCGGCCAGGATCTCCAACACCTTTCCCGCTCCATCCTCGCTCCACACCTTTACTATCTGAAAGCAGGCAGACAAGGAGCAGAGCACTCAGTCCACGAGAGACACAGTACACGTACTTGCATTTGTAATGGGGGAAGAAAAATATATCTATACATGCAGCGTTTGGTTTATGAGCGACAAAGCAGAAAAAAGGAATCAAGAAAGCAAACAGCTGCGGCGGCTGTTACCTCCATAACCCTGTCCTGTGTCATGTCCATCGGAGGAGTTTTGACCCTGGAAAAAAAACGCTCTTCACATTTTTTTTTTTCTTTCTTTTTTTTTTAATAATCACTCGGAGAGACAAAAAAAAGTAAAAAAACGCAGTTATCTGGAGACTTCGAGCCCTGCTTCACCTCAATTTTGTTCCAGACTCATGCATTCTACGAGCAAATGAACTTCCAGGCGGCCTCTCTCTCCCAACAAACCCACACAAACACGCAAGCTAGCCTGCCTACCGATCAGACACTTCCGATACTGTGCGCGTAAACACCAGGCAGATATCTCAAAAAGTAGAACTGCGACGTTGGCTGCAGCCACCGGATCCAGTTTTTCGAGCGAAGTGCCTCCCATTGAAACGCCATTTTGAGCCATTTTCGGCCGAGTGCCCAGAGCGACATTTAAACTGTGTATAGTTTTGCCTCCTTGCTCACTGGTCGAGAGCAGGCTCCTTCTCAGATAACCGGAGTTCAGCTGTTTCACACGGTAGGTGCAAATCCATACACACATGCGCAGCTTTGTCTTTGTCTTTACACACACACACACACACACACACACACACACACACACACACACACACACACACCAACCCATATGCCAATATGCCCACGCACATGTCAAAATGACAAACCCATCCTTTAAGTATGAGCGTGATTATTCACCAGTTGACTTACTGTATTCTGACACACATCAAAGAATCAGAAACACACACACACACACACACACACACACACACACACACACACACACACATTACCCTTTGTCTAACGGCAGAAAATTTGCTTGAACTCCGACAAGTACTGTAAGATAAAAAGCCACGGACAAACTCCTTGTGGAGTATCACACAAAACAGGCATAGGGCTTGACGAAATGGGGGGGGGGGGTTTCTAGTGAGGTGCTTGTAAAACGAAGGCTAACAAAGGCACAGCGACGTGCGAAAAAAGAACCACATCCAAAATAAATAAAGGACACAAACACAAAATGACGCGACGCTTCGTGTCGCCGAGCCCCAGAGCCTTGCGGCAGTGACTGGTGGTAGCGACCAACGGAACCAGCAGTGCCACGGCCACAAGGGACTCCGGGGCACCGAGAAAATGACATCACCCTCTCCCCACACACACACACACAGACACGCACACACACACACACACACAACTCCTCACCCTGAATTGCCTGGCATCCCATAATATAAAGTACTTTCAAGATTTGACCAAGTTACAAAATGTGGAGTATGTGTGTATGCGCTATATATATATATATATATATATATATATATATATATATATATATAAATAAATTAAGAAGAAAGACAAAGAAGAAATTATCTTGATAGTTTGTGTCTCTCTCTCCCACACATGCGCGCGCACTTACCTCCACAGTCTGAAAGAGGCAACAGTCTGGAGAGCAGGATGGCATTTTCACACTGAGACACTCTCCAGTGACACAAGGAGACGGAGAGAGAGAGAGAGAGAGTGAGAGAGAGAGAGAGAGAGGGAGTGAGGGAAGGAAGGAGGGCGAGGAAAGGACAGGAAGTCAGGAAGGGAGAGGGAGGGACAGCTTGGCAGGGAGAATGCGAGAGAGGTAGAGGGAGGGAGGGAAGGACAGAGAGAGAGCGAAGGGGGAGAGGGGGGGGGTTTAGAGAGAGAGGGAGAAAAAAAGAGAGGGAGGTACAGATGAAGAACAGGAGACAGAGAGAGAATGAGAGAGCAGGAGAGAGAGAGAGAGAGCAAGCGAGAGCGAGAGACTGCCCCTTCTTCTCGTGCTGGGCAGGATAAAGGTTGAGCTGCAAGTGGTGTGAGCCGACGCTCCACTCCTCCTCTTCTTCTCTCCTTCCTGGCTGAGCCAGTGGATTAGCCCAGTGTGGAAGTGGGGGCAAAGAACTGCTACCTTTTACATACTCTTTACCTTGAGGCTGCGTGGATCTCTCTCTTTCTTCCTCTCTCATACAGTGCGGACACGCCTACACACACGCCTACGCACAGACAAGCACACGCACGCGCACACACACACTTTTACAAGGACGGACCACAAACTTATGCATTGAACTACTAAGCCAATCACCCAACCACACACTCCCTCCATCTCACACAATACTCTGCGCAGGCACAAGCCTGCACACACACAAATGTGGCCGATGGCGACGGGTCATTACAAAGTATTCCTGAGCTCCCACTGACTTTTCCTAGTGTTCTCATGATGTCAAACGTAAACCCTTCGCCTCCTCCGCTCTCTGCTCCTCCTCAGCTGAATGAAAGAGGGGAAAAAAGAAAAGGGAAAAAAAAAAAATGACAGGCGAGAGTGTGAGTTGGGAAACAGGGGCAGCATGTGCGCTGCTCCACGAAGCATTGGGTGGGGTGGGTGCGGTGGGCGGGTGGAGGGGTGGAGGTTTGAAGTCGGCAGTGAAAAAATTTCAGCTCTGATCTGAAGCCCCGGATCACGTGTCAGCCAGAGGGTGGCGGAGGGGTGGTGTTACTCAGGGGTGAGTGTGTGTGCGCGTGAAGTGGGGTCGTGAGGGGTGGGGAAGAGCATGGCTTATTGCTCAGCGATTCTGCCTTGAGAGAGAGAGAGAGAGAGAGAGAGAGACTAGGGAGGAATGTAAGTAATGTAATACTGAGTCATAATCAGGCTCATGTGTGGACTGACCATCCCAGCTGGCCTCTAATACAGTCTGCATGAGAAATGTCACACACACACACACACACACACACACACACACACACACACACACACACACACACACACACACACACACACACACACACACACACACACACACACACACACACACACACAATCAGAAATGTAAGCTATGCTAATCAGCTCCAGCCTTGGGGGTTTAGGGGCGCACTTTAGAGCGCGCACCCCCCCCCCACACACACACACACACACACACCCAATCGAGCCATTTAAGCCATCTGGAGAGCAGCACGGCCCTGGCACCTCAAACACGGCATGTATACACAGCACACATACGTGCACAGAATGGAGTGTATGGATAAAGCCGGAGTCATGGTGTGTGTGACGGCGGGGTGGGGTATTAAATGAAGAATGCTCTGCTCCTCTGTCGCATCAGTTAGCGTGTGACAGTCTCGCTCTGTGCCTTATCCCTTCTTTACCCTTTTCCTGTTCCTCTTGTGTGAATGCACACATTCGTATGTATATAAAATGTGTGGACTCGTGCTCACACAGCCAGGTACTCGTCACCGTGATTCATTCTACAATCAAACTCCTCCTCTCTCTTTCTCTCCCAACCCCCACTGTTCTCCCCCACCTCTCTTTCCACAGAAAGAGAGGGTGAGGGGTGGACATTGTGGTTATTGGTCCCCAGTGCTGATTGTGTCTGTGTTGTCCAGTCCAAAACTCGAAATAAGACGTCATGATTCGGATGTATATAATGTGCACCGCCAGAGCTACTGGGAGTTGTAGTTCTATTTGTGCAGCACCACGCTGAAATGAATTGTCGGATGAGGATTAAAAACGACACAGTTATGTCCTTCGGCTTGCCGGTTGCATCCAGTTTAAAACCAAAGAGATCTTCCATGATCGGAGATCCTTGTTCCACCCATGCCATGGACGGCGGATTGACTGCTTCGGCACGTTGCTGCAATACGTCAACGTCGCCGCCACATTGGAACGGGCAAGACTGGACTGTAAACAAACACGAGTAGATGGGAAATTTCTCACCCGATTTCAATGAGTCGTTTTCATATTCAAGGGTTTATAATCTATGTGGAGTAGAAAAAAGTTTTGGCAAAATAAAATAAAATCACGTTGAAAAAAGAAAAAAGAGCTCTGGTATCCGAATCAGTATCGGTATTGGCACATATGTATCGGAATCTGAACTGAAAAAAATAAGTGGATCGGTGCATCTGTATCCAACACTGAGCAGCTTGTCAGAGGATTGGGAAGCCACAAGGTTCTCATAAATATATGGGAACCTCCAAGTGACTGTTGGTCAGCTGATAAAAGTCACTGGGAGAGTACTCAAACTTCCCCGGCCGTCGTTTACTCTCCCACTCAGACAGAGCTGATTAGTCCTGCAGACGGACGGCCAAACCTAATTTTACCCCAACGGCGGGCCACCGCAATGCTCCCCTCTCACGGGCTCCCCTCCTCACCTTTCCATGACCCAACGCTGACACAGCCCTTCCCTACCGCACCCAATGTGTGAGCGCACCACGGATTGGCTGCTAAAACGCTCGATGGCCTTTCGGTCCTATCTATCGGGACTTTTGAGTGGAGACGTCCGTGGGACGTATGGTTAAATACGGACACGCAGGGTTCAAACAAACTCCATATTCCTTAACCACACCTTTGTCCTGGGTAAGGGTTAGGAAGCTTGAATACAAACGCTCTCCCCTACACAATTTCTATCACAGCATTCTTGCTAGGATATTTATTTGCTCGCCAATGTGTCCGGAAAAGCAGTTGATGAAAACCAGTTGAGAAGCAAATACCGGAGACCATAACGGAATAAATGACAAGGTCTGTGGGCTTGGGTCACAGTTCAGCCAGTCCCTCCAGGGGTCACTGTTGTGTCATGTGGAGTGACAACTGAACAGGAGGTGAAGGGTTTTTTGAAAGTGATTTGAACTCAGGGCTCTGATACAGTTGTTATCCGCCACAAACTCATCAAGCGCAAGTTGCATCAATGCCAGACAAAGCATTTTTTTTATGTGAACTTAGATTGAAAGGAAAAGGCAGCAGTTCTGTGCTGGCCCTGCCTGGGAACTATCAATTACATCATTGGCCAGTTGTGCTTTTCACAGCTCTTGGAGACACTCACCGAGGAATGGAATCAATTGTGTTTGCCTGCATCAGTAAATATCTTATTGTTACAGGCTGTAAAATGTAATACAAGTTGTGAAGGACAGGATCTAGGTTTAGTGTGTGAAATGTCAGAGAATGAGAGAAGGCATTGGATTACGAGAGTCAGAATGCATCTATGTCCCAACAATACTCTTGGCGTCAACATAGCAGGCATATGAATTTGCATTACACTATTTTCTCAAATGGGGGAGAGAAAGAGGAATTTGCTGTGTGTTTGCCTTAATAACATGAAAAGACAGATTACAGAGAGAGAGAGAGAGAGAGACACACTTTACTTTGAAAGTTAGTCTTGTTATTCAGAGCTGTGAAAATGTATTTGCCTCTTGTCATATTCCTTCCTGCATTTGAGCATATTTTATTTATGAACTACACACTGAATATTATTGAATACAACATATCAAAAGCCCCCCAGTTTTTACGTTAATGTGGAGGAATTCCTTCCCCACCCCTCCATACAGAGCTGCTTCAATTATTTGGCATCTGTGGGGTTGTCGAGCATGAACCGCTTGATTCAGGACCTTCCACAGTTAGTGCGCTGGGCTGAGGACCGGGCTACTCCAAGATATTCGTTTTCTTGTTCTTGGATGTGTTTCGGGCAATTATGTCGGTCTGATTATGATTATCCATCTTTATTTTGGAACTTTTGGATTAACTTTCACAACTGAAGATTGCACTTCTGATTACAGTAGCATGCATACCAAACAACTTACAGCCAAACATTGGTGTCATTTTTCCCTCTGACTCACTCCATGTAACAGTACAATGCACACAAAGATCTGACAACATTGAACATGAAAAATATGTGAAGAACACCAAAGGGGGGGTCAAATAGTTCATGGCACTGAGAATTCTCTGTGTAGGGATGGACGCTCCCTCTCTTCTTCCTTCTGTTTAACCTTTTATGTACAATAAATAATGAATCGCCACTGTGCTGAGAACACAAACATGAGCAGGCCGTATCATGACGTGCCTTCACCTTTGCATTCACATGGGCACACATGCATGTTAATGTGCAGACTTGAAAAACAAGGCGCACGTGCGCACACGCACACACACACACACACACACACACACACACACACACACACACACACACACACACACACACACACACACACAGTGGATCAAGAGACTTGCGTGCAGAGGTACATCAGCTGACTACAGAGAAATAATGAGGGGGTAGAGGGGGGTTCAGAAAGCCAAAAAAGAAAGCCAAAATGTTGTGTTCACCATTGCAGTCCTAAAAATCCAAAGCCATATAATGTGAAGTGAAACAAGACCCATCTGTTTTGCGCTGGGATCCTGATCACCCTGTCAGGGGTTTCTACGTAGCGTCACCGCTAGCTTGTGTTAGCGTGTAGGCAGTGTCAGGGACGTGAAAAGAGGAAGGGGGAAGTGATTGTCTGTGACAATGATCATTATTCGGAATTATTGACCGCTGATTGCCACAAACTAACAAAGCGGAATTGAGTATTCCATAGACCCGTGTAATAAAAATGATTGATACATTGCTAATGCACAAAGTGGTTATTATTGTTCCTCCGATAGGAAACTTGGCGACATATTACAGTGGGAGCTACCCAATGACGGTTCTGTCCCGGGGATGGCCCTCCATCTAGATTTGTTTGACTTGCTAGGGGTGAGCCAAAGCTAAACCCCAACATGCGTGGGAATCGTCTATTATCAAAGCTCAGTGTTAACTACGGTCAGAGGTTAGACTTTGTTTATTCCTAGAACCTTTCTCTAGTTTGTCGTAAGCATTCCAAGCAGCCTGCGGACAAATCCACTTATGTTATCACAGGGCAACGCGGACCACAAATCTACCATGCAGCCAAACAGACACACAAACATAATCTTACTGGTTCACAAGAGAGGATGTGTAACTCTGTGAGTCAGAGCTATGAGAAAAGGCCGTGGCTTAGCGAAGAATGTTCACATTGCAAACACAACAGCTGGAGGGAGAACGACAGAGAGAGAGAGAGAGAGAGAGAGAGAGAGACACTCTGCCTTGTATATGATAAAACTGAGGAACCGAGGGCGGAGTGAAAGATTCTGTCTGGTCTACGATAGAACTATGCCAAGTCAAACAGTATACGGCTGTGTCTGCAGCGTTGTGGAAGCCAGCCTCCATACATCCGACTGCAAACCCTCAAGAGATATACAGCTCTTCTGACACAAACCACACTCCTACTCATACATGGCTTTCTTATTACGCAACAGAGCATGCCAATGGGAGGCACAGACGTCTGTAGCTGCCCTGGCCCCGATTCAATAAAACCCCTCATTGATTTAATTCTACGAATCATTTCATTCAATTTGCCATAAACTGGCTACGGTATGTCTTTAAGTCTCGAGGATTTCAAATGCACTTATCAGCAGTACCAGGCAAGTAACAGCACAATCTCTCGGCGTAGAAGATGACTAGGAAATGTAGGCACCGTTGGGGGAGATGTTACGTGGTTGCGATGCGGCCAGAGCGACTGAGGCAACCGACAGGATATGGAGACATCTCTTAACTACTTTGTATTGGACAGACAGGCTTAAGACCTGTGAGGGAATGGAAGGTTTTGGGAGACATGATATAACCCACACTCAACTTCAGTCTCAAACAAACACACCCACACACGATCGCACAAAAGATCCCTTGTGGAAATTGCAAAGTCGCTGTCTGACTCCTGAACATGTGAGATGATGTCAACAATAGTAAACTGTCTTGTCAAGTGTGTGTGTGTGTGTGTGTGTGCGTGTGTGTGCGTGCGTGTGTATGTGCGACAGAGAAGGAGACAGCGTCTAAAATAACTCATTGTTTAGGGTGGTTACCCTGAGAACTTCACCGACAAGGACACGACATTCCTGGAACAGGAGGCTCTACTCGGGGAAGGAAGAGTCCGTCTGTAACACACACACACAAGGGTGTGTGTGTGAACGGGAAACGAGCGTCTGTGTAGTCAGAAAGTGTGGAATTGAAAGGGTTCAGACGTTCCCAGCCCTGCTCCGGAACCCTGCCCTCCCAGTCCTCCGTCAGCCAGGGGCATCCTGGAAATCTACCGCTTGCAATAAAAACATTGCCGGCTCCTGGTCCGTATCCCCCTGCACTCTGAGACAGATTACTGTGTCTTCCACAATAACACACATACATACAGTACATGCACTTTCAGATAACCTCTTGGTGAATAGTTGCGTATTAGCAGGAAAGGTGCACACAGCTAAAGTCAACATGTACACACTGCTCTCCCAGAACATAACAGGTCAGAGAACACACATATAAATGTAAATAAATGTATACCCAGGTTTCCCCCAGTGTAACGCAAGCCTGGCAACCAGCAGGGCTTAAGGTGCCCCCCGCAGCCGGGCATTTATTCTTAATGTACTTTTCAGGTTGTTTTTCTTCACTATCAAAATATCAATATGTGTGTGTGTGTGTGTGTGTGTGTGTGTGTGTGTGTGTGTGTGTGTGTGTGTGTACATGCGTGCAACCTGTTGGCACCCATAGGGACTTACGATGTTGTCAGGGATCTGGATGGGGCTGAGAATGGGGGACCCTGATGGGCTGCAGAGCTCGGGGAAGGGATTTGGGATGGCAGGGAGGGAGGAGGGACGGACCTGTTGTTCTTCCTGCAGACGCCTGCGGAGGGCGACAAACACACATACACCCTCAACAGCTGGCTGATTCAGATACAATATCGAAGTCCCTGTTCATACTTCTGGGGTAAAGTTTATGTGGAAAAAGAAATGTGCTTTTATGATCCAGAAAATGTCATCTCGAAACCAGTTTGCTGAGATTATGTCTGAATGTAAATAGACTGTAAAGAATCCCTAGGGAGGGAGGGGGGATTCTACCTGATAAAGATAGTGTGTGTGTGTGTGTGTGTGTGTGTGTTGGCGCGGCCACTACCTGACGGCCAGGATGTGCATGGGCTGAGAGCGTTGCAGTCTGTCCCGGCCGGGCGAGGAGGGGGGCGCTGGCCGTTGAGTGGGAATGGGGGCGTAGCCACGGCCAAGAGGTTGGCCCTGGTGGCGCTGGTGGTGCTGGGGAGCATGCACATGGCCGTTGTGCAGAAGAGGGACTGTGTCAGGCCGCACACCGCAGCCTGAGTGCAGGCTCTCCATGGAGGAGTCCATCTCATTCACCAGCTGCTCCAGATCCACGTCATCATCTAAAGTGAGAGCGAAGCAAGGAGTGAGTGGGGTCGAAAAGGTGTTTCTCAAACACTCTGGCGGTAGAGTGGGTTGTCTAGGAATCCGAAGATTGCCGGTTTGATCCCTGACTCCTCCTGGTAGCATGCGAAACTCCTGTGTATGAATAAGATGTAAGTTGATTTGGACAAATGTTCATGTGTTCATTACATAATGTAAATTTAAAAAAAAAATTTGGCCCCCCCAGGGCCGAACATTTCATGCATGCTTTATTATAGTGGTTTTTAAGTTCCTCTGTTGTGCACGTCTTTTCCATGCTACGGCCCTAGGGGATTACATTACGAGGTAGGGGATAGGGATGGGCATTGGGAAGTGTAGCACACACTTCATGAGAAACTCCGCCGGACTCTAACAAGTGTAGCACACAGTAGAACGTGCTTGTATGAGAGAATGATGGCGGCGAGACGGAGCTAAGTGTGGTGTTATTTTACCCAATTTGGGAAAAGGTATAGAGTGCTCGTTGTGTGGGATGAAGCTGTCCACGGTTCTACTACTGTGATGTGGAGTCATTTGTAATTTTAGCCGTTTTTATTTTGTCATCTCTGGATACACTCCTTTTTGTTTGGTCACTGTAGCACTTTGTCTATTTGGAAAAATAAAAGAATCATTTTAAATAGTTGTAGTTATAGTATTTATGTACTGGTAACTGTTTTTACGTGCGGTTAACGGTCTATGTTGGGGGGGTGATAACGTCACGGCTAGTTGGCTAATCGACTGAAATTCTGGTTAGTCGTTGACCACTAAAAAAAATGAAAATGTCCAACCCCAGTAGGGAATAAGCTAGTGTCAACAGTATGTTTTTAAGAACAGTTCCACTCCAAAGAATTCCTGGCACTCTTGGAGGTAACAAGTGTGCATGGTGAACGCGATAAGGGAAAAGTAGGGCACCAAAACATGAAAGTGTGAGCACACACACACACACACACACACACACACACACACACACACACACACACACACACACACACACACACACACACACACACACACACACACACACACACACACACACACACACTATAGGGGAACCACACGTGCATGTGCACACAAACAGCTTGTTACTTTTCCAAGTTCAAAGGGCCGACCAGTGCCGTACCATACGCAGAGAGCGCAGGCAGGACAGATCTTTGATCACCAAGAAGTGAGCGTGACTCACACATACTGAATTTAATACAAACATGGAGAGGAGAGTCTGGGACACAGGGTCATATGATGCCTGGGTTCATGAGCGGGACAGGGGTGGATGTCAGTCGGGACAAATGATGGGACACATAAGAAGGGAAGGAGTGAGAGAGAGAAAAAAAAAAGTGAGAGGAGAGTTAATAATTAAAGAGAGGTATGTAATAAATTGAGCGAGAGAGAGAGAGAGAGAGAGAGAGAGAGAGAGAGAGAGAGCAATCAAGCAAGAGAGAGAGTGAGAGAGAGAGAGCAAGCATGGGCTGCTGTCAAGTATATTTGAATGAAGAACATTATGAGTGTGCATGGTTGGACATGAAATAAAATGTGCTAGCAGAGATGAGATGCCAGTGGATCCTGCGGTTTTCTGACAAGAAAGGACGTAGCAATGCTTTGGCATCTACAACAATAAAAGGCACGGCAAGTTATTTTTTTTAGTATCATGTTTAGCTTGTATATGGCAGTAGATTATCCAGACAATATCATTACACTGACAAAGCAATATCACCCTTCAACGGCTCTGTCGACATCTTCTGGCAGCCAGAGCTGAACTCTGGCAAAGGCCTCCGCAGTCCAGAAGAGTTCTGTCTACAATTCCTCTCCCTTTTCATGGCCTCTACAATTTAGATTATAAGCCAATCTTAAATGCTGCACCATAGAACTGCTGAACTCTCCCCTGAGAGCTGCGACCCAGAGCAGCTCTCAGTCATCTGAGAAACCGGGACAGGGCAATGGAAGGGCAGGAAACCCGAGCTAATGAAAATGGGGGCTGGGTGATGAAACAGCTGCTTGTTGGGTGACTCGTCTCTGGCAGCAGCGGGAGTCAAGCGGGAGTTACAGTTAGGCCTTAACCGGACCTTTCACACCAAGAAAGCTTGAGCTGGGCCTGTCTTTAGCCAGCTCTGGCTGAATAGGAATGCACATGCCTCTCCTGCGCCCCATGCCTCAGAGACCTATGGCCTCCTTAACATACACCCGTACACGAACACGCGCACACACACACACACACACACACACACACACACACACACACACACACACACACACACACACACACACACACACACACACACACACACACACACACACACACACACACTTCTTTTTTAAATAATGCAAGGCTTTTTCCTGAAATTGTTTGACCTTTTGGTATCCATTTCTTTGGTTTGCACTGGAACCACAAAACCTTGACCTTGAGAGAAGATGGTCCATGGCACTGTAGGAAACCTCCCTAGACCTTGCACCAAGAGAGTAGTTTATCAAAGATTTGAGGAAGAACCTGGGACCACCGCAAAACGGATTCAACCTGACCTTCAGTTTCAACCCACACTGTCCAGCGCCAACTCAATGAAAGGGAGTTCTATGGGACTATGGGGAGAAAAAAAACCCTCAAAAAAACGCTGAGTAATCAAGTAAAAACAGCAGCAAAAATGTTGACCGGGCCGTCTCCATCTGGAGTGCAGACTCCAAACAGTGAGGAGACAACATGGTGGGAGGACAGCGAGTTCTAGGAGAACGAGATCCTCATATGTGTCAGAACGTGGCCCTGTGAAGCGAGGTGCGGAGAGTGTGTATTCAGCAGAAATGATCAAATGACAAATCAAATGTTTTTATAATGCTTGAAAGTGCCAATTTGGTTGTTAAAACCCTCTCAAAACTAACTAACTAACTTAATTCCAAATACACATTTGTTTGCTGGCAAGTGTCACAAGCAAGAGGAGAAGTGGGAGTAGGGTACAGAGGAGAGGAGTCACCATGATGATGTGAAGGGTTGGTCGTACGCTGAAAACCTGGAACGATCAACTCTTCTGGCCTGCGAGAGGAAGTCCGATCCACTGCTTCCTAAAAAAAATAAAACAGAAGAATTAATAACGGCAGATTAATCATTTCCTCCCACATTGGCACTGTATAAGCCATGCCTGTAAAAAACATATAACAGATATTAAATAAGAAAATATACCAGTCGAGCCGAGTATACCCGTTCACACAGCAGCGTTATGTAGTGTGACCACGCTCGAGAAAAAGCACACGTGACAGGGCGCCGAGGGCCAAACGCCAGACTTTGCTCTGCTCTCGAGGAACAATGACCCTAAAGTGACAACTGTGACCTTTCAACCCCCTGGACTGAAAAAAAACAAACATATCACTCAGGTAAACCACATGCATATTTGTTAATCACCTTGCACACCTAGGAAACAGACACACACACACACACATGCAAGCACTGAAGGACAATATCTACACACTGTCTGATTTGCAGCGATCTCGGGGTGAGAGCGCTGCTGGGAGAGTGAAAGAGAGGATGGGGCGGGCGTGGGGGGGGCAAACAAAAACAAATTTTCAATCCCCACTTTTCCAGGAAAACAAGGAACGAGGAAGCATCGCTTCCAGGAACTGCTCGCGGCCAGAGGTGCGGTTGTGCTTGCGTGCACATAAAAATGCACACACACACACACACACACACACACACACACACACACACACACACACACACACACACACACACACACACACACACACACACACACACACACACACACACACACACACACACACGCTCCGAAAACATCCATAAATGCCGAGACGAAGATTTATAGCTCCAGGAAGCAGCAGCGAAAGACTTTCCAAGGAAGGCAACTGGACTGCTCGGCCTGTGGCCCAAGAGACATCGTTGAAATTGGTGGAGAGAGAGAGAGATTGGAGAGAGCAAAATAAATGTACTTGGTGAACCATCTACGCTAAGAAACCCACACATCTACCGGTCTGAATATCCATCTGAGCCGGCAGAGTTCGACAATAAGGCTGCAGGCCTTCACCACCAGAGTAAACACCCCATAATTTCTCCTATAGCGCATGCTCCCTCAACGCTGTCCGAGCCGCTGAGAAGCCCCGAGGGGTTGAAGGCCGGCGCTAGTCGAAAGAACAAGCACGAGACCGGGGCGTGCGGCGTCTCCAGTGCAACCACCTCCTCACCGGCCGCTGACCTGAGACCTCCAGGAACATGGCCCAAGAACAGGCAGCCATTTGGAGGGGGAGGAGGGACGGACGACAACTCAGACAGGAGTCTCTCTTAATGCTGATATTTAGAGAGAGAGAGAGAGAGAGAGAGAGAGAGAGAGAGAGAGAGAGAGAGAGAGAGAGAGAGAGAGAGAGACCTTCCTCCCACACATCTCTGGCTCTGGCTTGGGCGATCGTGATTCCAATTGCCGATTTTTATCGGGAAGGGGGCGCGCGCATGGAACGTGATGTAATGCGTCAAATGCAGTCTCCCCATTACAATACATGGACGGAACAGGGCAGTCCCTTAACTCAGTTTTGTTTAAAAATGTTGTTTCATACATGTAGGAAACTAAGGAAAAAAATAAAATAAAATAAAACGGGGGTCGGGAACTGGCGCACGCACGGTGCTCCACTCCAATTCTCTGAGATTGGTTTACGTTTTTCCTTTCCATACAAGTAAGAGAGTAAGGAAATAAAATAAATCTAGACCTTTCTCTGAGATTATATTTTATATTTCTATATTATAATCACAAGATTTGCATATAGAGGAGGGAAGTGAAAACCAAGTGGTTAGTCAACAGCTCTGAGCGGAGGGGACGAGAGCCTCCGCCCCCCTCTCTCCCTCTTCCCCTCCTTCTCTCCCTCCAGGTTTTACAACACAGTAAACTGCACTTACACCATTGCAATGCTCAGATTTTTCCTGGCGGATTAAAAAAAAAATTGTCCGTTAATTGCGATCGATGGAGTCGATCACAGATTGGCGATTTGATCGTAAATCTGCCCTAGCCTATGGCTAAGATTCAGATTTCTCTCTCTGACAACTTTTTCCTCTTTTTTTGGATCCCCAATTGAGTGCCGGGATATGGGGGAATGCAGATTAGTTTTCTCATGGAGGACTCAATTCTTCACCTCTCTCTCTCTCTCTCTCTCAAATTGATTAAAATAGCAACACAAGTTTGTTGCATCCTGATTATACATGGACAAACCTCCAGGACAATTTATTTCATTTTTGCTTTGAGTACACATGTGCAAAAGACGAAATACACAGCAACAGCCTGTTCTTACCTGATAGTTTGGGTGCAGCAGGAAGTAGTCTGGGCATCCCGCTAAGGCCATGGTGCTCTCAGGTCCTCACCTCAGCAGAGAAATCACTGCATTCACCTGTCGGTGTGCTCACCACACCCAAGCCACTATCTGTGGACGTGTTAGAGCTAATCAGAACCCAGAGGCCTGCCCAATTAAAGACGTATGGGAAAAATGAAAAATAAACAGTTCAAATGTAGCTAATTGCAGACTGTGAACACAGCAGTCACATAGAAAACTCCTCACAAACCCTCTCTCTCTCTCTCTAATTACAGTTTCCACTAGGGCGCAGCTATCTTTAGGTCCTTCTGCTGACTGAGATTGTGCACTTAAATGTGTTGGATGTACTGTATATGTACGTTCAAATCTTGCCCGTTGCTGATAAATGCACAATTCGCCGGCAATTCTTCTCCTTATAGTCCTGTGTACTTTCGGGTTGACGTGTGCATCTGACATCTGCACAAAAGGGCAAGTGGAACTGATCGTATGTGCAGCTAATAGCCAAGCAGCTAAGCTGGGAGTCTGTGACATTTGCTGACATTTTCTGTTTCTGCCTTCAGAGAATGCGAGTAATTCAGCTTTACTGGTCACAGTGCAAGAGGTATTTTTGAATTTAAAATGACACAGGGAAAACATTTATAATGTCAAAATCGGGGTTGGGTATGTGCATGCGTAGGTGTACATGTGAGTTGGGCAGTAATTTTATATCATTGCTTGTCTTCCATTCGTACCGTATCATCAATCAATCGTCGTATCACAATTTTGTCCAAAGTGAATTGATCATAAGACGATAAGAAGGTCTGTTGAGGGAGTTGGATATGGAAACTAGAGTTTTGGTCTGATAGCATAATGACATTACCATATAGTTTATATATAGATTGGGGATTTTCAACTCATATGGAGATATTGAAATCTATATGGATATTATGTTAAAATGACACGCAACTATCATGATCATCTCTTCCTCCATTTGGCCAAGGCCTAGTTGCTACACCTTACAACAGCAGCACTGGGCGGGAGGGTAGAACCAATGTGTATTGTGCGGTATTGTGTTGCGCTACTGTGTGCAAAGGTATTACATTACTGGATCACTCTGAACTCCCAAAACAAACCTCTCCTCTGCTTTTTGGACAGCTGATCGGAAGCGCAACGGCGTGCACAGATTAGTCTACATCAGTGGTTCTCGACCTCTTCCGTATCAAGTACCCTAATTTGATACACATTAGGCCACGACCTCATTTGCTATAATTTTCTCTGGGAGAATCACTATATTAGTATAGACTTCCACCAGCCTGCAGTATAGTTAGGGCGATAATAGTAAAACCACGACCAAAACAGTGTTGTCAACGAAATCGTGGTGGAGTTTTAACGGTTAACCATTTTGCTGGGGACCCTCCTGGGAGCCGCTGAGACCCCTTGCGGTGTCCGGACCCCACGTTGAGAACCACAGGTCTACATTATGCAACAGCCAATAAGACCTTTATGACAGTAAACCAGAATACACACACACACACACACACACACACACACACACACACACACACACACACACACACACACACACACACACACAGTCTGCAAGCTTCTAAAGTTACAAATACTGTGGAAAATCGCAGTGAGACCTCATATTAATATAGTCATGGTGGAGTGCCGAAGTTGATGTAGGTCTACGTGTGTGTGTGTGTGTGTGTGTGTGTGTGTGTGTGCGTGTGTGTGTGTAGGGGGGGGGGGGGTACAAAGGTTCGAAAGCCCCCCCTACACACACCAGCACGGCTGCAGGTATCTAGTCTAAAACAGATGAATTGACGTCGCACACCGGGCAGCATCGCCATCTCAACAAACAACCAACGTGTGCAACACACGCAAGTGCGAGGGAGGACTCACCTCGTTGGGAGCGAGCGTGGGAGCGAGCATGCGCGGGCACGACGATGACGACACCCTCTGTCCCCCGCTTCAATTGCCGTTCGCGTCCGGCTCAAATGAAGTAGATATATTTCTATACCTATATATACATATATACATGTATGGAACTGTGTCGAAAACTCTCGGGACTCGTTCCACGTTGTCCCGCGGCGGTGTCAACACGCACACTGACTCGCACGCTCCACTCGCGCCAGCTGACTCGCCCCCACCTCCCCACCCTCGCGTCCCGCCTCACCTTAACCCCTCAGGTGCCGTCAAAGACCCTGTTCGCGCTGGTGTCCAGATCCAGCTGCTGTTCACTTCGCAATGCGTCTCCACATGCGTGTCGGTGGGCTGACCGCTTGTTTTCGGATCCCGCTTCGGCCCCCAATACGCAAACAATCACGTATTCCGTGGAGGCGCGGGCTCAAATAACGCCGGGTGTATTTTTTTATTTTATTTAATTTTCATATATACGCTTACTTATTTATTTGCTTACTTACTTACTTACTTGTTTATGTATTTGTTGTTTGTTTATTTATGTATTTATTGTTTGTTAATGTATTGGTTTGTTTTTTGTTTGTTTATTTATTTATTTATTTTCTAAATCCTCTTACAAGTCTTCGATTATTTCTTTATGAAAATATATTTAACAAATTCATTGCAAATCTTCCATTATAAGTGCAGTTTATTGCACACTGTTAATGGTGAACAAAGTTCCATTTGCATGGGTTCCTATTTCAAAACATGTCTAACTTCGATTTGAACTACTCTGTAGTTTTCATGTTATGCTAACATACGTTTTGTAGTGTGTAGAATTCACAAATCGCTACGCACACGCATTTACCACGGGCATCGATGTTTTCCTGAACAATGGGACGCATTTAGCGAAAAAGTGGGAACTACCAACTTCAAGCAAGGTGGCCGTGTCACCTCTTTTCTCCGACTGCCCAAAATCTTAAATCTCACCTGCCAAGATTGTGGCCAGCGTAAAGTCAGACTTGAGGCTTCAGAACGTCTTTTCAGAAACTATAGGGTGGCGTCACAGACACACTGAAAATTTTGCAACAAGCACCTGCACCGTAGGCAGAGACAAATTGGAATATGCAGAGCCTAGTAAGTATGATAATAGGCAACACCCCCTGGTCAGATGGCTGTGCAGAAGATATTTGTCAATTTGTCTACTGCTGATGCAAATTACAAACCGCAATAAAGTCGCTCCCCCATCCACAAAAGGGCTGAAATAAAAGCAGAAAAAAGCAAGAAATCAATAAATGAAAACAAACAGGTAATTCTCGCTTTTAGAGTCCGAGATCTCCCTCTAAAGTCATTTTTTTTCTTTGGCACAAAGATGTGGTTTGAACCATTCTTCAACCAGTGAAATTAGGACTACGTAGAGACCTACTTCCTGTATTGTATCACTTTGTACCCACTTCCTGTATTGTATCACTTTGTACCCACTTCCTGTATTGTATCACTTTGTATCTACTTCCTGTATTGTATCACTTTGTATCTACTTCCTGTATTGTATCACTTTGTATCTACTTCCTCTATTGTATCACTTTGTATCTTCTTCCTCTATTGTATCACCATCGGTTCGGTATATTCTCACGCAGCTTGTTGAGGCCAATCATTTATGCTGCAAAGTCATACAGTAAAGCCATTCCTGGTCAGCCCGTACTGTAAGTCTGGCGTGCTCGATTGTGTTAAATAATACTCCCCGGTAGCTCTTACACCTGCCTACCCCTCACCCAGCCCTAATCCTGTTGACAGGCTCAGGTTTCATACACTCTGTCCTCTACGTATGCTGGTAAACTAAACTCACTATTTGCAGAACCACCGTGTGTTTGACACACACACACACACACACACACACACACACTGCAGTCGACTGGAACACCTGTTACAGGCTTAGGCACAAACCATACACCTGACCTGTCTAAATGATGCATAAAGTGTGGTCTCTTTTGGAAAAGGGAACTCAGATTAAATCAGAATTGGGAAACCCCAACAAACTCACTTCTCACTGGTGTGATAAGATACTGTAATGGTCGTTGGATTAAGAAGAGTGGTGTTGAATTAGCCTATGGGACAAAACAAGTGTCAGGCCCCACAAGGTTTTGTGAGGACAGTTCCTGTTTGTGTAACGATGAGTGTGCACATTAGAAAATAAACCATAGTCCCGCAGTTCCATTTGTTTGTATTCAAAGGCTATCTGTATCGGAGTTACGCAATTTCATCTGAAAGGTTTGATGTTTCCCACTGAAATGGGGTTAGCTGTACGAACACATGCGCACACGCCGCATTGTGCGAAAACGCAGAAGAAGTGCATCTGTTACATAAAAATTGCACCTCCCCTCACTGGGAAAAACGTTAGGCATTGCAGATGTTGCGGGGTGCGCTTCCCTCAAGGCTGCAGGAGTTTGACCTAGGAGAGACACACACACACACACACACACACACACACACACACACACACACAATGAAAATACCACCATCACCATGGGGTAAATTGTCTCCAGTTGTGAACATAACGTATATTCTCACTGGGTAGCGTGGATTGTGGGCTGAAGTTATTGAAAAAAAACATAGGAAAAAAAGTTTGTTTTGATGTGTAAAGGTGGTTAAAAATGACACAAACCGCTTGGTTCCAAACCCAGTGTGTTTTCACCCTTCGGAGTGCTTTGAAACTGCAACCAGCTCCATGGCACGAAGTAAACAAAACAGTGTCTAGCCGCATGGAACCAGGTCATCCTGTGTGTGTGTTTGTATGTGTGTGCGTGTGTGTGTGTGTGTGTGTGTGTGTGTGCGTGCGTGCGTGTGTGTGTGTGTGTGTGCGTGCTATATGGATGAGCCTGTGTATGTGTGTGCGTTTGTGTGTGTATGTGTGTGTGTGTGTGTGTGTGTGTGTGCGTGCTATATGGATGAGCCTGTGTGTGTGTGTGTGCGTGTGTGTGTGCGTGCTATATGGATGAGCCTGTGTGTGTGTGTGTGTGTGTACATGCGATGTGGATCAGTCTGTGTGTGTGTGTGTGTGTGTGTGTGTGTGTGTGTGTGTGTGTGTCTGTGTGTCTGTGTGAGTGTGCGGTTGAATGTGTGAAGTGTCTTGGATGTAGCTCGGTCAAAGCTTTTGACAAGCTATTAAGCACCGTGCGTACTTTCATACGTACCATTCTTTCCCATTGGCGCGAGAAGCCATGTTGAGACACAGGCTGGCTGCTTGACAGTTCAAGTGTGATCGATCCCCAAGTCACTTGGTACGGTAATCTCCAAACCCAAGTTGGCAATCTGATAATCTTGTTTTTGCTGTGTCTTTTGCCTAGGAATGGGATTGGAATGCAATGAGCCATCTACATTACAAACCCCCAAACCTATTAAGAGCTTTGAACATTATGTTGGGAATTCAGAGAGTGGGCTCCTTGGTCCCAGAAAGGCTTGTGCGTGTAGCTGGTGCATGCACATGTAATCGAACGTTCAACAACCTGGCAATGTGCCGGGGCCACTGCTTCCTCCCAAAGTCGCTCCGGGTGAGTCAAAAGATCAAAGACGGAGTCCGTTGATTAATCCACATAACAACAGGAGTTTTTCCACTAATAATGGAACATTCTTTTCATTCTCTACGTCATTCTCTACGTCGATGGCATGTTTCAGTCATTGTGGGTCCAAATGCCTGCTCCGGGGCCTGTGGAAAATTAATCTTTTTTAATTATACGGCCTATAAATGCCTTGCGCCCAAGATGGGGGATCCTGCTCAAAGTTTCTTATTTGAATCAAGTACAAGGAAGAAATGGGGAGAAGATAGCCCTGTGTGTGTGTGTGTGTGTGTGTGTGTGTGTGTGTGTGTGTGTAAGGATAAGGTGTTCATTTCTTTGAACTAGCTTGTATAGAAACAAGTCCCCTATATGTTTGTCTGTGTGTGTGTGTGTGTGTGTGTGTGTGTGTGTTTTTAGAGTGATCCCGTGTGTGCGTTATGCGTTGAAAAACAGAGAGGTGGTGGTCGGAAGACACGGTTATCCAATCAAATGGGGGAAAAGATAATTGTCGGTAATTGTATCACACAGAGCAGGGCCTGTGTTTTGTCTTAGCTGGAAGGCCCCTGGTCGTCGCCAGGCAGATGTTTTGGTTGGAAAAACCAGGAAGGGTGGAACACCACCACTTGGCTCTGGCTCTGGCTCTTGCGGACCAAACAGGAATAGAATACTGAGAAAGGCAGAGAACTAGACTCCTTGCTTCCACTGTACGAAAAACATGATAACAGAATGCCTTTCTCTGCACCTGCAGGTCTTCTCTTTAACAATAAGTCCTGTGCAATAGTCGTTCACGGAATAGAATTTCGGACAGGGTGAAGTCGCCCCAGAAACGCCGCCATTCCTCGACAGAGCGGGTTTCTAGCTGCGAGCCGAGACGGTTACTGCTGCCGAGCTCTGCCGTTGGCCCGAAGGAAGGATCCTACTTCTTGCCACGTTTCCCAGGCAGCCATTGTCTGTTTGGAACACCTTCGTATCGTTAACCTCCAGCTCGCCATCGTGTCTGGAGTTTGCTCACCTATTACTTAAGTTGTTGCCTGTGGCGCAGATTTAAACAAAGTGATCTTCTACCAAGTTTCACACAGTCCTTCCAAGGCAGGCAAGCGGTGTCGCTCTCTCTCTCTCTCCCTCGCCCTCTCTTTCTCTCTCTCTAAGTATCAGCTATCCTCTGCCAAAAGACTGACTGGATATTAATAGCGACACTCCCACGAATCCAAACCACATTTGTTTAGGTCAAGGCTGGCCTTGGCGTCCATTAAACAACACAGGGGGAACTTATATGTCTTGGCAGCGAAGGAATCAGGGGAATAACAAATAAACTAAACAAAACCTCTGATGGTATAAGTGCTTAAGTCAGACAAAAAAAAACAAAAACCCATAAACTTGATTGAAGAGGTTAATCATTTAAACACAGGGGGCAGGGAGTGTAATGTCGTGTAGAGTAATCAGCCAGGAACTTGGACTCTTAACTGCTGACTGTAAGCCAAGCTTACATTGAGGGGGATTTGTGGGCCCTGCAGCATAAAGTTCAACTGAGAGAGAAGCCAAAATCCTTTTGAGACCATAAGTATACCTCTCCCAATGAGGGTCTCTCTCTCTCTCTCTCTCTCTCTCTCTCTCTCTCTCTCTCTCTCTCTCCCTCTCTCTCTGGTTGCCTCACTCTCGGGTCTCCAATCCCTTGATATCACAGCCTTTATTTTTCTTTCAATTGCTGTCTGTTTCCCCTTCCAGCTCCCTCCACGATCATAGTATGCTCCTCAATATGCGTGAGTCTTAGCTCTACTGAGCGTGTGCTTTAATGATCAACTTTCATCGAGAAGGGTTTCTTAAAAAAAAAAAAAAAAAGCAGAAGGGAGCTGGGACACTGGGAGGAGATCCTCTACACAAAACAGTGACATCTAGCGTACGGTTCTGCATGTTGTCTTGGTGGCCCTGCGAGCCTCCACAAGCGCTTCAGCCTACCTTGTCCATTGGACTACTACTATCAGGACTGATATTGATACTGTGAGCGATTCCAGCTTGAGCTTCTTTTCAAATTCTCCTCTAAATTTGCACTCGCAGAGTCCTCTGACGTCAATTCAGTCAGGTAGTGTCAAAGAACAAGATTCTAATTGTGTGAGCACAGCAGTCTTTTTCCAATTGGGGCAGACAAAAGGTAACACGAAAGTAAACCTGTGGAGCACGATATAACCTCAAAGTGTGTGTGTGTGTGTGTGGGTGCGTGTGTGCGTGCGCGTGCGTGTGCGTGTGTGTGGATGCCTGCCTGCGTGTGTGGGTGTGTGTGTGTGTGTGCGTGTCTGTTTCTTTCAAGCCGCGTTGCCTGGATAATGAACCCTGCTGATAAGGCCCAGAGCATCGGCTTTTTGAAAAGTCAAACCTCATTTTTCTCAGTATGGCAGGAACGCATTCCAAAGAGGAGGGGAAAGGCAGAGAACAACATGGAGATGTGTGCGTACACATACAGTGTGTGTGTGTGTGTGTGTGTGTGTGTGTGTGTGTGTGTGTGAGAGAGAGACAGAGAGAGAGAGAGAACGCTTGTAGCATCATCTCCAGAACTGGCAGTTCCTCAACTATTACATATCTGTCCGGGGCCTGGAGGGGAGAAAAAATAAAAGATGGAGAAGCAAGGGAAGTTGGAGAGAAAGAGAGAGAGAGAGAGCGCGCGAGAGAGAGAGACTGCTGCTGCTGGCCGTTTTCTCCAACACATCTCTGGCTAAGTTCCACATTTCTCTCTCTCTTACTCCCTCTCCCTTCCTCACATTCTCTCTCACACACACACACACACACACACACACACATGCACACCCCCCCCCCCCCCCCCCCCCCCGGTTCTGAGACAGCCTCTGGAAAGCTGCCCACATTCTGTGTTCTAAGGAGTCTGGAGGAATGTTACACTCAGTAAACATTGGTTCAGATCAGCTTATCTCTCAGTGATGGCCGGCAAAAACCCCAGCAGGGAAACATCCAGGGGATAGGGTTGGGGGGGTCACTGTGTCATTTTTTTTTTTTTGGGGGGGGGGCCTACCTGAGCGCTGTCTCAGGTAGGTCGCCAACTTGACCGATTGACTCCTGTTTGGACCGCTCTCATTTGGTGACGTTTTGTTTGCTTGTTTGTTTTTCAAGCGACAACCGAAACAGAAACCAGCGTTTCAAAGACCCCCGCCGTCCACAGCACGCGAATGCCTCAGCTGAGCTCAAACCCTGGTTTTGCAAGAGAGCCCAGCGAAAGGTCCTCGTCATTGCGCTGTCGGGAGCCTCAGCTGTCTTTATGGCAACTGGGGCCACGTTTAACGAGTGCTGCGCTCTGCACCCAGAATGCAAGGGAAAGGCCCCACGTTGAATGTTGATTATGACTGAATGTGTGGTGGTGGTGGGTGGTGGGTCTGCATGTGTGCTCGAATGAATGGAAACATTTCATGGTTAGTTCAGTATAAAATTGCCTGTTTGATTTAAACTGTCATGGCCTTCAGCCTTTTCAACCCAGCGGTGTGTTGTCTTATATTCTCTTTTATTCTAGCACACTTAATTGCACAGAAATGCAAATGCACACACACACACACACACACACACACACACAGACACACACACACAGTATTTAGTATTTTGTCAGCGCAAATCCCTTAATTTAGCCGTTCCGTTGTGTTCGCAAGCCAGAGAATTGTTATCTTCTACCCTTCACTCCCATTGTTTTACTACTCCAGCTGATGACAGGTTCACTGAGGACGGGGCCCATTTGGCTTTGTGTACAGACGGTTATATAAGGCAACGCAACCGGTTGCTGTGGTTTGTTTTGCTGGATTCTCCTGCAGCAACACCCTATAAATGATTTCATGTTGGGCTCGGAGGTTGCCAGACTCGCACAAAAGCAGAGTGAGAAGAAATTCTTCTCACTTTCTCACCCCACAGTCTCACACTTGTCTAACTCTATTGTCTCGTTAAGGTGAGTTTGGATTCCTTCGATATGACATAACTTAGCTTTAATAGGTCGTCCTCAAAGTAAAACCATAAAAAAATATAAAAAAATCATTGCTGTGAAACAACCATGCGTAGCTGGTTTCACACGTGGAACTCACAAAATTGGCAGGTTAGCCAAACCGGGTTACTTGTATGTGATGTTTTTCCCCCTGTTCTCACGTACAGAGGTGCTTTCGTGTGCGCGTGTGTGTGCACGCGCACGCGCGCGCACACACACACACACACACACACACACACACACACACACACACACACACACACACACACACACACACACACACACAGACAGTGGCAGACATAGTGCATGCCATGCGTGGGGGCCATTGTTGCGTGGGGGTGTCTGAGGCCATCTTCGTTAGCGAGGCCCCATTCACACACAAGGGGGACCGTTTTCGTCGCTTTCCTCTCTTTGTTGTGTGGAGCGGCGCTGTGTACATATCTGTCGAGGCTTGCTGAGTCACCCATTCAGAGCTGCCCATGCTGAACAGCCTTCTGGGAAGTGGCGGTCGGCTGGAGATGGAGAAGCGTGGGAGGCTGAATGACCGCTGCGCCGCTCTCTGGCCCTCGGACCGCCGTCTGGGTCCCACCCCTCATCCCGACCCACAGATTTTAAAAGACACAATAGAGTAGTACAATCTCTCTCCCTCACACACACACACACACACACACTATTTATATATATATTTATGTATTAATGTACATGCACAAATACACACACAAATGGACATCCCCACACAGAGATGCATACACACACAGGCATTTAGGCACACCCAAGCAAGGCCTCATTCATAACAACAGCCGCTGTGTTGTGTGACATCCACAAAAGCTTTGTTTGTTGACAAAGGCGACCCGATGTAGCAAACAGGAGCCCTGGTTGAGGAGTTTCACTCCAAATGAAAACACCTTTGGCACAGTTCAAAAACTTGGTTAAATGCAAAACAACCACCATGTTCTTTGCTTCGCCGTCACAGTATTTACACACACACACAAAACATTAAAATGAGTACATACAGAGCAGTGAAAGGATTATCGGAGAACATCGGGGCTTACAGTCTCTGCGGCCGAAAAACAACTATGTCGTATTTGGGGTGTCATGTGGTCTGTGGATTTTCAGGGATATTTACTTGCCCTGTTTACATGCAGTGGGTGGGACACACGTCCCCTGAAAGACACGGGTAAAAATCCATCGTCTATCCTGGGATGGAGCGTGTTTCCGTTTGAGCATTGTCATACTGCTAGATGAAGATGTCAGTGCAGACAGTTACGGATGTTTTCATGGGAGTACGAAATCGAAATGGGCCGTCGACGAGGACCTGTGTTAGCGATCCGAGCACCTAATCCGCCAGATCCACTTATGAGAACACGAGTCGAGGGCAGGCTCGGTTAAACAAGGGCTCCGCTGGCTCAGGGATGATTTGTCAAGCACGCTTCACTCACTTTTTCCACTGACTTCCACCAAAGTGAACTTCAATCTAACGCCCGAAATCCATCAGGCGCATTGGCGCAGTTTCTGTTGGCGCAGCATCTCTCTATTTTTGTGCGAGAAGTCTATTTTTTTTTTTTCAACTAACCCTAACCCTAACCCTACGCAAGAGTTTTCCATAGAAACACGAGATAAAAAATACATAGAAATGTTTTTATAAAGAGTGCAATCACTTAAAAAGTGTTTTATATGAGTCTACATTGTACCAGAGACCTACAGTTGCTGTCGGATTTGCTTATTGATCCAGACCCGTTTTAAATACAAAGAACCAACTAATATGTAGAAGTAATGGAATACAGTACAAACATATCCCACTGACCAATTCCAACAATTATAGGAGTAGCTCACGTTTCAATTATATTAAGTTATTTTAAAAACTTTTTTTATACCTTTAAACTGGATAACCACAAGACCTTGTTTAACTTAGTGTCTGCAGAGATCATCGGACATATTGTGAGACTGTCTAAACAAGATCGACATTTTTAAACAAGTAATAAACAGAAATCACAAAGCTCGTTTTATATTTCTTCACACAAAAGCATTGGTGGTATTTCAGACGTAAAATGTATTATTAAAACTGTTTGTCAAAAAATATTTCAATCTCTGTTGTTTTCAATATTCCTCCTCTCTCTACGACAACATCGACCACGTAGCTGGTGTGGCAGGTAAAAAAAACAACGTTCTCCGCTCCGGCCCGTACACTGCGCCAACACGCCTATTGTATTTCAGGCATAAATATTACTAACTACAACCATCTGTGCATTCTCATTGCCATGAGTCTATGTGTGTGTGTGTGTGTGTGTGTGTGTGTGTGTGTGTGTGTGTGTGCGTGTGGAGTGTGACTCATTCGCCACGCTTGCGAGTGCACACAGCGGACACCGATACAAAATAATGTGGATGTCTGAGAGGTGCTGCAAAAGCATCCGTTTCCAGGTGAAGCGCTCGTGTTCTCGCAGGCGGCTCCGGCTGCCTGTTTAAACAAAGATTAGAGCTCAGGCATTACATACGGGTTCAACAAAGAAGGTAAAAAATTAACATTCCGTCTCTTCGGACGTCACTGAGTGGCAATGTTTTGCAGGGGAAGGGGTTCAGGAGGTCGCGCAGGATTTCCCTCACTGGTAGCAGTCGGCCACACATATATAGCCCTGAAAAACAAACATGTTATTGAGGAGCTGGCTAAAGGAAAGGCCCAGACAAAGACCTGGTGACGTAGCGACTGAAAATAAATACTATTTCCTATCAGTTACCAGATGGCAAGATTTTCCTGCGACACAGCCTCCTGTTTTGCCTGCAGCAAGACGTCTGTTTTTCTTTCACCCGGGCCCTCTTTGGAGAGGACAAAAATGCAAACACAGGCATTGTCATACTAACCAGTGGCCACACATGGATGCAAGAAAACAAAGCAGAGACACCCTTGCAAACTCTCCGTTTATACTCCCTGACTGGTGCTTTCGATTCAGTGGCAGGTGAAGAGGACAGGCGTGCTTGCAGGAAAGGACGCTTCCTGTCTTTGTTTTGTTGTCAGGCCAGTCAGAGGGTGAGTGTGATGGAGGATGTGTTCCCGAACTTCACCCCCTGAGTATTGTTTCAACATTCATTCACTCAGGCTGCTACTGTAGCCAAATTATTACCCTATCAGTGCCATTATATTATATAAGAATGACATTCCACATCTCTGTCCTGGATAAACAAAGACTGTTAAACTATTCCATTTATTTTTCATTTGATGATGACCCACAACTGAAATCAATTCAATTAATTTAGCTACTTGCTTTCAAAAAAAATTATTATTATTATTATTATTATTATTATTATTATTATTAGTAGTAGTAGTAGTAGTAGTAGTAGTAGTAGTAGTAGTAGTAGTAGTAGTAATAGTAGTGGTGGTAGTAGTAGTAGTAGTAGTAGTAGTAGTAGTAATAATAATAATAATAATAATAATAATAATTGTCTTTTATTGATGTAACACACTTGTAAAACACACAGAGTGCTTTGAGAATGAATGTCAGACTAAATGACGTCAGACTTCCATGGATATTATGGATCCGATGAAGACAGACAATCTGAATAAAATGTTTATTTGGGGCCGTTCCAACATGGCGTCGTTCGAATTTCATCAGCAAGTTGACGGAGTACACGGATCAGGTGATAGCACCTGCAGTCTACCAGGCCGTTACGAGTGAACTTCTGCACTCATAACATGCCGGATGAGGTAGCCAGGAAACGTCTCGGTTCTAACGAGACCTCAACCATGTCGTGTGCGTACTGCCGTTGCCGTGTTCCAGACACTGTTAGCCCCCTAAAACGCCAAGAAGATTGAAAATAAAAAATCAGAGCAATAACAGTAGGGGTCCAACTCGCAAATAATAATTATAATAATTGCAGGCAGCAGTACACAGGGCCCATTATTGATACCAATTATTAATTAATGACCATTTTCGCGTTGCAATAGAGTTCGCATAGAGTTCAGTTCAGTTTGTGCTGTTGCTCGTCTTTACGTTAGCATTACGTCTAAAACGAGTTGCTATTTTGAACGCAGCAACGGCTGACGTAATGACGCCGTGTTGCAAGTTTTCCGAGCCCCGTTGAAACGCAGAATTACTACTACGAGCCAAAATCACTCGTTGCGTATTATGACTTTATCCTAAAAGTTTGAAGGTGGCTGTCTATACTACCTGTAGTCCACAGAGTCCTCACAGTGTCTCTGTGGAAGGAAATTACTCTGAAAAAACACAGTTTCATTCAAATGGACTAAACACTGCATGTCCCTCAAAGACATTTCAGCAACTTTTTTTAACCTTCGGGACTAAAATGAAATGGACACGATTCGGACCCGTTGCTTTGGAGTTTTCAGACACCTTGTGGCTCAAGTTTGAGCCACATCGATCTACATTTGGAGCAAGAATTTGTGAAAAACCATTGCAAATTTACCGGAAGTTGAAGAACGTTGGCGTACCTTGATTAGATGGGGGAGCGGGACCTATATGTATGTGTGTGTATATATATATATATATACACACAATATATGTAACATAGTAGAAAAAGTTCTGGTTAAATCCCGCTAAATGGGACAACCATGCCATCTGCTGTTGTAAAATTGCACCTGCAAAGGATTGTGGGTAATCCTCAGGTTCGCGAAAGATTTCCCACGTGGTGATGTGTCTGTGAACGTTTGTGGACAAAACAATGATGACTAACTTGAAAGGCACATTAAAGTTTCATCTGTTTTGACTGGCTGGATATTATTAGTCCAAGATTATTATTGTTTTGTTTTTTATCAATTTAACTGTTTATGTGTTTTTATCGTCAGTAAAAATCTCTCCGGTACAGCTAGTCAATATTAATATGATGCCGTCTTTCCAGACAAAGCATGTGCTGTTTGTACACAAGAGATTCTACTTTGTCCATTGTCAAAAATGCAGGTTTGTTATCTGTCGTTGTGTACATACAGATGATGTATTTTCTTCTTGTGTTCCGTTTCTTATTAATGTGCCTGAATGCCAGCAAGTTACGTAATTGTACGTGTTTTTGTTGACGTGACTGTAGATCCACTATACAATGACTGTGGCACGGTATTGCACAGATAAACAGAGTATAGATTCATTTTGTATAGCTTCTCAACCTGGGTAATCCTCAGGTTTGTGAAAGACTTTCCACGAGACAAAGTACAGTATGTGCTGTTTGTCCACAGGAGATGACCATTCTACTTTGTCAAAAATGCAGATGTGGGATAAACCTGCTGTTTCCACAAACCTGACCAACTCCGGGAGATTCATTTAGACAGACATATCACAGAGGTCACATATACGCCCCGTATATATTACAATATATATATATATATATATATATATATATATATATATATATACGAGATATATATATATATATATATATATATATATATATATATACGAGATATATATATATATATATATATATATATATATATATATATATATATATACGAGATATATATATATTTGGACTAGCAGTCTTTACAATATATAAAACGTCTCAATAAATGGTATATTCTGTAATATTATGTTTGTATTGTGTTGGGGTTTTTTTTTAAGTATGACAATTGTATTTTTTTCTTGGTACAGCAATTTGGTCAACCCTTGTAGTTCTTGAATGTGTTTTACATTTATATTATAACAAAAGAGGTGCGATTTTCCATTTTACAAGTCGGTGTAGCATCAAAATGACTGAAGCTGTTATTTTAAGGTAAAAGTTATAGTGCTGCCTTAAACACTTTAAATCAAAAGAACTTCTGTCAAACAATTATTTTAAGTTTTATATCTAAGACTGATAATTTGTAAAACAGCCACATTTAGAGCAGTTGTGTAAATGGAGACTGCAGTACACATCTCCGCTGCAAATGCTTGTTTCCTGTTTCTCCAAATGAAACAAATAAAAACAGTGTTTTTATTATTTAAGATATATTGACTTTTTCCTAATTGAATGAAATTAAAAAAACTATCTTGTAATTCAGATACATAGTTACATTGTTTGTCATACACAAGTGTCGGATTTTTGAGACGTTTTGAAAATAAGGGGAGGAACAGCAATGAAGGAAAAATTTTGATGACTGCGCCGTCTGAATACCATGTTCAGGGGTTAATAAGAATTTCATATTTATAATCAAAGTCATGATAAAAAATCCTATAGTAAAGTCATGACAATTATGCATAAAGTCAAATCGCTCATTTAAAGCAGCGCTATGTATCTTTTGGTGTTTGGCTCCCCTACAGTTTACACTATTGTCGTGAAACTCGGTCCGGTGTCCGAAAATAATGTATTTTACCGGACCAATTTGAGCCATATCGTTTGCGTTTCAATAAGTCTATGTTGCAAACACAAATACATTATGTACACCTATGGTACAGCGCCCTTTGCACGGACCTCGCCGCCTCAGTCCACGGCTGCCCCGGCCCGTGCAACCGGCGTAGGTACCAGATGTGATCGGCCTGGCAGATCGTCTGCACGCGCGAGTCAGAGGTTGAAACGAATCGTGTGGTCGGGTGTAGGCGCCGGGCGCCCCACTTGCCCGTCTCGTGGAGGTGGGGTTTGGCATGAGCATTATTACCGGCCATTGTATACTTATTTTTATTTTTTACTTTTTGTATAAATGCTACCAGGAAAAAAAACTAAGTAATCACCGGTGCCGTAAAGCGTAACGCACCACGGTTTCGTACCCTAACACAAGAGTTTACAACCCTCGTACAAGAACAGGTGTCGGGGGGTGAAAGAATTACAAGTCAGTGTAACATCAACATGGCTTTGAAGATGTTACTTACCCTAACCCTAAGGTAAAAAGAAAAGTTAGATAGTGTTGCTTTAATTCGGGTCCATCTCGACATATTGTGTTTCTGGTTGCTTCATATAGTAGCTTTTCAGAAAAAAAAAAAAGTTCAATATATTCCATTGAAAAATGCATACTGGACAGTCATTTGTTTGTTTTATTTTTCTGAATAGAGAGTATTCATAACAGATTAGTCATTTTGGAAATCTCTCAATAGAGGCCTCTATAGTACAGGACAACGATTAGTCACCAAATAGAGCCATCTACAGGCCAAAGAACGTTGTGGCGGCCTTTTAAGGTGGACTGAAAATACAATTCCAATAGGGAGCCAACGTCAGGCTCGTGGCTCCAACAGAGGAGGCGCCGGGAGCTGAGGACCGGCTCCGAGCAGCCGCCAACGGCAGCACGGAGTCCCACCTCTCCCCGCCAGCGAGAGCTGCAGCTCTGTGATCTGAATCTGTCCAGGCCAGTTACATACAACACTAACGTTCGCGTGTAACTGTAGCGTTAGTCAATACAATTCTGCTTAAATACATTTGGAATTGTGAAATAAAAGTCCCCATTTAGCTATATTAATTAATTTTAATATTGAACTATATTTGATTATTTATACATGTATATCTACAGTTATTAAATATGTATATATATATTTTTTATTTCATAGGCGTATTTATTTATTTTATAGTGACTAAAATGGCGTTCATACGTAGACGCTATCCATTGGCTGAATATTGCTGCATTCCAGTCAAACCCGGAATTCGGTGTTTCGAGTCGGGTGTTCCCGCCTCCGAGCAGATGTCTTTGCGTTTTCTTCTGAAAACAAGGATGCCCGCGGTGCATTTGGGTGCGTTTGGCAACATTCTGAATTCTGAAAGCTACAGAACGAATGTTAACGGAAACTTTGTTCACCGTTAACGCAGCGGCCTCATTTAAACTCGGACCCGGGCGACCTGACTCTAAATTGCGACTGATTGCCGTTCCTTGGCACATGGTCGTGTGGATGCGGGATTTTTCCGAGGCAAGACTTCCACGGAATGCAGCGTCGGTCACAGTCAGTTACCATGGCAACGCTGACTCTCGCACGCTGCTTGGGGCAACGACGCCCACAGGTGGAAACAGTCGCTATGGGAGCCGCGGTGTAAACATAAGCAGCACTCTTGTAGAACTCTTTTGCGTTTAACACAGGCTTTGAACATGGAGCCCGTACTGGATGTTGGAGATAAACCAGTGCCTGTGGAGATAACCGTCAGTCGTGGACATAACTTGGTGAGCCATTTGTAAAATAAATTGAAATCGAAACGGCGATAAGGATGGAACCATGCTACCTCGGGTTAGCTAGCTGAAGGTAACGTCAAACACGTTGCTGCCCCACGGTGAAGTCCCTCCTCCCATCCCATCCCATCCCCTTCACTAAGGCCTTCTGAAAAACGACAAGAACATCTACTTGTTACTTACTGACACATGGAAAAATAAAGCTATTCTGCCATGACTGGGTAATAGACCATATAATTCATAAAATAATTCATAAATATAATGTAGATAAGATAGCACTTATCACACCCCGCAATCTATAATAAGGATAAAAGAACTGATTGGACATTAGTCGATGGAAGAGAACCTTACCTTAACACACCAAATGTCATAACCATCATATCACTGACATATATCTGAAAAATAATATGGCGGTGGCAAACTCTCAACCATAGCGTCAATCTCTGTAATCAATAATTTGTAGATTTCTCAGAGACGCTTTCCTGAAGAAGACGTTAACGACATATCGATGACAATTACACAGTTAATGCTGAGTTTTCATTTTCAGCAAGGCAGCAAAAACTTCAGCTTCCACACCTTGTTGCGGATAGAATTCAACGGTTCGGTGCTCGGCGAGTCGGACAAGAGGCAGGATGTGTCCGTGGACCATGGCGTTGACTACGACTTCACCTGCAGCTTCAACTGCCCGGACACCATGCACACCTTGGACCACCTGGCTCATAAACCTCTCATATGTATGAGCCAGTCTGCCTTCCTTTCTTCTGGGAGTACCTTTTCTAGTCGAAGCTCATGTTCGATAATGTCTTTGTCCTTATTGTGTGTGTGTGTGTGTGTCTGTGTCTGTGTCTGTCTGTGTTTTAGATGTGTGTACAAAGAGTGAAACAACGTTTCTTTGATTCATTTCCTTAACAGCAATATAACTTTTATGCATCCTATGTATTCTATTTTTTTCCTTTTATAATGTGTTTCTTTTCACTTTTTCTTAATGCTTTTGATGTTTTATTACATTACATTTCATTTAGCAGACGCTTTTATCCAAA
The DNA here is from genome assembly GCF_960531495.2 of Zeus faber. NCBI lineage: Eukaryota > Metazoa > Chordata > Actinopteri > Zeiformes > Zeidae > Zeus > Zeus faber. The sequence continues at coordinate 29,959,806 of NC_137193.1, forward strand.
GCGACTTACAATTATTCAAAGACCGACGGACGCAGCCATCAGGAGCAATTAGGGGTTAAGTGTCTTGCTCAAGGACACTACAGCATGCTAGCAGGAGGAGCCTGGGATCGAACCAGCAACCTTTGGATCACTAGACCACCAGCTCTACCTCCTGAGCCACCATCCCCATTTATGTGAAGAACTTTGAATTGCCTTGTTGTTGAAATGTGCTATACAAAAAAACTTGCCTGTATTCTGATCAGTTACAGTGATAGAGATTCTGCCCAAGGAGAAGAAACAGAAGGAACGGACAAACGTGCTGGGCCAAGCTGTTCTGGATCTATTGCCTCTTCTGCATGGTAGGATAAGAAATCATATTTGCCAGATCTACTTCCCCCAGTGCCACTCACAAACAGCTAAACAGTTGGAGGTTGTGGATTGTTCTCCCTGTTCTACAGGCCAGTGCAGCATATCGTCCACTATCCCAGTGCACCCAGTTACCCGCTCCCCACTGGAGGCAACCTCCCTGGAGGACAGCGCCCAGGTCAGATGCAAGCAAAGGGCTTTCCCTGCCATTCAGAGCTTCGTGGGCTATGTAGATAATGCTGGGTAGTGTTGGAAATGGAAATAACAGCAAGTGAACGATCTTACTAATGTAAATTATTGGCATTGAAGCCCAGGACCACAGAGGAACAAATTATGACCCCTAGTTTTGTACATTTTAGATTTTTACAACAGCTCAATTTTCTCTCCAGCATAATATTAAAGCCAAATAGATAGTGTTGCTGTTAGGAACTTCCGATAGAGATATGACCCTAATTTCTCCCTAGTCCCTCATCAGGACATTACACATCTGTTAAGCTGCCCCCAATCTGCTCCTTGGTTCTAACAGCAGCCCTCGCTGGAGGTGTCTGTGAGTGTTCCCAATCCCCTCCTGTCCAAAGACCAGCTTCTGGGCTGTAACCTGCTGAAGGTGACTGTGGAGACGGCCTTCTCCGTCCCTGAGGTGTGGCACCTGTCGACCACGCCCAGCCCTCCTTCCTCCACCTACGTGGTGGCCCTGCAGGTCCCTCTCACCGCCGACGTGAGACTTTTTTTTTTAACTCTCTTAAGTCTAGCTAGTCCACAGGGTTCTTACCAGGACCTTGAGGTGCTTGATGTGCTTGAATTTCATCCAGAATTTCATTCAGCAATGTAAGTACTGGAATACCTTGAATATAGCTTCTTTTGGTGCTCGAAAGGTCCTTTGAAAAAAATGCGATCATAATAGACACTTATAATAGAAGACGATAATGAGATAAATACATTTCTAGATATACAGTAGCCTGTGCACCAAACAAATCTGCACTCATGTTTAACTCTGGCAGATACGTCTGGCCACCCTCCCATTCAAACAGATTTCGACTCGTACTTGCCAGATTCAGGCCAATCACAACGGTTTGTCTAATATGTGTCGGGTTTGATATGATGATACAGGGGAGAGCTGTTCAGGCACCTTACCAAGATGGCTGCCGCTGATGTGGAATGGTTTGTTGATTCCGCTATCGCGACAGTATTAAACAACCTGGACGGTATATTCTCTCTACAAGAAGAAATAACAACTGCAGTTAAAGCTTTTGTGATAAAAAAAGATGTGTTTGCCGTACCTCCGACGGATTTTGTAAAAGTTAAATTGACCAACTGGTCCTGCTATTGTCATTTTTTCTTTGCTCAGCGCTATGTCACACGTTTCGTTGCTCTTATTGGTAGGGTTAGGGTAGGGGTTACGCATTTGCAAATTTGTCTGCCAATGTCAGGCTCAATATATATATATATATATATATATATATATATATATATATATATATAGTACTAACAAAATAATACACAATGAGACTAAGATTATATTATATTTCACACATTGAAATATAATATAAGATCACATTGAAATGTATTATTGAATACCTATTTCAAGAAGAGGGAGGAAGGTGGAGGAAGGTGCACACAGGTGGACTACATCTTATGCAGGAGGTGCAATCTGAAAGTGATTAGTGACTGCAAAGTGGTGGTAGGTGAGTGTGTTGCTAGGCAGCATCGGATGGTGGTCTGTAGGATGACTCTTGAGGCCAAGAAGAGGAAGAGAGTGAATGAAGAGCCAAAGATAAAATGGTGGAAGTTGAAAAAGGAGGAGTGTTGCACGAAATTTAAGGAAGAGGTTAGGCAGGCAATGAACAGTTACTAAATGACTGAGAACCATCTGCAGAAGTGGTGAGGGAGACAGCCAAGAAGGTGCTCGGTGCGTCATGCGGGAAGAGGAAGGAAGACAAGGACTCTTGGTGGTGGAATGAGGAAGTACAGGAGAGCATAGAGCAGAAGAGTTTGGCGAAGAAGAAATGGGATAGTAGAGAGATGAAGAAAGTAGACAGGAGTACAAACTGATGCAGCGCAAGGCGAAGAGAGAAATGGCAAAGGAAAAGGAAAAGGTATATGACGAGTTGTATGAGAGGTTGGATAGTGAGGAAGGAGAAAAGGATTGTACCGATTGGCAAGACAAGGGACCAAGCTGGGAAGGATGTACAGCAGGTTAGGGTGATGAGGGATAATGATGGGAATGTGCTGACTAGTGAGGAGACTCTGTTGAGAAGGTGGAAGGAGTACTTTGAGGAGTTGATGAATGAAGAAAATGAGAGGGCAAGAAGAGTGGATGATGTGGGAATTGTGGATCAAGAAGTGCAGCAAATTAGCAAGGATGAGGTGAGAACAGTATTAAAGAAGATAAAGAGTCTCCGTGGACTATGATGTTCGCAGATGACATTGTGATCTGTAGTGAGAGTAGGGAGCAGGTTGAGGGGAGCCTGGAGAAGTGGAGGCATGCATTAGAGAGAAGAGGAATGAGAGTCAGCAGGAGTAAGACACAATACATGTGCCTGAATGGGAGGGAGGGCGGCGAAAAGCTGAGAATGCAAGGAGTGGAGGTGGAGAAGGGGTTGAGTTCAAGTACTTGGGGTCGACCATCCAAAGCAATGGAGAGTGCGGGAGAGAGGTGAAGAAGAGAGTACAGGCAGGGTGGAGTGGGTGGAGTGGGTGGTGTCCGGAGTGATCTGTGACAGAAGGGTTCCAGCAAGAGTGATGGGTAAGGTCTACAGGACGGTAGTGAGACCAGCTGTGTTGTACGGTTTAGAGGCAGTGGCACTGACAAAAAGGCAGGTGGCTGAACTGGAGGTGGCAGAGTTGAGGATGTTGAGATTTTCATTGGGAGCGACAAGGATGGACAGGATCAAGAATGAGTACATTAGAGGGACAGCTCAGGTTGGACAGTTTGGTTGAAAAGTGAGAGAGGCCAGACTGAGATGGTTTGGGCACGTGTGGAGGAGAGATGAGAGTTACATTGGGAGAAGGATGCTGAGGATGGAGCTGCCAGGCAAGAGGAAAAGAGGAAGACCAAAGAGAAGGTTTATGGATGTGGTGAGGGAGGACATGCATGACCCCTAACTGAAGCAGCCGAAAGGAAAAGAAAAAAAATAAGACATTGAAATGTATTACATTTGTTTTGTGTGAAAATAGAGACATAGTGCTTAAAGGGTTGCTTGGAAGTCCTCGAATTTAATTTTGTAATGCCAGAATGAAGGTCGGGTCCATTACTGTCATCCATGTGTGTTAAAAAAAATGTTACTGTGATCTCCTCTGCGTCTTTCCAGAAAGAGCAGGTGCTGATGTTCCCAGAGGGGCTGTTGAAGGCAGGCGGGGAGAGAGAGGCTCCAGGTAGACCCAAGAAGTGGCCTCTGGCGACACTGGCAGCCCCAGGCGCGCAGGTCGTCCCTGGTGCCGCCATCCATGAGCTGCCCATCGATGAGGAGGCTGGAGAGCTCACTGGGGCGGAGGTACCAGGGCCTGCATCGGAATCCAAGATCCAAGCCGAGTTGTTATTCGCCTGGGACAGTATCATCTCAGATTTGTATTGATTTCAGTTTCCTTACCATTATAGTTCAGGGATTTCCGTTGTGAGGCAGAGACAGCGAAGAAGAGAGTTTGTTGGGACACGGAGCGCCGCTGCTTCTTGAACGTTGGAGGAGCAGCCAGGTTCAGTCAACACACACACACACACGGTTATGGTGCATAGTGCAATTATGAGAACTAGTACATACCCATTAGAAATTGAAGACTTTCTAAGACATTTTAATGGTGCCTGTTCAAAATGTAAGATTTTCTAAGATGTTTTAATGTCACAGCTTAACAAAATGTCAATGATTTAGTCCTGTGTCCTGCATGCCCGTCCAAAATGGCACAGCTTAACAAAATTTAAGGACAACTTTGCAATAAAAAATCAGCACCAAATGTGAAAATATTGGTATATTAGGATTTCAGGAGGATCAGTCGAGTCCAGGTTTCAGTCAATGATTTAGTCGCGTTCATGCGGACTGCAGGCGCTCCGCTCGCCGTGCAGGGGTGTCCTCTCACGTGCATGAGTGACGTTGAAGGTCACGCACCCAGCGCTCGGCTCGCATCTCCAGTGCTTCCTGTCGTGCATATCGTGCTATACGTCTTCGATACTGTCACAAATCGCCGCGCTTAATGGAATTGGATGATGTCACAAAGCGCCACAGCTGCACAAGGCGGCTCGTTGTTCGCTTGTTTATTCAAAATGTATTAATAATAACACATGTCGCGTGTCCAAATTGCACCAAATTCAACACTGCATGTCCTTGTGTCCCCAGCAATACATCCGCCAATTGCAAAGAAGATGGGATGAATTTTTGTCGGATGAATTGATGGACATACATACAGACAGTCAGAGATTCCAAGAATTATAGATAGATGTCTAATGTCCAATTTATGTCTTTTTTCCATGTGTTGTTGTGACCTCAGGTTGTCTCAAATGATTGAGGAGTGCAGACTGTGGCCGGTGGAGATCATGGCGTGCTCCAATCAGGGGATGAAGGGAATGGACGGCAATAGTCCATTCACTCAGTCCAGAACGATAAATGTAAAGAGTATCACACCTGTTACGCAGCCATATCTCCCTAATTAGTTTTTGAGGAATATCCATGATATTTTCCAGCCTCCACTAAAGCCACGTGGGTCTGTGTTGCTGTGTTTAGTTGTCTGAAAACGAGCTGCAGATTTCTTTCCACGGTGTGGCTTACATGGACATGGGACCCCTGCTGTATCCCGGGGCCACACGCATCCGAGGAGCCTATAAAATCCTTCCTTTCTCTGAGACTGAGCTGATGGAGAAGGTCAGAGATGTAGCAAAACCGGAATAATTTATGGAGTAAAATTTTACAATTTTTCTATTGTATATCCAGTACGGTATATTGATTGTTAAATTATTTTTTTTGCTATATCATAAAGCCACAGTTTAAATGGTTAAATGCTATTAACAGCTTGACTTGTTCTTCAAAGTAATTGTGTGTGTGTGTGTGTGTGTGTGTGTGTGTGTGTGTGTGTGTGTGTGTGTGTGTGTGTGTGTGTGTGTGTGTGTGTGTGTGTGTGTGTGTGTGTTTGATTAAGACCAAGCGGGCGCGCAGTGTGCTGAAGGAGCAGGTTGCCAGGGCAGCGGCCTGCCAGGGCAAGCTGCGCGCAGGCTCGGCCGTGGGCCCCTCAAAGATGACAACCCCCAAGACGCTGGATGGAGCAAACAAAGCAGTAAAGGACATGAAAGAAATGCCCAAAAAAATCAGCATGGTGGGAAAATAAAAAATATATTTTTGTTCTGGATGCATGATTTGTGAACAGCCCGGGTTTTTTCCGATTCTTAGAAATGGAAGTTGAATATTTTTGGGAAGTTTCCATTTGGGAAGAGTCAATTTTTATGCTAAAATTTGATTGAAAATGTTTATAAAAAGATGGAATAGATTGCACGGAAGCTGGATGATAGTAATAGATAGACGTGTTACAGCAGTTTACATCAAAAACTATAGGCAGAAATTATGAAATAGAATAAAAAGAAAAATACTAGAAAAAGTAATTCCAATTCCAATATGCAATAAACCAAAACATTTATTTAAAATAGAAAAAAATGGCCACATACAATATCCCGAAATACTCACAATAAAATAAACTTAAAAACGTATTGAAAATAGAACAATTTGCAATACACAATAACCCTGAAAATGGGTTATTGTATAAAAAACAAAACAATAAACAATAGAAACTAAACTAAAACATAGACTAGAAACAAGCCAAAAAATGGCAATATATAAATGTCTGGTTACATTTAGACAAATTATGACAAATTCCTCATGGAGGTGTTGTCCGTACATTTTGTCCCAGAGTGGTGGTCCAGGCAAGCCTCTGGGAGGGGACAGCTTTGCCGATTTAGAACCACAGTCTTGCTCAGAGCGACAGGTGAGCACACCACACACCACACCACACCACACCACACCACAGAGAAACATAATATATACTGTATATATAGTCAACACTACTATGTTATAACATAAATGTTCCTAAATGTAACCTTCTCCTAGATGTATACGGAGGCCAGAACTTACATCATCTTAGAGATCTCATTGGAGAAACCCCTGGTGCCCAAGAGGGCGCCTGCTGAAGTGGCCAAAAAGTATGGTTATTTTTGTATTTCTTCTTACTCCACTATATCATGGATCTTGAAGGACGCTGGCACTGTAGGTATTAGCGGTGACATTTTGTTTTTCCTGTAGAGTGATGGAGCTCATCCCGCTCAGAACCCCAATACCACGACGTTCGGCTGGTGCAGAGAAAGTAAACCACACACACACTCGCACACACACACACACACACACACACATACAGACACATGTGCATAAATCAATCTTTATCTTGTGTTGTGTTGAGGCGGTGCAGGAGTTTCACAGACAGGTCTCCAGTGTGGTGAGCCAGATCTTGGATCAGTACCAGCAGCTTTTCGGGGCCGCATTCCTGCCCGGTGCCAACCCCCTGGATCCCAGCATGCAGGAGCAGCGCAGGATCCAGCTGCTAGGCGAACTCAACTACTCTGGGAAGTACTTTGCCTTCAAGGAGCAGCTTAAGGTCAGAGGAGCTGCTATCTACAGCCGAGCTGATCTTTACTGTCTTGAAACTTGCCTCAAGTGTTTCATGCATTTGTGTGTGCAGAGCTCAGTGGTGAGGATCGTACGTGAGAAGATGCTCAGGACAGAACCATTTTCTGACAAGAAGGAGCTGCAGGGCTTCCTGAGCCAACTCTACGTTTACCTGGTGGACCAGATGCACGTAGCTCTCAACAAGGTCGGAAGATTATTCAATCTTATTATGGAATTAAAACAAAATTAAATTTAAATTAAATTTAATTGTAAAATGTATGCAGTCATTTGTTTCAAGTTCTTTAGGAAAATAATATATCTCTAATTCAGAACTAAATTCTCTCAGCATTTTCTAAAACATTCTAAGAAATTATTTTTACATTACATTTAGCAGACATTTACATTTTACATTACATTTAGCAGACGCTTTTATCCAAAGCGACTTACAATTGTTCAAACACCGACAGACGCAGCCATCAGGAGCAATTAGGGGTTAGTGTCTTGCTCAAGGACACTACAGCATGCTAGCAGGAGGAGCCTGGGATCCAACCAGCAACCTTTAGATTACTAGACCACCAGCTCTACCGCCTGAGCTACCATCCCCCCACCAAATTATTGGACTATTGATTTACTAAAAATAAAATGCAGTTTTAGATAACCAGGTTTCTCCACAGTGAGTAACGTGTCCTTCGCAGTGAAATACATATATCAGGAAGTGTTGTACCTGATGTGTTGATGTACAATCTCCACCATCTCTGCTTTTCCAATGTTACTGTGATAATATCATATACTCTACATCTTTTTTAACAAGATATACTGTATAGTAAAGTTGTCACGATACTGTAATTTCCTACTTCAATACAATACCGTGAAAAATGTTGATATTCAGTATCATTCTAGATACCACAGGGAAGAATTCACACAACTTTGGGGGCATAAAATGTAAGATTTTAAATATAACAAGGCTATAACATGACAACGATTTACGACTTTACTTTTCTTGGCTAGTGGCAGAGCAGCAGAATGACTGAAGTAAACATAACAATAATTCAAAGTTTTTTACATTAATGAAAATAATATTCTAATTGAGGTAGTACACTTCTTAAAAAGCCTCTGAGATGTCACACATTCACATCTATTCTTTCATAAAAATGTATGGTCTGATAATATCCGATATTTACTCATACACCGATCAGTCACAACATTCAAACCTTCTGCATAATATTGTGAAGGTCCCCCTTGTGCCACCAAAACAGCTCTGACCCATCGAGGTGTGGACGCCACAAGACCTCTGAAGGTGTCCTGTGGCATCCGGTACAAAGACATTAGCAGTAGATCCTTTAAGTCCAGGAAAACAACTTTGCTACGCCACAAACCCACACTTTGCAACGACTGCCCCGCACGTAGCCCCCTGACACAAAGAAGCGGAGACAGCGTGTCCCATTCCCCGTTAGCAGCGTTAGCCTGATCCCTAGCTCGCTGTTCTAGCCTCACTCCATCCGCTAGCCCCACCATAACAAACCGGAGCGAATGAGACGAGTGACAAGAAGAAGACAGCACTGTGAGTGAGTGAGAGGAGGCAGGGCGGTGTGGGAGCTGCGGCGGTGTTTGTGACAACTCACTGTTGGAGCGAAGAGAGCGAGAAATCGCAGCTGGTACCGGTTTATCTATAGTGCGGAAAATAAGTATTGAAACGTATTATTGACAACGCTACCGTATCAACCACAGGTTGAGGACCAGTTGATTTTCACCCCTGTTGTTTCATCTGTGCAGCCTTGGATTGAAAATCTGATTGTCAAGCAGTTTCGGTTCTTTCGATACTAACGAATGTACAATTAGCAGAGATTGTATAGTTCTAAACACAAAGATCGAAAAAGTATCTAACTATCGATACTATGTCAACCTCAATATACAGTATAGAAAAATGGATTGTGGTCCCACAAACATAAGCATGGGTGAATTATAAATTAAGGCCATAAGTTAGGATACCAACAGAATTCCTTTTGGTATGTCTTTGGTATGCTCATCCTGCGAGTATTGATGTGTTTTATGATCCCATGTCCAGACACTGACTGAGGACGTCCAGGAGGCTCCGCTTGATCCGGTTCTGGACATATTTCAGCTCGGCAGTTTTGCCAGGGAGGCTATGCTTAATGGAGACCACCAGCTAGCAGCCCATTACTACCGGGAGGTACACCACCACCCTCTCCTTCCATACCAAGCAATTCGCTCACTCAATGAGTTGTTCAACAGTCATTTATGACTACTTGAACAAGAAGTTTCTGTTCCAATCATTTCAGACATATTTGTGGCTGGATGGTGTTCTTGTCGTCTTCCTCTAGCGCTTGGCTCGGCAGCCCAAAGAGCCCTCCCACTGGTTTGACTACGGGACCCTCTACCTTCTGACTGGGGACAACATGAAGGCAGAGGAGTGTTTCCAGCAAGCTGTGTCCCTCCAAGAGCAGTCCCACCAGCCCAGGTGGGATGCACTCCCATGTCTCATCTCTCCATCCATGTCCCATGTTGTGCTGATCACTTGCCATAGACCTCAATGTTCCTGTGTCCATCCATCCTGTGTCCACTAGCTTGATGATGTGTGGGATCTTAGCGGAGATGGGCGGCCGCTACAAGGACGCTGAGCTCTACCTGGAAGGAGCCACCTGCATCCAGCCTCCCAGTGTGGTTGCCTGGACTGTGTTTGGTAAGGAGTCTGTGGATCCTACAACCTGCCAGGTTATCTTGAGGAGGTTGCTGGTGGACAACTTACATGATCAATTACTTTAATTATCATAATAAAAATTTGATTTCTAGAAATCACGGGCTGTGGACTTGGAACTTGAAGAGACAACATATGGCACTGATGTTAGGATGTCTGAGGGATGGCCTCTGTTTCCAGGGTGGTCCTCTCATATTGCACATGGCTCTGCTCTCCAGGGTTGTTCCATCAGGGCCAGAACAACCACTTCAAGGCAGAGATGTCCCTCCAGGAGGCTGGCAAGCTGCTAAAGGCCAATATGGAGAGCAGTTTGCCCTGTAGAGGGAAAGCCCAGCGGGAGAAGGAGGACGAGGATGAGGAAGAAGAGGTCTCGTCAGGCAGACAATCACCCCTTGACAAGGCCGGTGAGTCAGGAGGTCCTCGCGTGGTTCAGCTGTAAATCAGGGATTTTTCTGGAAGCTCATAAAGCACCAAATCAGAACATTTCCTCATCCTCTGAGGGAGTGTCATCACAAGGCACGCAGCTCTCTACAATGTTACTACCCACAGTTCTATTGCAGATAACCACTTCATCTTGATATATTTTCACACCAATAATAATAATAATAATAATAATGGATAATCTCATCATTATCCATGCAATTTCTTGGTTGAAGCAGCGTAGCTACACTTGTAACACAGTTACACAATATAAACGTAACAAGGAAAAATATATTTCCAGTTAATATCCAATTATGTCATGGTGGTTTAAAAATAAAAGCAGCAGAAAAAAAGGAAAAGCCCTTTGTGAAGAGGAGAGAAAACAACAATGGGGTGTTTGTTTTTTGTTTTTTTAATCTTAAAAAAAACTCAGAGGGTATCAGCCAGGAAACAGACAGACTCTCTGACGCAGACCCTGATGTCAGCTCTGTGGTCAGCCTGAACAGCCAGATCGGGGATAACAACAGAGCAGAGTCCACGCCACCCCGGCCCTCCACCTCCATCTACATGGAGACAGCTCAGTTCCTGCTGCAGAACTACGCTCTGCAGGTCATTACAGTTCAGAAGAACACAAACGCACGCGTGCGCGCACACACACGCACACACACACACACACACACACACACACACACACACACACACACACACACACACACACACACACCAATGTGTTGAACCAATCTGCAAAAGTCAGGAAACCATTTAAAAATTAAACTGAAAGAAATTATCTATTTTCATACTTATCATTGGTACTGCATTGTACATGAGCCACTGCTAAATTTAAAGACAGAGTTGCACATTCTACGTACATCATTGCCATCACGAACATGATGGTCCCGACCAGAACTCACCTTGTATCTGACCAGGGAAAATCGTAGTTGTTGAATGGCTGTCACATACTATGTTGCCCTTGTGTGTTTGATTTAAGATACATGAAGGTAAGTGGAGTTAGTACCCCTCACAATTTACCTTAAGCACAAAATCCTATTGCCAATGCTTGGCTATTTCTTTGAAATGTCCCATTTATCTGGTAGGAGAACCCTTATTGGTGGTTAATGGTTAACCAGTTAACCATTGAAATGCCCCGATAACGTCCTGTACTGGTGTGTCCCTGCTGTGTTTGTGAAGATGGTTCAGAGAGCGCTGGGCCAGGAGCTGCTGTGCTCAGATGGGATCTTGAGCACCACCTACCACCTGACCATGGCAAGAATGCAGCTGCTCAGTGAAGATTACAGCAGTGCTGCTGCCACACTGAGGGAGGTGCTGAACCTCACCTTCAAGGTACAACTACTGAGTCAGTCGGCCTGTTTTGTCTGTACAGTGTGTGTCAGTATGTACTGTCTTACCATGTTATTCCAGACTCCCGAACAATTTGTTGGTACTGAGCAAATCTTTTCAATGACTCAGGAGTTGGGAATGACTGAGTCTTGTGAGTCTTGTCCATCGTTCACCACAAGTCCTCCCTTGCTCACCCATGCATTACACCACCTGAGTCAAACGAACGAAAAGTCAGAAAATTCAACGACTCTTTACTGAGTGCAGGGATATGATTTTCTTTTCTGGATAAATCCTGAATTACGGATCTTCTGACCTGAAAATGTGACCCATGTGAATGTCAATCATGCAGATCTGTAAAAACATGTCATTTTTGTTTTCCTGGGGGGGGGGCTATGTATGTACCGATGTATGTATCGGGTCCAATATTGGACAAAACGACTGGATCTGATATCGGCTAGGACCAGGGATTTTCCCTGGCCTCAGTTTGGTGTTTGGAGTATGTGGTGTCGGGGTAGTGTGGTTTAGACAGCCACACCTGTCTTGGGTCTAGGTAACTGGGCCCGGGATCAGAGGTCCCTGTATGAGTAATCAACGAGCAACAGGTAAAGGCCCCATCCCCCCACACACACAGGGTCTGTCATGACAATGTTCCATCTACTCCCGGCTTGTTACATCTTGCCACTCTCTCCAATAAACTGGTGTGTTTGCAACATCTCTGCCTGTGTCTCTGTGGCCATTCTAACTGCCCAGCCCATAGGGAACCTATAGGAAACCCATGCACCAATACTAGCTCGATAGCCCGCTACTTTAACAGAAACATTCACATGGAATTTTTTTAATTTTTATTGAAATGCTTAAATACATGGACATTTTTTATAACATTTATTTATTTATTATTATCAAAACAATATAATTCATTTTAATATAATTTTCTTACTTAAAATCAAATTATATTATATGAGTGCTGGGGAATATCAAAACAAAGCAAAAACTTATCAGGAAATATTGGATACTATCATATTATAATATATAATTTTTTTTTATGAAAGTAGAGATGTTTTCTAGACAATAGATTACCCCGTGTGTGTGTGTGTGTGTGTGTGTGTGTGTGTGTGTGTGTGCGTGCGTGCGTGCGTCCGTGCGTGCGTGCGTGCGTGCGTGCGTCCGTGTTATTCAAACCATGTTTTTGGACACTCATTAGAGTTATTGATTGTATTAAATGGGTGGTTCTTAACATGGGGCCCCCACCAAAGGTCCTTGAAGAGATTCCAGTGGGTCCCCAGCAGAATCAATTATTGTTCCTCAGTTTGATCATTCTAAGTTGCTTCTGCTGAGTAAATATAAAAAAATATAGATAATATAATATTTAATTTATTAAAAAGAAAAAAATCTAATAAATTCTTGTCATGGATCATACTTTACCTTCCATATGCTGTAGTAGAGCCACTACCAGTTTGATCCTACCTGTTTTTAAGGACAGATTATGGATCAGCACTATGGTGTCCTCTGCCAATCACACGCCTGTGAGTGACTCGTCAATTCATGAATCTCAAAAAATAATCAAACCTTTCATCACTACTAATAGTCCTCACTTTCAGTGTGAAACTTGAACTTGTTCTGATAGACACAGAGCTGCTATTCTGCAAGACCAGCAAATTTGATGAATAAGTACAGCGTTGCAATTTTTGTCTGGAAACACAAAAACTAACTTTGAATATTTTATTTTCGCGTAATTTAAAAAAGGTTCACAGCACACTTGCCGAGTTGTTTGTGTTAACATGTAGTGCCGTGCATGTCGTGTGCAGGATCCAGAAGTGTGGGCTCTGTGCGGTCACTGCAGCTTCCAGAGTGGGGAGCTGAGGGAGGCCCGAGGGTGCTATGAGAGGTCCCTGAACTTCCAGCAGGAGCCCTCCGACACACACACCATCTTCCTGCGTCTGGGATCCATCTACCTCCAGGAGAAACAGGTAACAACCCCTCCCTCACTCAAGTGGAAAGCTGAGCACCCCCCCCACCATGTCGGTGTTTGACACGAAAGATGTATGTAAGATGTAATGTGTTATTTGCAGTGATGACGGTAATGAGCTCAAAACCCTGGTGACGTCACGTAACCGCTGTAATGCGGTTATCATCACAGCCCTAGCACTGACACATTTTCGCTGTACGATGTCAGGGGACACATCAATAACGTTTAAAAAAAAAACAACAACAATCTGCGCCTGCTGGAACCTGTCCGGGGCATGAATCCGTTGTCATGCCTTGTAGCCATGTTTCAGTGAAGGGTTTAGTGAAGCACTCCTGCCGAATGTCCCTGCTTTCCTGACCAGGACGAAGAGCTCAACTATCTTGTATCCATATTTAGGAAAACCAGTCACCCCAACTACACCTTACACTTGAAGTTGTTTTATTTTTGCAGTATGAGAGTGCCAAGGCCACATACCTCAGTGCCTGCAGCAACTCCCCATCCTGTCTAACATGGCTAGGAGTGGGCATCGCCTGTTACCGGGTAAAAACGTAACTTAGATTAAAAAATGTTTTTTTTTAATGTGTCTGGTTGTTGTTGAGTGGAGAAAAATAAAACTGTGTGTGTGTGTGTGTGTGTGTGTCTGTGCGTGCGTGCGTGTGTCTGTGTGTGTGTGTGTGTGTGTGTGTGTGCGTGTGTGCGCTTGTGTGTGCGGGCGTGCGTGCGTGTGCGCAGCTTGAGGAGCTTGTCGAGGCAGAAGATGCCCTGACGGAGGCCAACACCCTGAACAACATGAATCCAGAGGTGTGGGGCTACCTGGCGCTGCTCTCGCTCAAGGTGTGTGAGCTAAATGACGTACTTGTCCATTGTTTTTCTAACCTGGATCCTATAGAGCCAGTCATCTAGAGCCTACATCTTTAAATGAAGAAACATCCCAAATTAACGCTCGCTCTCTATCTTGATTGCTTTTGTTCAGTCTGGAAGAAGAGTGGAGGCGGAGCAGTCTTATAAATATGTGGTGAAGGTAAGCGTTGCAGTACACCGTTGTTCTTTCCAAAGATTGGAGACTAAAAGTTAAAGTTATGTTATTTTTCTCACATTTGTTTCTAACTGGGTGTGGAACTGTCTTTCCCCTTGCAGCTCAACCTCCAGAATAAATCTCTTCTCCGAGAGATTAAAGAACTGCAGGATCGATTAGGCTTCGGAGACCCTTCCTTTTAACCACCTTTTATTTTTATTTTTTTATATTTTGGGTGTTTTTAACTGTAGATTGGCCACTTTTTAAATTGTTCCAACTAACACTAACTGCCTACTAACTTTTATCTTTACTTTTCTCGCCCCACAGTTTGAATACCACTGCTGTAATGCATAAAGGGAAAGCATTAATGTGTTTCGAATGGACTAGTATGTAATATGCTTTAAATTATATATATAAAATTGATTGTGTGCTTTGCCTTTAGCTAAGTGCTTCTAGGGCTTTGTATTGCTGAACACCGCAAAGGAACATCAGGAAGAGCGATGGGTGGTTGTGTTAAAATTCAGTATAATGTAATTATATATCATGAATAGGTCAGTACAAACGCTTCTTTAAATAAATCAAAGAAATGACTGTAACACTGACTCAATGTTATCTGGGATACTACTAAAACTGAAACAATGACAGTCTTTGTTGGTCGCCTTGTCAGTGTGTTTGGATATAACATCGAGGGCAAGGGAATTCCTTTTCACTTCTCATTTTAGTTGAAATTCTTCCAACTGGCTCTCCGAGGTCTGGATGAGATCATTGTTTGTATAGAAATGAAAAACACAAATATTTATCTCGCCTGCAATTGGAATAAGACAAAGTTATGAGTCCCATGCATTGTTGTGAACATGAAAGTGTGCTATAAGAAGAAAACCTTTATTAATCCCTATGGGGAAAATCTAGCCACTGGGGTGCAGAAGCCAGTGTATCATCAGTGACGGTCCCAAGCCCGGATGAATTGAGAGGGTTGTGTCAGGAAGGGCCAAATCAAATGAATGACAACAAATCTGATTTCCATACCGGAAAGGTCATGGACCGGGTTAACAACGACCGCCACTGGCGCCAGTGGAAATTGTGCTACTGTCGGCCGAAGAAGAAGAAGAAGAAGAAGAAGAGGAAGAAGAGGGGGAAGACGTGTGCGGAGACAGCAGGAGAGGAAGAAGCGTAGGAGAGTAGAGTTGAGAGTAGGAGCTTTGAACGTTGGCACTATGAAGGGTAAAGAGAGAGGTGGCTGACATGATGGAGAGAAGGAAGGTAGATGTACTATGTGTACAAGAGACCAGGTGGAAGGGGAGTGAGGCCGGGAGTATCGGAGTCGGTACAAACTGTTCTACCATGCAGTGGATGGCAGGGGAAATGGGGTAGGGATAGTCTTGAAGGAAGAATATGTCAAGAGTGTTTTGGAGGTGACTAGAGTGTCGGACAGAGTGATGAGCATGAGGCTGGAAATTGATGGGGTGATAATGAATGTGGTCAGTGCATATGCTCTCCAAGTTGGGTGTGAGATGGAAGAGAAAGAATAATTCTTTAGTCAGTTGGATGTAGTGGTGGAGAGCGTCCCTAAGGGAGAGAGAGTGGTCGTTGGCGCAGATCTCAATGGGCATGTTGGCGAAGGGATCAGAAACATAAGTGACGAGAAGGTGATGGGTAGGTATGGTGTCAAGGAGGAATGTGGAAGGACAGATGGTGGTGGATTTCGCCAAAAGGATGGAATTGGCTGTAGTGAATACGTATTTCAAGAAGAGGGAGGAACACAGGGTGACATACAAGAGTGGAGGAAGGTGCACACAGGTGGACTACATCTTATGCAGGAGGTGCAATCTGAACAAGATAAGTGACTGCAAAGTGGTGATAGGGGAGTGTGTTGTTAGGCAGCATCGGATGGTGGTCTGTAAGATGACTGGAGGCCAAGAAGAGGAAGAGAGTGAATGAAGAGCCAAAGATAAAATGGTGGAAGTTGAAAAAGGAGGGGTGTTGCATGCAATTTAGGGAAGAGGTAAGGCAGGCAATGGGTGCGAATGGTTGGTTACCAGATGAATGGCAAACAACTGCAGAAGTGGTGAGGGGGACGGCCAAAAAGGTACTTGGTGTATCATGTAGGAAGATGAAGAACGACAAGGACTCTTGATGGTGGAATGAGGAAGTACAGGAGAGCATAGAGCAGAAGAGGTTGGCGAGGAAGAAATGGGATAGTCAGAGAGATGAAGAAAGTAGACAGGAGTACAAACTGATAGAGGAAAAAGCTATACGACGAGTTTTATGAGAGGTTGGACAGTAAGGAAGGAGAAAAGGACTTGTACCGATTGGCAAGACAAGGGACCAAGCTGGGAAGGATGTACAGCAGGTTAGGGTGATGAGGGATAATGATGGGAATGTGCTGACTAGTGAGGAGAGTGTTGAGAAAGTGGAAGGAGTACTTTGAGGAGTTGATGAATGAAGAAAATGAGAGGGCGAGAAGAGTGGATGATGAGGGGTTAGTAGATCAAGAAGTGCAGCAAATTAGCAAGGATGAGGTGAGAACAACATAAAAGAAGATGAAGAACGGAAAGTCAGTTGGCCCAGATGACATACCTGTGGAAGCATGGAAATGTTTAGGTGAGGTGGCAGAGGTGTTCCTAACGGGACTGTTTAACAGCATCCTGAAAAAGGAGAGGATGCCGGAGGAGTGGAGAAGAAGTGTACTGGTACCCATCTTCAAGAATAAGGGAGACGTACAGAGCTGTAGTAACTACAGGGGAATAAAGCTGATCAGTCACAGCATGGAGCTATGGGAAAGGGTAGTGGAGGCAAGTGGTGGGGATCAGCGAGCAGCAGTATGGTTTCATGCCAGGAAAGAGTACTACAGATGCAATGTTTGCTTTAAGAATGCTGATGAAAAAGTACAGGGAAGGCCAAAGGGAGTTGCACTGCGTCTTTGTGGATTTAGAGAAAGCGTATGATAGGGTGTCAAGAGAGGAAGTGTGGTATTGCATGAGGAAGTTAGGGGGGTGCAGGGAGGTACGTAAGAGTGGTACAGGATATGTATGAGGGCAGTCAGACAGTAGTAAGGTGTGCAGTAGGTGTGACGAAGGCATTCAAAGTGGAGGTGGGATTGAGTCAAGGATCAGCTCTGAGCCTTTTCTTGTTTGCAATGGTGATGGACAGGTTAACAGATGAAATCAGGCAGGAGTCTCCGTGGACTATGATGTTCGCAGATGACATTGTGATCTGTAGTGAGAGTAGGGAGCAGGTTGAGGAGAATGAATGCAAGGAGTGGAGATGGAGAAGGGGTTGAGTTCAAGTACTTGGGGTCGACCATCCAAAGCAATGGAGAGTGCGGGAGAAAGGTGAAGAAGAGAGTACAGGCAGGGTGGAGTGGGTGGAGAAGAGTGTCCGGAGTGATCTGTGACAGAAGGGTTCCAGCAAGAGTGATGGGTAAGGTCTACAGGACGGTAGTGAGACCAGCTGTGTTGTACGGTTTAGAAGCGGTGGCACTGCTGCCTCACAGCAAGAAGGTCCTGGGTTTGATTCCCACCTGGGGTGCTGTTGGCACTGTGCTCCAGCGGGTTTTAATTTCATCCAAAGCGTGTGTGTGCGTATGTGTTGTAGTGGCGTGTCATGTGACAAATAAAGATTCTTCTACATTGGGAGAAGGAGGCTGAGGATGGAGCTGCCAGGCAAGAGGAAAAGAGGAAGGCCAAAGAGAAGCTTTATGGATGTGGTGAGGGAGGACATGCAGGCGGTTGGCGTAAGGGAGGAAGATGCGCAGAACAGAAGGTATTGGAGGCAGATGATCAATTGTGGCGACCCCTAACAGGAGCAGCCGAAGGAAGAAGAAGAAGAAGAAGAAGAAGAAGAAGAAGAAGAAGAAGTCAGTAAAGAATAAGAGGTAAGATTAAATAAAAAAAAAAAAGTGGCCTGGAGTGGCACTGTGCTCACTGGGGTTAACTTGTAAGTCCTGGGCAGATGCCACTTCCACTTAAGTGAGAACGGAAAAATTAAATCCCGTCGTGTTGTTTTAATTCAATCGAATAATTTGATCGTTTTTCTAGCTGGCAATTTTTACAAGACGCCCATTCGGTGCGGGGGCGGGGTCCGCCTTCAATGGCGAGAAACAGCGTTTCCATGCACTGCCCTCTGCTGGCCTACAGGGTGCGTGACACTCAGTCCAAGAAAAATACAAACCTCGAACCGGGACAAATCGATACGTTGAGACGTAGTCGCTTAGAAATCGAGCGTGGGAGCAGCGAAACGCAAACCACTTGCTTTGAGCGGTTCTGGACTTGACATCTTCCAAAGTGACGGACCCGCGTCGATTCGCTCGCCACCGCAACGCGCGTGCGCATCGAGTGAGCGGAAGGCGTATGTGCGCGGGGCGGAAGGGGTGACGTCCTTTCTGCTCGCGGACGGCCATCATGGTGAGATCGCGGCGGAGCGGTGGCTTGTTCCCATTTAGTTCTTCCGTCTCTATATCTCATCCCCACGCCGTGCAAGTGCACTCGGAATGTCACGAATACGTCCATACACCCGTTAGATGTCCGTTTTGGGAGATTCTCGGGATATCCGAAGCGTTATTCGGTGCGGGGGAGTTGCGCGCTAGCGCCGGGTTAAAACGTGGTCCGAAAGTCGGCGAGGCCCCGACGGCCCTCGCGTCCGGAGCGTCGGCGCGAACGCGGCGCCGCACCGCGGCCTCTGCGTTAAGTCGTTGCATTTCTTCCGTGACCAGTCGTTGTATCGTCCGGACGCTGGTAATACGCGAAGCTAACGTACCTCATGCTCGCATTAGCAGGTCGGAACGGGCGGTCGGGCTGCGGCGGGACCCGTTACCATCGGGTTGCTCGTACCAGAGCCGTCACAGTTACTCCACGATCGCCTGGTCGATCACAGCAGATCGCGGTCTTATCTGCAAATTGGTTTGGATCCGCTCAAATGTGGAATTTAAAGTGCGGGGTTTTAACGCGATGTTTGAAATGTGAAGCAACGTGAGTGTCCAGAAGCTGGGCTCGGCCAAATTCGGTCCCCCCAAATGTGTAGCCTCTAATAAATAGCAGTTCTGCAACAAGTAGATGCACATTATTAGATTTATTCAAGGCTCTTATTGTGACATTGAATAACTATTGCTTGCCTAACATGTGCTTGACAACTCTAGTTGTTACTGTATTGCTGTGTCGTACTGTTGTATTCTGTACTATATATCTCCATACTCACTTTATTCACATGCACTTAACTGCAAATACCTGTGTATACAAATGGCCCATCCATATACATACCTCTATTCCCTTCTTTTTTGTACCCCCACTTTGTATTGTCTTTATTTTATATTATTCTACTCACTGTCTTATGTTTTATGAATCTGTTTCAGTTAGTTAGCTAGGCAGGAATTAGGTTAGCTATTATGTTTGGTTTTAAAACTATCGTGCATAATCTCTGGGTGTGTTGCAAAGACATTTCACTGGATATATGTATGTGACAAATAAACCTCTTGAATCTTGATACTAAACTATCAAACTTGTCACTTTTAGGTGTTCAAGCGTTTTGTTGAGATAGGCCGCGTCGCCTACATCGCTTTCGGGCCCTACGCTGGCAAGCTTGTGGCCATCGTAGATGTCATTGACCAAAACAGAGTAAGTTGTGCTGCAGATCGCCAGAGTGTTGAACCCCTATATGTGAATGATCGGAGCACGCGTCTTAAACTGGCCCCTCTGCTTTGTTTCTCAGGCTCTTGTCGACGGCCCCTGCTCGGGCGTGAAGAGACAAGCCATGCCCTTCAAGTGCATGCAGCTCACAGACTATGTGATCAAAGTTCCGCACAGGTGAGGACACTGGGCACTCCCCTTATTGAGGTTGATCATCTTACATTGTTTTATTAAACGTTGAGCAGCTAGATGTCTCTCTTGTCTGAGTGAAGCCACTTGATGTAATTATGGTTTACCATAACATTGATGCAACACTTACATTACACCCAATTTCTGTAATGTCCTTCTTAACGGCTAATATCTTAACATTTATTTAGTGTTATCAATTGAGAAATTAAAACAGTTTGCTGTTACACTTCACAAATGAAGCCACTGGCAAACAAACATATTTTATTAATATGATGGAGGTGGTTGGTTTTGCCTAAAAATAATCAGCTTTTTAAATGTTATGGGAACATTGCATCTGACTGCAAATGACTTTAAAACTTTAACTGTGAGTTCAAGTAAATCTTATCAATAAATGAACAAAACATTTTATGAAGTTTAAAAGTAACACTTTGTTCATTTAAGACAAAAAGATCGTACATTTATTTAATGCCGCTAATGTAACTATGTTTGCAAGAAATCTCATTTCATGGTTATTTTGAGAAGGATTTGAACTGTTGATACTGAAAAAACAATGTTGGTCCCCAGCGCCCGTCAAAAGTTTGTGAGGAAAGCCTGGGTGAAAGCCCAAGTGAGCGAGAAGTGGGAAGAGAGCAGTTGGGCCAAGAAGATTGATGCCAGAAAGAAGGTGTGTTTTCTCCACTTGTACTGCATTATGGATCTGCAATAGTTAATACCGGTATCCTGCGATGCCCATGTGTCATTTTGGAATTTTAACTCCTTAAGTAAAATGTCATACTGTGCTTTTTCCCCCCTATTGTTTTGGGATGTGTAAATGAAGTCCTTCCGTCAGCATTTTTCATTCCTTCATGGTCTTGGACCTGTTGTTTGTGGAGAAAAGCAAGGTCCACAGGAACTCTTGTTTTAGAACTATTATGTCTTGTCCTTGTAAATGAAGGGCAAACTGATGACGCCCAGTTGGGTTTAATGTTGTACATCTTAGAGGCAGAGGAGCTGGTATGGGTGTTACCTCCAGTAGTTGAGTTGAAAATGGTTCTCATTAAAAGCTGAAATCCTGTGAAGTTAAGAAGTTGTTTGGCAAGGCTGTAGCTGCAATGCCAACTTCAAGAGGCTCAGCATACGTTTAAAGTTTGGCTTGAAGATCTTTTGGTCCCGTTTTTAAACTGTCCTTATACACCTGTATCTGTAGAAGACAATATTAATCTGTCAGACTTAGTTTTATACTTCTGTCAAGTTACAAGGTGTAGGCCTGTCTATATCAATACGATGAGGGCCAGGGAGGACGGTAAACTTTTTCATGAGCGAAATTCCAATTTTATTTTGTTTTTATGAAGTGAAACTCCTGCAGTGAAGTGGGTCTGCACATCAGGATATCTTGCCCTGAGGTGTGGAATCTCTGCAGGCAACCGGCCAAATGAGATGTTAAATCCCCGCTGGCTCCATGAGCGCGGTTCTGTCTTTTTTTCTTCTGACTTCTCTGCGAATGAATGAGTAACTCTGTTTCTTATCTTTTTAGAAGGCGCAAATGTCTGACTTTGACCGCTATAAGGTGATGAAGGCCAAGAAGATGGTAAGTGAAGAATGAGCAGACAATTATTTTTTTTATGTGGCACTTATTTAAAGCTACCTAATAAAACAATGGCATCCTATAAGGCAGTCACTGCTGCGGTCCACGTCTGATCTGTGTTGTTTGTTTCCACAGAGGAACAGAATCATCAAGCACGAGGTCAAGAAGCTCCAGAAGGAGGCGGCGGCAAAAAAGTGATTTCTACCAACAAATAAATGTTTTGAATTCTTTATCCATGTCAACCTGGCTGTCTTCCTTATGTGTTGGTGGATATTGTTTTTACTGCCAATATTATTGAGTCAACATCACCAGAAGTTACCAACAGAATACAAACTTTTCCTCGTCAGCTCTGCTGCAGTTCCATAAATAAATGTCTGGGTTGCAATTTGTGGCGTATTTTTGCAATACCACACTTGCGTTTAAATCTTGTACTGACTTGATAGTTTATGCTATTGGTCCCTTGACTAACAGTGGTGGCTCATGTTAAGTTGTGAAAATAACTAGCTTTGTCTAAATGGTTGTATACGCTTTAGGGATACAGTACGGTTTTCTAAATTGGCCATGCATGTTTATGCCTAAAGTAACCATAGTTTGAGAAGGTGCCCATCGACATTTATTCCTACATTTGTCTTTAACCATGTGATCTGAGTTCACGTGCATTAAGATGAATTCTCAAATTTGTCAACAGTTCTCAGATAACTCTGGTTTTGGGGCAGGGCAAAGGACATCACATATTTGGGGAAGCACATTCCCATCATAGAAACTAATGATTTCGAAATGTGATCGAAGATTCCTTGGGACATTTAAAACTGAATTCACTGTGCTGAACATGTGGCATGAAAAATATCACCTGATGTCTTGTGAATACATGGATTTAACCTTTGGTTTCCTGAGTTACAGTACGTAGTCTATGGGCGAATCCCCTGGAATCGGAATTGAACATAGCCAATATAAAAAAGAAAAAATATTTTATATGCCACCCAGCAGCAGAATTGCAGTTGTCGATGCAATAATAAAATGCAGTGAAGTATTCTTAAACGTCCCCACCCGTATTGTATCACATAGAAGGAGGTTTAAATGAGTACAATTAAACTTTTTATCACGCCATTGACGTGATACTTGGAAGTCGGAACAGTTTCAGTGGTCGCTGCGAAGCGATCACGCTGCAGTCGCGGCTAATACCCACGACGTGGCAGCATAGCTCACCAATATCTGAGAGCCCTGAAGAGCCGGCGGTGGCTGCTGCTGTCCTGCGCCTGTCGTTCTAAGAGATGAACCAACCCGCTTCGAGTTTAAAGCCTGTGTTTGGGCGGTGAAGGTATGAATCAAAAGGCTTCTTTTTTTTTTTTTGTTATGGTCGCATTCGTATTAGTTCTCTGGCTCGACTACCGCACGGCGATTTGACTTTGTTAGCTATTACTATGACCTATCATTCAGAGGTAAACGCATCATTTGACACTCAGGTGTCAACAGGTGCTTCGACGTGGCTGGTATTTCAGACAGAACAAACATGTCACTGACCGAACGAGTTGTGATTGAAGGTGTGTGTCTGAGGGCCTGTGTTACATGACTGACACTCAAACGTTGCCCAGCTGGTTCTGTGGTGGAACAGACACACACACACACACACACACACACACACACACACACTGCAGTGTCTAACAATTGGGCTTTAATTTAAAAATACGCTCTTTTGTACATATACCAGACCTCATTCCATATGCAAATAACTACACATGTATTTATTAAGGCTTTTCCTCATTATCCATTATTTCTTATATCGATTTAAAGCATCTGTAATGTATAACTGAACGTCGTGTTTATAATATAATACAAGATAAACATTTTAATTTTGTATTTTGTATTATTTTACAATGCCAGGAAATCAGCAGCAGTGGTTCAAATCCAATCAGGTCATTGAATCGAACAGAAAAGAAACAAGAGTGGATAAATAAATGAATGAGTAAATAAAAACGACATAAAAGCTAGAATAAACCTGATGTTCGAAGGTAAAAAAGAATGATAATGGTAATAAACACGCATTTCTAAATAAAAACGAAAAGAAATAAAAGTTCAGTTGGTGCTTTCCTATAAATACAGAGTCAATTAAAAAAAAGCTAAAATAAACATTTCGATTTTCTAATGTGAAAATAAATAAATAAATAAATGAATGAATACAAGCTTTTCAAATGTCAAAATAAACAAACGAATAAATAAATATATCAATAAACAAACTAGCACATAAAGAAACGCTGAAATAAACAAGCCCGGGTGCGTAGGCGTGACGTCAGAGATGAATGGGAGCAGTGCAAGTATGCGCACCAAACAGGCAGTCCAGGTCTACGCACCGACACGATGGGATGGCAGCCTGACGGTTTGTTGACATCCAGCGTGGCGTATGGCTGATCGTGTTTTCGTTTTGTTTGTCGTTATTTCAAGCCGTTTTACATCCAGTTTAACACCCGTCCCGTGAAACTCAATAGACAAGCTTCCCCCTGGACGGAGGACGCACGCAGCGATCGCACGTTTTTGCGCCGATTTCCCGAAGCGTTTCGCTGTGGTAAGTACTGTGGTTGGTCCTCTCCCGTATCGCGTTATATTATGTAAGATGTGTTTTCATTTTATCCGACGACTTATCGCCACCTTGATGCGTATCATCCTCAACGGGCCTTTGCTCCTGCCGGTGGTTGTTATTACCCAGGTTGGTGCGTTCATGTTTCTCTGGATTCCCGGAAAGATTGGCATATTGACATTGTCCCATACGGGCAACAGGGCCTGCCCTCTCGGCTGCGACCTTTTCCTTTTCCATGTGGCTGAGCGTGCTTTCATATACACTGTCAAATGGATTGAGTGTGGTTTTGTGTCCGGAATTAACAATCCAAGCCCTGAAACCTCCAAAACCTCCAGCTTCATCTCAGCACTGAATTGGCCCCTGTCCCTCCAGAGGTCAAGGTTCATAACCTTTCAGCGTGTTCGTGTCCTGTGTCCTGTACCGTGTTGGCCAGCGGTTCCAGGGGGTCCCCAGCCAAATAATTAATAGTTCAACTTCATTGTTATGTCCTTTACAAGACGTCAGCACCAATCGAGAATGAGCAATTACAACTGTTCGGGTCATGGTTTCACTGTCAACTTCCTTCCTGTAGTATGGACAGGTATGAAAGTTTGACTAAATCATATCTACAAGCAATAAAAATATTCTCAGATCGGGGTCCCGGAAACAAATCATACCACATGGGGCCCATGCCCTGATGCGTATCAATTTAACGACATGAGAAAGTTTGAGAATCGCTGATATTGGCCTCTTCCGTTCTCTGCCCTTGATCCAAATGCGTGTGTGTGTGCACACTCGTACGTTGGTGTGTTTGCCTTGGTGCACAGGCGCTTGTAGGTGATCGGACTGTGTTCTGTGAATTCGAAACACCTCTGGCTTGCGACATGGTGTGTTACACAACTGTCCACGCTGTGTGGATGTGTTGAAACGTTGCCACTTGAGAAAGATTCCAGGGCGGTGCAGTCAAAGCCACTAGTTTCTGATGTGCGCATTTTGCGGCGGCGACACAACGTACAACGAGTCGATCTTGTTGACGTTCAAGCCGTTAAGCGGATCAAGAGAGCGCAGATCGGCCTGTGTTCATTCACTGACACGCTGTCCACATATAGCATTTTAAGGGGATTGGCAACATGCCAAGGGTGTTTAGATCATGCAGTCAGTGCTGTGCTAATCTTATTAGCCGAGGCTGATCTTAGAAACCACTTGCTCTGACCAACACACACAACACTGTCTTACATTTACATGCAAATATGTGCACGTCTCTTTTGACGGCTCAAATATATTTGACACACCCGTATCCTGCGTGGTATCAGTATTGAGTTGAAGAGAGTTCAGCGTGCGTGGGTGTGTGTGTGTGCGTGCGTGCGCGTGTTGAAGGGGAAATAGATGGAAAGCTGTGGAGACGGAGAGCGATGCAGACGTCGAGCTGTTATTATAGGAAATATGACTCACTTTTCTTTCTTTTTTTTTTTTTTTTTTTTTTCTTTTTTTTCTCTCACAGACAACCTTCCAACGGGGGAAGTGCCCAGGCACTCCATAGTACTTATTAGGCATTGATATTTTTCACTGGAGTTCGTGTGGACTGATGGTGGGGCGAGGCACACACAGAGTACTTTGTGTGTGTGTGTGTGGTTTTAAACCCACAGTTGGGCTGATAGGCGTGTTCCCTGACAACAGTATTTTGTCTCCATGTCGTGTGAATGTAAACATACCTTGCCGCGGATCACCTGTCAGGAATGTTCTCTGCGTGTACTTTTTTGTCTGGGCTGCTCTGTGTTCTTGGGAAGGAGGATTGGAATGCCTTCCTACCTGCGGGTGTGGAGGGGGGGGTGTTTCATAATCAGCGTTTGCTCTCGGAATTGGGCGACACCGTTTCGGGCCGCAGACTCCTAGAAAGTGTGAATTTTCTTTCCAAGTGTGAGTAGATGAGTTTGGATTTGATGCCTCTCACCTGGTTCTTTCTCCGCTCCCCCCCCCCCCCCCCAGGTCTCCCGTGACTCCTCCATTCAAATTTCCAAAGCACTGATCGTCTGAAGACCTTCTCCTGATCAGCCCTCAGCACCCCATCCCATCCCCCCTAATCCCTCGCCCCTCCCTTCACCACGTCCCGACGTTGACTATTTTGGAAAAGGGGGAAAAAAAAAATGTAAAACAGAGCTGGGTGTAGCTCCTCTGCGCCCCCGTCCCCCGTCCCCTGTCCCCCCATCACCCCATGGCAGGTCTCAAGCATTGTCGCGATGGGAAGATTGCTGGGCTCTATGACCTGGACAAGACCCTGGGGCGCGGACACTTTGCCATGGTCAAACTGGCCCGGCACGTCTTCACCGGGGAGAAGGTACGCTAGCCTTAACCCTAACCTTCTACCCATCACCCGATGTCTGCATGCCAGACACTGGGGTCTTATTGGGGTCTGGGGTCTAAACTCCAACCGCCTTTCCTGGCACAAGCAGCTCTAAGATGTTATAAGTACGAGGAGAGAAAACAAAGTCACAAAGTTTGGCTCACTTCCTTCCCCGTGGTGGTGGTTTCCCAGGTGGCGGTGAAAGTGATCGACAAGACCAAGCTGGACGCGGTGGCGCGGAGCCACCTTTTCCAGGAGGTGCGCTGCATGAAGATGGTGCAGCACCCTAACGTGGTGCGCCTATACGAGGTCATCGACACCGCCACCAAGCTCTACCTCATCCTGGAGCTGGGGGACGGCGGCGATATGTACGACTGCATCATGAAGCATGAGGGAGGCCTCAGCGAGGAGGCGAGTGCTGCAGTTTTAGTTGTTTGTTATGTATTTGTCTATATATGTCTTTAAGTTACACCCCCTCATGCATTGTATTATTCATTGCTCCTGAATGAGGAGAGTTCACTCTGATACTTTGTGGCTGAGGCGTGATTGAGCGATATGGACGATCTTATTATCGCTATTATCTGCTGATATAATATGACGCCTGCTCATGAATTCAATCACGTTGAACTACATGGTCATTTGACGTGCCATACCAGAAGATGAAAATGAAACTCCTTCAATGTCAGACCTCATCTCAAGTAAAATCCTCAGCTGCAATGTCCTTAACTTCATGATGCTATAGAGATTGGGAGGGGTCACCTACATTTGGACAGCCTCTTATTTTGACTTCCTCCACCAACCCCCCCGCCCCAAATCTCTCCCAGGTGGCCAAGTGCTACTTTGCCCAGATCGTCCACGCCATCTCCTACTGCCACCGGCTGCACGTGGTGCACCGCGACCTGAAGCCCGAGAACGTGGTGTTCTTCGAGAAGCAGGGCCTTGTCAAGCTCACCGACTTTGGCTTCAGCAACCGCTTCCAGCCCGACAAGAAGCTCAACACCTCGTGCGGCTCGCTGGCCTACTCCGCGCCGGAGATACTGCTGGGCGACGAGTACGATGCCCCGGCCGTGGGTGAGTCGTGCGTGCGTGTGTGTGTGTGTGTGTGTGTGTGTGTGTGTGTGTGTGCTCTTTGTGCTCTTTGTGCTCTTTGTGTTGAGTCTACAGTCCGCAGTTTTTCTTTTTTCTTTTTTTTTTTTTTTCCACACCAGGTGGTAAAATATGGTGCGTAACATCCCTCTTTATCTGCCCGACACAACTGATACTGTAGTCCCACTGAACAGATGACCTTCTGTAAGGACCTTGGGTCGGAGTGGGAGCTTTATCAGCCGACTGATAAGAATGATGAGGAACTTGAGGTTCAGAGAGCTGTGAAGAGTAGAGCCAATCCTCCATAGATGAACCCATGGCATATCATAGCATGGCAAACTACAACTCTGCTTTTTTTTTTTATTGTTATTGGTTTTTTTTCCTGAGAGGAGCAGACTGCTTTGGTTTTATTGAAAGTCACAATTTGTCAGTTGATAATGAATTCTGATATCGGGTCACGGTGAAATTGGTTTCTTCAGCCCTCGCAACTTCTTCTGTGCTTTCTTCCAACGCCGGCCCAACCCCATGCATCCCATCATCTTCTTTGCGTACGGAGAAACGAGGTGGTCCGGATATGAATTTAACTGAAGGCACTGAAGATGCAATGTGAAGATGTGTGCCGGGGGGTTGGAGTAATCACCCAGAAGCCCCTGTGCTGCAGCGCGGAGGAGGATGATTCCATCTGCCCTCGTCGAGAGTACACACTGTGGCCATTTTTCTGACGCCGTTCCTCTGCTCTGAGGCTGAGACGTTTGCGTGCGTGCGCGTGTGCGTGCGTGTGCGTGCGTGTGCGTGCATGTTGTACACAGCGAATACCTTGTGGTCATTAGCTGGCTCGGGATATCCGAGGTCGGCAGTCCTTTTCGAAATCTCGTCTGAGTGCTCGACCCAGATCAAGTGCACCAGTGTTTTAAGGGCACACACACACACACACACACACACACACACTGCCTGTGGGGCATTCGAGTCTGCCGTGATGATGATTTGCGCTCGGGGTGGATTATCCATCTGGCTGGAATGTAATATAGCGTCAGAGTGACTGATGTTTATCAGCCTGATCTAGAATGAGCTGAACAGAGAGACCAGAAACTTCAGGTGTGTGTGTGTGTCTGTGTCTGTGTGTCTGTGTGTCTGTGTGTGTGTCTGTGAGAGTCTGTGAGTGTGTGGCAGAAGAGAATTTATAAAAAAGAAAAAAGGGCTGGTTTGATAAAATGGAAGTGAAAGCGAGATGGGTGCTTTCCTGAAGTAAGGCTCATCTTGTTTTCTGAATTCCCATTCCAGAAACCTGATAGCGGTGATAACAAAACCCCTGGAATGTATACATCTGCAAGTTTGAGTGTAGAAATGGTCATAAGTGTGTTTATGTATGTGCAAGTGGGTGTTTGTATAGTATTTGGGGGCCTTGGTGATCTCAGGCGACTGCTGGTCTTGTGACGTCCCCGCTGCAGGCTGTCCAATAAAAAAAGGGGGGTACTTTGGCGCTCACAGCTGTTGGCGCTAATGGCTGTGTAGTTAACTGCGGCGAACACTGATGTTTAATGACGTCCGGAGAGGCATGTCAGCCATTGCGCTTTCATAAATAAAGTTATCTGAGGCGGTTTTGAGCGGACCTCCCCTGACGCAGTAATGAAGGACCAGGGGTCACGGTTGCTAGGAGACGTCGTTGACGGGGGACTGCAGCAGTGCCTTGTTCGCCTCCGCCGGCAGCAGCAGCAGCGGCAGCAGAAGTCAATGTGCTCCTTCACAGCCGTGGCAATAAATACCCACCACCCACAATGCACCTGCACGCTCCGAATCGCATCTCACACCCAGAGACAGCTACCAAACCGATGCCAAGACCAATTGATATCCTGTGGAAAAAGGGGTTTAAATGGTGCGGGGACGGCTACAAGAGGCAGAATTGTCTCAGATCGGAAGCGAACTGCTTTGGTATGCATCAGCATGTCCACACTGCGGTGAGTGGTAGTGAGGGCGGTTGTATAAGAGGAGTGTAGAATGTTGATCGGTGGACCACGTCATTGACCGGGACATCGGCGGACGCATTAAGGCGGAGGCTGTTCTTTTTTTGACGGCCGTTTCGAATAACCGAGAGAACGTCCCGTAAAATTAGCACGCGTTTCGAAGCTTTGAGGGATGAGCACATTAACCCACTTTTCTAGGGCTAGGCAGGCTACAGGGTGTGTGTGTGTGTGTGTGTGTGTGTGTGTGTGTGTGTGTGTGTGTGTGTGTGTGTGTGTGTGTGTGTGTGTGTGTGTGTGTGTGTGTGTGTGTGTGTGTGTGTGTGTGTGTGTGTGTGTGTGTGTGTGTGTGTGTGTGTGTGTGTGTGTGTGTGTGTGCGCGCGCGTGCGTGCGTGCGTGCATCCGCCCGCCCGCCCGCCCGCAAGGCAGATGCACAGAGCTTCGTCGTGGGTTGGACAGATGTGTCCCTGCCTGGCGCGTATTTACGGGAATAGCTCTGATCGAATGTGATTCATGCTTCGTTTTTGAACGGGGTCACACAGTTTGTTGTTTTTGTAGTTCAGCAACCGAAATAACAGACATACTCTAATCTGTACCTCACTGTTTTTTTGATTCTGCCCCCTCTGTCTTTCATTTTCCATCTGCCTCTCTCAAAAGATGTCTGCTGTGTACGGATTCTTAAAGATTCTTAAAAATTAAACATGATTCTCTCTCTCTCTCTCTCTCTCGCTCTCTCTCTCGCTCTCTCGCTCTCTCTCTCTCGCTCTCTCTCTAGATGTCTGGAGCCTGGGGGTTATTCTCTTCATGTTGGTGTGTGGTCAGCCTCCGTTCCAGGAGGCAAATGACAGCGAGACCCTCACCATGATCATGGACTGCAAGTACACCGTGCCGCCCCACATCTCCTCCACCTGCAGAGAGTGAGTATACACTGGCCGACGGACGAAGCACTCTGCAGGTGCTGCATATTTCATGTTTATAGGAGTGAGAGATCCATCCATCCCTCCCTGTCCTGCTTTCACTCCCTGCTGCAGTCAGCTGCTTTGCTGGAGATGCATTGCCTTGTCAAGTGCATCTAATGGGCCTGGTCCGATCTCTCTATTTATTTATAACCTGTGATGTTTAAAAACACACACACAGGGAGTGAAGCGGGCTTTACACTGAATCCGAGAACGGATCCAAACATCGGACCCCACTACCATCCCTCGGCGGCCGTCATAGTGCATGCATCTGGATTTCCCATCAAAATATGTCGGAAAAATGGGAGAACTCCGTTTTCCCTAGGAGAACAGCAAGTAGCTGGTTCAGATGGATATTTAATATTTTCCACAAGAGTTTAAACCTCCTTGATATAGTGTTTGCAAAGTGCAAACAAATTAAAAAGTATAGACAATTCATCAATATAAAGAGATTTATTGATTGTGGATATGGTCACCCAATGTCAAGGTTAATAACATCATTATATTATATATAACATATTACGTCATATATTTTATATACAAAATTGTGCCAACTTTGCTGAGCGTTTCGCATTGGATTTCCAACTCTCCGTAGTGAATGTGACTTCCGGTCAGTCTAAATCCTACTTCCGGGTAGCTGTCAAGTTACATTCTATCTTAACTACATTAATCTTAACCTTAATTTCCCTCTCCCACCTCTCTCTCTCTCTCTCTCTCTTTCAGTCTTATCGGCCATATGCTGCAGAGGGACCCCAAAAAGCGGGCTTCCCTGGAGCTGATCGAGGGCCACCATTGGTTGCAGGGCGTGGACCCCTCTCCCGCCACCAAGCTGTCCACGCCGCTGGTGTCCCACCGCAGTCTGTCTGAGGAGGAGCACGGCAGCATCATCCAGCGCATGGTGCTGGGCAGGATCGCCGACCGGGACGCCATAACCGAGTACGGCGCTCACTCATTCACTGGGGATATAAACAAACGTGTTGAATCTTTCAGTTTGGGATCTCTGGACGTTTGCCACCGTGCACTCGTAAAGCCGCTACTGCGTATGAAAGATTTTGTTCATCCGTTTAATCGTCATTAGCAGCCAGTTAGTTGGAAGCCGGTCATCGGCCGGTGCCGCATTGAATTAATTCCCGTCTGCTGCATCTCCTGTCAACTCTCAGCCATGATCGGCTTGTCATAGTGATGTGACTTAAAAAAATAAAATAAAATAAAAAATAATAATAATTGTGCGCATTTGGATATGAAGCTAATCCCTCTCTTCCCCTCTGCCGCTACTCTGCCTCTCAGTGCTCTGGAGTCCGACAGGTACAACCACATCACAGCAACCTACTTCTTGTTGGCTGAGAGGATACTGAGGGAGAGACGAGAGAAGGAACAGCCAGCACAGCACAGCCAGACACGATCAGCCAGCCCCAGCAAAGCCCAGTTCAGGTGCATGTACACGCGCGCACACAGTCCGAGGCGGGCAGTTGTTTATCTGTCAATCTTCCCAGCAGAGATAAGAGGCAGATTGATGACAGGGAGTCTTTCTTACAGCAGGGATGTCAGGCTGCAGTTGCTGTCCAGCCATTCGCACGCTGTCTGGTTAGCACCGCCGTGCCTCGCTGAACCTTTGCTTTCCCTTTTTGACCCTTTTCACAGGCAGTCCTGGCCCACCAGGGTGGATGTGCACCAAGACGTCAGCGACGGGCTGGGGGGTCCCGCTATCTCTCACCCAGGGGGTCCCCAGTCCCCTGCCCGCAGTGCTGAAAGCCTCCATAAAGGCCCCCGTCCCAAAACGGCGCTGCTTGACCTCAGCCAGCGGCAGGACGTCCCAACGCAGGCGTCTGTACAACAGAACCAGGAAAGGGGGACCAGGCCCCTGGCCAAGCCTCACACCAACAGCCTCAGGCTGGGCTCCCTTGCCCCGACCGGCCCTGGCAAAACACGTAGCCCCAGTCTGTTCAGCGTGAAAGAGGATGAGGAGGAAGAAGGTGTTCAAGACAAACGCTTATCTTCCGCTGCCCCTCCCTCTCAGGTGGTGCTTCGCTGCAAAGCTGCCTCCTCCTTGTCGTCATCGTCATCCTCATCGTCATCGTCATCTCTGTGTCCTTCCTCAAACCGCCTGATGTCTCGTATGAGCGCGCCAATCCTCAACCAGATCCACGAAGAGGACAGTGATGAAGAGGAGGAGGAGGAGGAGATGGAGATGGAGCTGTGTGGGCTAGGTCCGCCCAAACCGAGCCTCAGCCTCAACCTGATCCCGTCGCCGGCCACAATTGCCGTTACGATGCCTGTCTCCATGGTAACACCGGGCTCTGGAGCCAGCGAGCACAACACAAAGGAGGAGTACTACAAAGAACAGACTGACAGCAAGAGGGAGGAACCAACCAGAGTGAAAGGGCAGGAGAGGAGCGCCACAGGGCCGAGTAGCCCGCCCAACGGCACCGGCACCGGCACTGGCACGGGGCAGGGCCAGGGCAAAGGCACGGCCAAGGCAGCCAGCGGCCTGGTGGAGAGCCTGAAGCTCATGAGCCTGTGTCTGAGCTCCCAGTTTCACAACCTGACGGGGGGAGGCGGCAGCGGTGTTAGCAGCAGTGGGATCGGCGAACTCCAGGAGCGGCCCGTGTGGAGGATGTGCATGGGGGGCTCCACAGGAAGCCTGGACAAGGTCTCCCTGCTGGGGGGCCCGTCGCCCCGGGTAAACCTCCACTGCCTGCCGCCGCTGGGAGACCCGCTGGCCGACCAGCTGCTGGAGGGCCCCTGCTCGGGCACCCTGAGGCTGGGCGAGCTGGATTTGGCCCGGGAGAACCACATGAACCTGAAGAAGCGCGTGTTGCAGATGCCCCTGAATGACAATACTCTGTCCGTCAACATCCACCGCAGCTCCAAGGAGGGTCTGCTCTGCACCCCCACCCCGCACAGCTGCTGCCAGGTCATCTAGGGGCACTGGCAGCGTTCCTGCTTTCACTTCTGGCCTCACTCCTCTCGGCAGCACACACCCTGACGTCCCCATCTCCACCTCCCCATAGGAGGGGACAGGCTCTCGCTTCAGCACTTCTTTGTGAGTTCACGTTAATGTTTGGGTGTACAGCACTTTCCAGTGTATTTATAGGAGGGAAAAGTATCCAAATGCAAGCACTGGACATTCGCAAAGCATTGAGCCTTGGACGGAGAGAGAGGGAGACGGGATGGCTAAACGAAAAACTGGAACCATTTCTACCATGTAGTAGGCTCAGGCAAATGCCATCACTGATGGGAGGAGCTGCAGTCCAGTGACAGTCTGAAGGCCGTCTCTCATTCACACACCCTCCGCCACCATGACACCAATGCATATCTGCATGCACTCACACACAAGCGCACAATACACATTTGTCACTTTCCCTCTGATCTGAAAGAGAGTTAATGAGAATGAATATTTATTTTGTACCATGAAACCGTTTGTGTGCACAATGTATTGTATGTTTTTTTTTAAATCATCAGGTCAAACTATTCTTATTTTTTAATTATATCTTTTAGCCAATCTGAGAGATAGAGATAGATATATAAAATATTTTATTTTTTTGTTTTTCTGACTGAACTGGTTGTGTATGTGGTAGGAATGGACCCTTTTCACAGAGGTCTCGTTTTGCAGGGTTAAAGCTCATAACGTCAATTGGTTCCTGCTCCATTTAGGTTTCGTCGGACAGCGGTGAAGATGGGGTAATCCTAAATTTGAACAAACCCAATCTGAACGTTACGAACGTCGCATGTGTTTACCTGCGGTGATGACTCTGCAGTCAGAATCAGACACTTGAGCTAGGTAGTCTAATCACTGTTTTATTTTTCTATTTCTACTAGTTTAAAGTCTCGAGTTTGTACATATGTGAATAACCAAAGGCTTTCAGTGGTGCTCCTATAGTTGCTGAGAGTTGAGTTGTATCGCAGTAGAAGAGTAGAGCCTTCCAGACCTGTGTTCCATTCAAAAGCCACAGGATGTGCACGGCTTTAGGTCGAGTTCAGCAGAGTTTCCTCGTCCCTTCTCCTCCCGATTTCCAGCGGTCCATGGTTTGATGTCGAGTAGTTTAATTCACACTAACTCAAGGTCTTCCTATTTGTATCTGCAGGAGGTTTACTGTTCTACTGTTCTACTGTGTGTGTGTGTGTGTGTGTGTGTGTGTGTGTGTGTGTGTGTGTGTGTGTGTGTGTGTGTGTGTGTGTGTGTGTGTGTGTGTGTGTGTGTGTGTGTGTGTGTGTGTGTGTGTGTGTGTGTGTGTGTGTGTGTGAGAATTATTTTATTTGAAAAAGGAATATCAGCATAGCATTCCATAGAGATTAAGCGTATCAATATTTGCACATACTTGTTTTATGAGGGAAACCAATAATTAAATACATGATTAAAGGCACTGAGCCATCATTAAGGCAGAATCAAATATGACTCAATTGTATGAAATAGTTGTTTTAGGCATGTGAGGTCTTGGCAGCAAATTAATATCCAAACAGAAGAACATCTTTCAATGGTATAAGTTTGACTGATATGCTGTTCTTCTAGATTGGATAAAAATGACACAACCAATAGTTCGCCAAGGTATTTTACTCTCTCGAGTCTATTTACAAGAAAGCTTAATGGCATATTTTTATCATGACATCTACCCCCAGAGGAGGTTGAAGGCTGGCATCAGAACCGAACTGTGCACATCCTGCAGCTTTTCAGGACCAGGGTAGCCAGTGTTGTAGCATATTCCCAGACAAAAAGGGGGGGTTTGTTTGAAAAAGACAGCACCGCCCCCTTGTCTGTGCGTGTGCGTGCGTGTGCGTCTGTGTCTGTGTGTGCGCGCGCCTGTGTGTGTCAATGGATGTTTAACCCACTCCAGTGGAATGAAAAAATAAAATAAAAATTATATATATATATATATATATATATATATATATAAAAAAATAAAACTTGGCAGTGCAAGTGTTTTACTATTGCAACTTTAATCTTACCTATTGAGGTCAGTCCACTGAGTGTGTCTATCCAAATAGCTCCAAAAAAAGAATCAGTCACTTTACTGTAACCACACAGCAATACCAACGAGTGCAAAACCAACAATGAAAATGGATGTGCCATCCAAAATGTTTTGATCATCTCACGCCGCCTTTGCCTTTTTAATAATCAATTCCTTGTAGCGATTGGACCAGTATAATCCCACACGCTCTATAGGAGCAGAGATATCCGGGAAATGAAAAGACACATGTACACTGTTGTATTACTGGTCCCGCATTGAGAACCGGAGCATAAAATCGACAAAGAACCTCAAGGTCAGAATCTCGGTGGGCTGGAATTAGGAATACAGCAGCAGCTCCAGAGGTAGCCTGGTCATCTGGCAACTGGAGGGTCGGCGGTTCCATCCTCCGCTCCGCTGCAGACGCCTAGCCCCTAGGAATTTCCGACGAGCCGGCTGTCTCCTTGCATGGCTGAAGCTGCCGTCGCTGATTGAGTGGGTCAGTGTGTAGCACGTAACATAAAGCCCTCTGAGTGGCCTTAGTGGCTAGAGAAGCGTTTTATAACATCCAAGATTCATGTTAAATGCAGTCCATTTACACCGTGGCTGGATGGCAATGGGATGGACGGAATAGAAGGGGGGATGAGGAGGGGAGATGAAGACCTATATTTTTCATATCAATGGCGAGTTGTAATCTCCAAATCATCTGCGCTCGTCATCTGCGTCAACAGCTTGTGGATGGATGTATATTAACCTGTGTGGCCTACAATGTTAATGCAGACAAGGAGCCGGGATAAGATCCAAACACACACACACACAATCTCTTTCTCCCTCTCTCTTTCACACATATCTCTTTGTACCCCCCGCCCGCCCTCCGCTCTCTCTACTTCTAGAGCAAATTTCCATCACAGGGATTAGCATTAATCCCATGTCAGACTGCAACAACACTGCACAGGCTCCATTTGCTTAGCTTTGCCTTCCTGCCGCTGCAAAAATTGGTGGAATATCCGGCCCGTGCTGCTTTTAATCTGCAGCCTGTCACGTCCCAAAATACAACTGCCATTACGAACTCAAGCTCACGCACACACACACACACACACACACACACACACACACCTCCTACCTCGCAGTGCTGTCAGCAAAGGCCAACAATTCCCAGACCGCCACCTGTGTCCGTCGTCTATCCGCCCGCCAGCATTTGATATCATAAACCTAAATATTTTGGGCCACACATGCTATCAGGACATTGTACACTCACATGCAGCGCGTTGTCAAGAGACGTTTCTCTTTGTTTTCCATGATTGTGTGCGTGTGTGTTTGTGTGTGACTGACTGTTTAGATCCTAATGTTGCCACAACAGTCACTTGTAGACCGTGCGAGGAGGAAGAGAGTGAGAGAAATGGTGAAAAACCCGTCACGCACAAAAAGCTTTCATACCTCACTAGATTAAAGATGCAGAATTCTACAGAACAAGGTCCAGTAGATTCAGTAGATTCAGTGAATCAGTAGATTCACCACCATGAAATATAGAGAGAGGCAGTTTATCAGTGGATTCCATTTATTGATCTATTTATTAAATTATTTCATTTAATTAAATGTATCCAAATATGTTTTTTGTTTTATAATTTTTGTTGTTTAAATTGTCCAACCTTTACTTATCTTTCCAGTTTATTCCCTTCGGATCTACAGCCAGTTTGAGGAGGGCGAGGGTGAGGCTGGAGATAAAAAGATATATACACTACTCACAAAAAGTTAGGGATATTTGGCTTTCGGGTGAAATTTATGGAAAATGTAAAAAGTTCATGCTACAGTGATATTATATCATGAAAGTAGAGCAATTAAGTAGAAACATGCAATGGTGATTTCCTCACCTCAAACAATTGATTGAAACAAAAGCCAACAACAGTGGTGGGTTTACCACAACAAAAAATGTCAATGTCTCAATAACTTGTCATGTGCCTTTGAGCATCAATTACAGCTTGACAACGATGTCTCATGCTGTTCACAAGTTAACTTATTGTCTGCTGAGGCCTGGCACCCCACTCTTCTTGAAGGGCGGCCCTCAGGTCATTGAGGTTCTGGGGTACGGAGTTACGAGCCTCTACACAGCGACTCAGCTGATCCCATAGGTTTTCTATGGGATTCAGGTCTGGAGAAGGTGCAGGCCACTCCATTTGAGGTGCCCCAGTCTCCAGCAGCCGTTCCCTAATGATATATATGTTATTCAGGTAGTATGGCCTTGTCAATGTACCATTCACAAGGTGTAGGGCAGTTCTGTATTGACTAGACACACCTGCCCACACTGTGACACCACCACCACCAAAGGCTCGTCTGGTGACAACAGTGGCTGATGCATAGCGCTCTCCTTGACGTCTCCAACATCATTGGCGGCCATCATTTCTGCTCAACGTGAATCGACTTTCATCAGAGAACAGCACTGAGGCCACTGGTTCCTCGTCCAGCGGAAATGCTCCCTGGCCCGTGCAAGACGATGATGGCTGTGCCTGGTGGGGTGGTCAGGTACCCTTGCAGGTCGTCTAGCACGCAGACCACGCTGATGTAAATGGTTTCAAATGGTCTGACGTGACACTTGGGTGCCTCTCACCTCCCTTAAATGTGCCTGGAGTTGAGTGGCATCATCATCCTGTTCCACAGGGCACTGTTCACAATGAAGCGCTCATTAGTGTGGGATGTGGCCAAAGGACGTCCACTTCTATGCCTTTCTGTGACTCTTCCAGTCTCTGTATCTCTGTTGCAAGCTGCTGATGACACTCTGTGACACTCTAAGCTCAGTGGCCACTTCCCTCTGAGAACATCCTGTTTGAAGCCTCACAATGGCGAAGTACTGTTGATCAATTGTTAGGTGTCGTCTTGGTCTCATGATGTCAAAACGTGAACAGCATGATGAAGAGGACTGTTTAAATACCAATTCTAATTGAACCAGGAAATGTATTGGTCGATTCATGGATCAAACACCTGTTGTGAATTTTGCCGTTCAGCTCCTTGTTAGAGAACAGCAAGTTGTGCAAAAAGTACTGAAACATTGACCAGTTGGACATGTGCATTCAGAAGTTTAGAGAAGGTCAAATTAAGTTCACCTGTAAAGATTATAGTGCATTTTAGGTTCATCCTGAAATTTTACCCGAAAGCCAAATATCCCTAACTTTTTGTGAGTAGTGTATGTATACATTTGTTTTTCCTAAACTTGAGTTTGAGGCTCATCCTCTTTCTTTAAATGACCTAATGAAACACCTGCACCTCTGACATACAACTTTTTTATTGGTTCCATATCCATAAATCTTTCTTGGAAGAAGAACCTGCTGAAGGGCTGAACTTGGAGGCTCTCAAGTGACCCGTTGCCCTCAAGGGCAATAGGCCTGGAAGAATTTGGAAAAAGGCATGCACTCTGCACTCTGCATAATCACGCTGAAGTTTTTTTTTTGTTTGTTTTTTGTTTTTTTTAGCACAAACGTTCACCAGGGAATTGACAGTGTTGACTGATGGCCATGTGGTAAAAATCCTCTCCCTGTTTTTACTGGAGTTTATTGATTTTTTTCTTCAAATTTTCATACACACCTGTACTTTGTTATAGGTCAAGTCCAGTCACACCTTATTTATAAAGCGCATTACATATCAGGGCAACACAATGCGCTTTACAAGGAAATA
Source organism: Zeus faber (assembly GCF_960531495.2). Classification (NCBI taxonomy): domain Eukaryota; kingdom Metazoa; phylum Chordata; class Actinopteri; order Zeiformes; family Zeidae; genus Zeus; species Zeus faber. Next base: position 29,999,117 of record NC_137193.1, read on the forward strand.
CAATCAAAGAAAATATATAAAATGTCTGCAATCATAAGAACAGTCAGAATAAACAGATCTCACAGCATACAGAGCACGCACACAAATCTCACAACATAGAGAACACACACACATACAGAAGTCAGTCATCGACCGTAGTGGTCTTTGGCATTTATCGGTTATCTTTATCTCTGACCTTCTGGCTGTAATTTTTGTTTGCTCTGTAATTGTACTCTGCGTAAGTGTTATCACGGGTTTTGAAAACTACTATCTTTGTTTCCGATTGGGATGTTATGAACGGATTGGAATGAAACACTGGTAACTCATAATAAAAATGTAAACAATCCCTAAGTAATCCCTGGTAATACCCGGTCATACCTGGGGCTGTGCTGGGCCGTTATTACGGAACTGTAATATAAAATGGTAGAATATACAGGTCGAACGCTGCAAATTCTCCTTGTTTACCTTGTTTCGGGTGGCCTCCTGCCACGTAACTGGATGAGGAAGTTATTATCACGTGTGCGTCTATGTAGTGGAGCAAAGGCTGCTGGATTTCTCCCAAAACGAGAATAACTTTGTTATTTTAGAGTCCTATCCTTCACAGCTGAGGGAGACAACGGGGCGAAAACATCAGCCTCCCTCCACCCGTGGAGAAAAACTAGTCCACGGCTGAGAAAGCTCCAACTGTGCACTGTGTATGCCTCATCGACAATGAAACTGAAATGCATTGTTTTTTTTCCTCTCCTTAACAAAGATCGCAGCCTCTTCAGACTGAATTCATAAGTGGAGCCGTTGTGATTTCATAACTGCTGCCTACCGGCACAGTTGTGGTGTTGCAACAGCTGCCAGCTGTACAGACAGATGTCCAGAGGCATTGGAGGAAGAATCTTTGTGATGACATTGTAATGGTTTACCGGTTAATGACGCAGCCAGAATCGGAGCTGAAGTGTATAATCCTAATGTCAACAGTAAAATGACAAAGTAGTACTACGATGAAGAGCGGTGTGGAGCTTTGCAGGGTCCTAATACCTTGTATAAACTGCAGGCAAACACAATAAACATCAACAACTGGTAGAAATCACAGTCAAAGTCAGTTACTTAAGACTAATTTGACGTGGTATTTGATTGTTTGGAAAATGATGTTACAAGGACTGTCCGTGGTCATCTAATTCCAGCCATTACACTTTGTGTGCCTCATTTACGCAGCAACCAAGTATGCAGTGTGTTGCACTTTCTGGGCTAAGAATTGAGACTTATTACAACCACCGCTGTTGTTGTCAGCCATAAAGTGTAAATATGGCTTCTGGACGGTTGATACCATTCATCACTCAGGCCAGAGGGGAGAAGATTACAGCTGCATGTGATGTATGCTTCTCATTATAGCTTGGAAAATGAATTCACCTGTCTCCTGTAATTCAGTCCAGCGGGGCTTCTAACGCTCTACATTGATACCTAAGCTTAAAGGTCGGTGGAATAACGCTTAGGGATGGCTTATCTGCCAGCACACCCTTCTGCGGAATCGTTCGAGATTGTCTATGTAAATCTGGGCTCAGGCAGCCTTACCCAGCCCCAAGAGCGCCTGGTCCTATGCTGGTTGCTCCAGTTGCCCATAGCTGATGTTCATAACACTACTGCTTGGATCCTTGACTTTGGGTCTGCGCCTCAAAAAAAGCTTCAGAAACAGCAAGTTGACTTCATCAGATTTAAGCTTCTTGAAGTTTGAGTCCTGGTTGCCATTGCAATCCTGGCCAAAGTTGAAGTCTGACAACAGAGTGAAACAGATGGAGCTGATCTTTAGTGTACCGGTGTGTATATTTTTTGTCTGTTCATACAAACGCTCGCCGCCCTCAACGGGCAGGCGAGCATTCTCAAGAAAACACACACAGAGCCAGTAATTTCCTCACCCAGCATCATTTCCTGCAGGGTTTTTTTCTAATACGAAAGATGTCGTTCTCCGGTCTCCGTGGCTACACTGTTGCCAGGAGACGGCTCTGGGTTGGAGGCTTGATGTCAAAGACATGACAGAAAGTCGAAGAGGTGACAGAGGGGTTGGGCAGTTAAATGCCAGGGTGCTCAATGCCAGTGGCCGCCAAAAAACTGATTTCCGTCTGCGGGCGCCCCTGTTGTTTCGCCAAGTTTATATACAGCTGCTTTTATCTGGATGAAATAGTCATAACGTGCAAATAGACATAACTTTATGTCAGTGGTGATAGCAAAGGTATGTCTTTGTGAAACTTTAATCTCTCTTGTAACCGAATGATCACATTTGTAGCCCAAGAAGTGTTTGCTGTTTATAGTGTAATCAGGCATATTTACATGATCATAGGCAATACTATAGTATTGTTTCTGATGTTTATATGTGTTTGGTATGTCTAATATCCTAGTTTAGGCCTGTATTTGGAAACTAGACCATAATTAACATGATTTACGGATGTTTTTTTATATCTATCTATATATATATATATATCTATATATATATAGATATATATATATATCTATATCTATATCTATCTATATATCTCTATCTATATATCTATCTATCTATCTTTTGCATTATCCTTATGACTCAGCATTATTTTACTGGCTCTATGCCCTAGATTATTACCAATCCAGTCCTTTTTACCAATTTAAATAACTTCAAAGCGAGAATAAGCCTTAACTCATAAAATGCAGTTTTCCACTTTCTAACAAGTGATTGCCGCATCTACCTTGTCACTGAGAGGTCATTTATGCCTCAAATGACTATTTCATTCATGAGGGTTACAACCAGTACCAAATTACATGTAATTTTGCACTTGCCAAAAAGTGGACAAAGTTTCACAAAGACATACCTTTGCTATTATGACTGTTTGATACACCTAAAAGCAGATGAGGACGGATATAAACCGGCCGATACAGCTTTAAAGGTGGCGCGCGCTTCGGCGGACAACAATCAGTTTTTGGAGGACGATCACTTTTCGGCACGACATCGGTCAACAACATGATGTCTTGATGTAGCAGCCCAGGAATCAACACTAATCTCCAACTCTTAACTGAAGCCTTTCATGTCGTCCTACATCGACTCAGTCCTTGTTGCTGAGCAAAGGAAGAAAAATAAGACCACACATCTGCAATTAGTTAATTGACAGTATAAAAGTTTAGAGTTTTACGTTCACTAGGGCTTTTCGTTAATGTTAATTAAAGCCATGCGCTTAATACAAAAATGTTATATATATAAAAATAATGTGTTCAGCAAACATCTCACAATTAGACACTAGCGGTTGCCACCCACACTTCTTTTAGTTCATACTGCTCTTTGTACTGAAAATCACAGCAGTTTGTGTAAACTCGCTCGAAGATCTGGAGACAATAAGCCTATTTTAATAATTTTTGCAACACACACACACACACACACACACACACACACACACACACACACACACACACACACACACACACACACACACACACACACACACACACACACACACACACACACACACACACACACACGACCTGATTCTGTCACAGAATGTGACACAGCAAAGACTGTCGAGCACTGCTCTCAGAGCCTCCCTGTACGGTTCTCCTGAGTTGGTCATTCAGCTCGATGCGCCGGTGTAACATGTTTATACTGTGACCCGTCTACTTCGATCACGGCAGGAGGGAGCAGAGCAGGGTTCTCAAACTACACACCTGGAGGTCACCTCCGGACTGCGAGACAGTTTAATGCAGCCCACTACATGTTTATAATATATTGTTAAATCTGGATGACAAATTATTTCCACACAAATTTTGATTATAACACTGAATAAAATGTTTATAAAAACAAATAAAGTTGTTTGATTATTGTATATTTTTAAGTGACGTATTATTAGGCAACTCACATTTCACACTCAGACCCACACAGAGTCAAAAAATACATTAAAAATGGTAGTTTTTCCCTTGATATTTGTCGCGACCGTCCAAGAATACAACAACCCGCCCCCCAGGTGAATTGAGTTTGAGACCCCTGGTGTACAGACTAGAGTAACAACACTGCCATCTGCAGGCCAAATCACCTTTACTGCATCTTTAGCAGAGTTCAAAAAAACAGTTTAAAACAGGCCCTTTGCCCTATTTATGACTAGAACTTTGTATCCTCCAGAGAGGGTGAGAGGTCAGAAAAATAAAGAAAAGAAAACACATCCAGTCCATTTTGTCTGGAACTCACAACATGTCTTTACAAAGCCGCTCCCCTTTAGAAACAAATAAAGGTTGCCCAACAATTTCTCAGAATGTATATTTCCACATGATTTCTACTCTAAAGTCACCTCCGGCCACACAAAGAATAGGCCATTTGAGTGAAAACACGGCAGAAGCACAGCGACTGCATTTCACTTTTATTTAGAGAAACATATTTACACAAAGGACCTCCACAGAGGTTTATTGCAAGTGGGAGACAGAGGATTAACCTTTGGGAGTGGCACTATCACCCTTGGAGTGGGAATAACCGAATGTGTCCTTTTCTAAAAGGCTATGATCACACTGTTCAACCTGTAGTAGGAGCAAACAATGTCACAACGTGGCTTTGGGGGTAAACTAGCCGCTGTTGTGTAAGGGTATTCGTGATTGGCTAATGAACCTGCGTGTCCGCTTCCCCGTCTGTTGAATCAGAATAGTCCTTCCGCGTTTGCAGGTTCTCCTTCCAGACGTGCTCCCCTCCTTCTGGTCGCCCTTCTTCTCTGCTGCTCTGTTGGACTGTCTGCGTCCTGGCTAAAATCCTGAGCACCGCCTCATTGAAGTCCTCTGCCTGGTCGGCAAACACATAATGACCCGCGCCCTGGATCACCTGACACACACACACACACACACACACACACACACACACACACGTGACCATTTCAATTCCAGCTGTTCCTCTAGCGTTTTTATACCACATCAGATCTTACAACATACAAACAGGAGGGAGAACTGACTGTAATGTCCACATCCGAGCGGTCTTTCTTGATAGTGTAGCCGGAGTCGCTGTCGATGCTGGAGCGGGACCCATAGATGAAGGAGATGGGGATGTCCTCTTGGATATACCCTATCCTCTCCAGCATAGGTCGCTTGGCCCAGCCGTATGGAATGGTCATGTTCTTGAACGCGGTTTCCCCACTACGGGGGTAAAGAGCAGAGCAATAGTGGTGGTGACCCCCCCACCTGTGCGTGTCGACGAATGGGTGGAAAATGATCAACGATCAAAGAGCCCCCTCACCTTGGCGTCTGCGCGTTTAAATGGTAGATGTAGTCAGACACAGTGTTGTCATCAAAGACCGACGAGTATTTCTGCTTGAAGTCGGACCTGATGGTCTGAACTAACATTGGGCCTGTGAGGAGCCGAGAGGAAATGGTCTCATTTAAAATAGCACTGGAATGGATGGAGCAACAAAAAGAGTTTGTTTGCGCACGCTAACCGAGCGGCCCGGCGAGCCTCAGGCCGGCCAGGGGGTTGAATGGACTCATGACTGCCCCCATGGCTCTGATCCAAACGGGGATGGTGCTGTGGTTCGGGTTTTCTGGACGCGCTGGGAAGCCCCACGGTTCGACCAGGAGGAGGTGCTTTACTCTGCAGAAATACACAGAACGGCTGTTTCTTATAAAGTGCCAGCTAAATAAATATGGGATGGATATCAAATGTGAGTTTTTCTTAACAAAATAATCTCCCTGATTTAGAACTTCAAATTATGATGCTCACCGAATATTAAACCAGTAATGCCGTACTCACAGCACAGTACTTACACTATCACAGATTTGAAAGACAATATAATTACATCTTCTTACTGTATGTGTTTTTTTTGTCTCACTGACATTAAGGAGAAAAAAAACAACTAATATTTGGCATGAAAAGCCATAGAAATGATTTTGATACTTGATAGCATCAATGCCATTGTCGGCATCATCAAGAATCAGATTTTAATACCAAGCTCTAATCCACACACACACACACACACACACACACACACACACACACACACACACACACACACACACACACACACACACACACACACACACACACACACACACACACACACACACACACACACACACACACCTCTGTGGGTATTTGAGTGTGTAGGCAGCGGCCAGATATCCTCCCAGGTTGTGTCCTAGCAGCAGCATCTCCTCCAGGCCCACCTTGTCCCTCCATTCCTCCAGGGCAGCCACAAACTGGTCCTCACCCCCCTGCGGGTCCGCGTTGAACCGGGGCCGACTACTCCGGCCAAAGCCCAGCAGGTCCATGGCGTAGACGGCCCTGCTGCCGGACAGTGAGTCCAGGTTCTGGGCCCAGAGAGCCACCCCGCCACCAAAGCCGTGCAGCAGGACCAGCGGCGGCCCGGACCGGTGGTGGAGTATGAGCTGCTGGTTGGGAGAAGGGGAGCAGGGCTGAGTCCAGGCGGTGAAAGCCAAGGTCCACAGGTAATTGCCATCCGAAATCCGCACATGCTGCCTGGAAAATGGCCGCTTCACACCTGCAGACGAGAGACCGGCAACGAAGAGTCGGAAAACTGAACTCATCTTTGTACTCAGCGACCCGTCAAGAGCCTCCATCACGAATATGAGGAAATGCAGGTGTTCAGACACAAAGTCAAACCCTCCAAACAACTTACTCTTAAGCATTTTCTCTTCGGCATCTTTTAACTGAGAAAGCGATGTGGGGCACCAGGAGGGAAGCCAACTTGATATCCAGGAGCTGTCAGTCAGAGGACACACACACACACACACACACACACACACACACACACACACACACACACACACAGTGTGACCCATGATGAACTTTGAACTTTGAACACTGCTGTTGTTGCCCAATCTACACAGCTAGCAACGTCTCTTCCCCAAATGATTAAAAAAACAACCAAACAAACAAACAAACAAACAAACAAACAAACAACTTTTGGGTTCATTTATTTTGTTTTATTTATTTCGATCTCTACGACATAGCCCCGGGCGATATATAGTGTGAAGGCTACGCAGCAGAGGAAGATTACGTCGACTTACGTCGCTCAAGTGATAAAGTTGAACAGAACGTCACATCATACGTACTTCTCGGTGACAAAAAAAATGTAAAAAAAAAAAACAAACTCCACTATGACACCGCAAACACGGCTCTAACTGAACAGCGCTGGGCGACCTCGCACCACTCTCCAGAGGATGAGAACACAAATATTAAAACCAGTTGAGCAGTTACCTGTGCGGCTCGGCAGGTGGGTCCTCCGCCATCCTCCTCATGGCGCCTGCGTTTGCGCCTGACTGAAATGCTGCTCCTCTCTTTACCAGCTCCGAAGAGGAGGAGGGTTGACACGCGGTGTGACCTCCCAGATTTTTTGTGTTGTTTGTTTTGGTTTTTTTTTTTAACTCTTTATTTACTCAACCCTCACTTGCAACACGTGCCATTGAAACGATCGCATCAATCAAATCATAGTGAAATAATGTCAACACGAGCATGACTTCGCTCGCAGTTAAGACACGAGATAACGTGACATCCGGTTAATATAATAATATCAACTGAATATATGTTCAAAAAAAAAAAAAAAGAAATTAAATCAAATGAAATGAAATAATAATAAAGAGGAGAATAATATAAATTAATAATTTAACAGAAAAGTAGGGGATAGAATCGGATTTCTTTATCTCCTTCTTTTAATTATTGTATCATGCTAATTATATGTGGACATATCTTGTTATTTATATCTTGGATTGATTCAAACGTCTTAAATTCAATCTTCAGCAAAATGAATAAATTGACAGTCCACTGGGCTCTCTGGTTTTTGTTTTCATAATATACTATGACATCCTTGGCTTCCAGCTCCATTTGATGATTGGTTTAGGAGACAAAATAGTCCTACTCCTAATGTGTACGGACATCCATAAAGTAAATGTTTAGCTGTCTCCTCTTCATTTTTACTAAATTCACATTTTCTATCGATACCCACAAATAAATAATAAATACATTTGTTGGTGGGATAATTATTAAGCATGTTGTTACCCATTGGATATTAGAAAGCGCCACACAAATTTTTGGCTCCATTTATTTTCACAGACCCTAACGCAGAGAACCCCTTAGACCAGAACCAGCAATGTCAGTCAACGTCCCGGTCCTGTCCAAATCAACAACAGTCAACGCAGTCTGGGTCACTCCCCAACACAAACAACACAGCCAAACACCAACAGAATATCCCTAACAATTCAAACACAATTTAGACACATAACATCTCTGGACCCATAATCCTTTGCATCAACATAACCAAAAGGCCTGGGCCTACCCCCTTGGGTTGCAACATAGCCCCCACCTGAGTTTGCCCCTGATGACCCCATCACCCAATACAAAGTTAGTCAGTTAGTTAGCCAGGAGAACCTTCTGCGGAGACACTAAAGAGTCCTAGAGTTCCCATAGTGCCCCGTCCCCACTGCACTGTGGACCAGCTGGAGGACCTGGGGACGGAGCACACGAGGCACAGCAGCTGGAGCAGGTCGTTCCCCCGTCCCCGGGGCCTGCCATCGACAATACACCACCCCGTCATGGAGCTCATTGTTACCCCACTGGGAATGGTAGCCCTTCACTTCAGGGCCGGATGCTGGCACCTCTGCCCACACCGGTCACCGTCCTTCCTCCATCCAGCCCCACACTTGCACCAACACGGTGTCCACTCCTTGATTTTGCTGCAGCTCCTGGTTTGACAACGGCAGCCAACCCTTGTCGCTGCTGGTCTGGATGGCCGCCACCATCAGCGTCACACAGTCTCGCCCCTGACACTAGCAGTAATGGCACCCCATTGCCCCACAGGGGTGCCAGGACATGGCGTCGACATTACCATGCTGAGGTCCCGGCCGATGCTGCACCTCAAGGTCATATCCCTGTAGGACCTCCAGCCACCAGGCTACCTTGCCCCTGGGGTTACAAAAGTTCAGGAGCTAGGTGAGCGAGCCATGGTCAGTGCATAGGAGGAACCGATTTCTGTGCAGGTAAGGTCGGAAGTTCCGCAAGGCCTGGACCACTGCCAGAAGCTCACGCCGGGTGACGCAATAGTTCCTTTCAGCCCGGCTTAGTGCCCGGCTGTAGTGTGTTTTGGCCACCGCCTGCTCCTCACCCCCTTTTCCTTGGGACAAGGAAAAGGGGGTGAGGAGCCCCCATCCTCACGTTACTGGCATCAGTGTGCACAATGAAGGGCTGCTGGGCATCAGGGTAGGCCAGCACAGGTGCCTTGATTAGGGCGCTCCGGAGTTGGGTGAAGAACGTGTCACAGGTGTTATCCCAGCAGAAGGGGCGGCCCTTGTTGGTGAGGCAGTGAAGCGGGCTGGCTGTTGTGGCAAAGTCCCTCACAAACTCAAAGACGTTCTTTCTTCAGAAAAGGCACTTTTTCAGGTTAAGCCTCAGCCCAGCCTGTCGCATGGCAGCAAAAACCTCCTGAAGGTTGGCCAAGGCCCCCTCAAAACTGTTGGCATGTACCAGCAGGTCGTCCAGGCACACCATACAGCGATCGCAGGGAACGGCTGCCAGCACCCTCTCCATCAACCTCTCAAACGTGGCTGGCACATTACAGTTAGTCCAAAGGGCATGACTCGGAACTGCCACAGCCCTTGCCAGATGGTGAACACTGTCTTTGGCCTGGCCTCCACCGCCACCTCCACCTGCCAGTAGCTTGCGCAAATCCAGGGAGCTGAACCAGCTGGAACCTGCGATGTAATCCAGGGCGTCATCGATGCGGGGCAGTGGGTAGGAGTCCTTGGTGGTTACGGCATTCAGGCGCCTATAATCCACAGAGAGCCTCCAGCTGTCACCCTTCATTCTTACCAGAACGGCTTGCGCTGCCCACGGGTTATCTGAAGGCTGGATCACTCCCGCAGCAGCCATCTCCCGGATCTACACAATGCTTGACCAGGGCCAGACGGTGGGGCGGCACACGGATGGGTGGGGACAAGCCAGTGTCAATGGCATGCTGGACCAACCCCGTCCGCATGCAGTCCTCGACCTTGGTCGCATAAAGGTCAACGTCATTGTCGAGGAGCTCCTTTGGCTTCCGACACTGTTGGTGATCGAGTCCTTCACGGCTCAGATCTCAGTAGAGGGAAGGGAGGTTAGCAGCATAGAGGACCCCCCGGCTGGTCGCGGCAACGTAGAGGCCCCTTGGTGGCTGGCGGTGATGTAGAGGGCCCCTTGGTGGCTGGCAGTGACGTGGAAGGACCCTTTGCAGCTGGCGGGGGTGTAGAGGACCTTCTTGTGGCTGGTGTGGCTCTGGCAGCAGCTGTCCTCCGGTGGTCTCGCCTCCTCCTCCTTGGGCCTGGGTGAAGCGCTATGGTCTCTGAGCCGATGCTGAGCATAGCCGGGGACAGGTTGACCTGGGCGTCTTAACAGGTCAGCAGGTCCAGACCAATGATACATGGGTCCTGTGGGCTAACCAGCAATCATGCACCATCTCCTGATCTCCAACATGAATTGCCACTGGTTTCGTGCCCTTCTTTGGCCATCACCATCCTCATCTGGACAGCAGTAGCGGTCCAGGCTGAAGAGGGTATGTGCCTCTGTAGAAGGCCTAGAGGATCTTAGGGATCCAAGGGATTGCCCTGCAGGATTCCTGGATGGATGAGGATAATGTTGGGCCTAGTGTCCACAAGGGCTTGCCAAACCTGACCGACAATTGAGATCACAGTCCACATAGAGGTCCATGGTGTGGCTAAGGAGGCCCAGCAGGGTACATTGGCCTTGGAGGGGAATCGGGCTTGGGAGCGGGATTACCCTCAATGGGCCGCTCCCCTGTCATTTCCCAGCGACGGGTGGGAACAAGGCTCGGGTGCAAGTGCCGGGCAGTCACGGGCTATGTGACAGCAATAGCAGTGGTTTATGGCCCGTCATGGTCGTCGGTAGGGGTCTCGGGGTGCCTCCCGGCAGTTGGGCTCTCTGTCATCCTACAGCTTGTTGTCCTCGCAGTCTGCTGCTCTGACGTGTGAAATAAATTTATTTGGTCAAGACGGAGCGTTGTTTTATAAGTCACCACTTACATTTCATACACTGCAGGACCAGCAGTGGTAGCTTCCATTTAATGTCACAGACCACAGTAACACATAGAACCCCTGAGGCCATAACCAGCTATGTCAGTCAACTTTACGGTCCTGTCCTAGTCCACAACAACGGTCAACGCAGTCTGGGTCACCCCCCAACACAAACAGCACAGCCCAACACCAACAGAATATCCCCAACGATTGAAAACAAATAATAAAACACAATGGACACACAACATCTCTAGACCCATAATCCTCTGCATCAACATAACCAAACGGCCTGGGCCAACCCGCTTGAATCATTACAGTTTTGTTTATAAGTGACAGGGAAGGTTTGAGATCTGAGAGATTGCTCATAACTGAAAATTTGAGCTTCATCATTTTGTAAGTCTGCAATAAATATGATATTCCTAGGTTGTAAATGCTCATTATGTTAGGGATGAAGTGAGTGAACCCAAATGAATTTGTGCAGGGGTTTAATATGTAGACAGACAGGGGATCAAGAACAGGCAACGGAAGGGGGATCAGGAACCGGCAGGAACTCATGACCGGGAAGGCAGGGACTCAGGAACTAGGAACCGGCAGGGAATCGGGGCCCAGGGGCCAGCAGGGAATCAGGGCCCAGGGGCCGACAGGGAATCGTGGCCCAGGGGCAGGCGGATAATTAGGAATCAGGAACCATCAACCAGGACCGACAGAGTGAATGGGACCAGGTCAAATACAAAAGGAGTGACGAGGAAGGTAAAGAGTGGTGAAATCACTTACTAGGGACAGGTTTGCAGTGACAGGGATGGGAAGCCAGACAGACAGAGGGAGCTAGAGAGAGCTAGAGGGAGGCAGAGACAGATAGACCTAGAGCAGACAGAGGGAGACAGAGAGGGACAGAGGGAGAGAGACAGGGAATCAAGGCAGGGCAGGATCCTGACACATTGTTCAATATAATAGTTTTGTTGGGGGAGAAATTGTGGACAAAGCATAGTTTTGCTGCCGTAAGAACCTGTTGATGTGATTTAGATAACTTTTGAGGTCATTTTGTTTCATCATAATGACAAAGTCATCAAAATTGTAGACCACCCAAAAATATTCTCCGATGTTAATGTGCCAAAAAGACTTCAGTGCTGTCAAATATAAATGGATCCATTTCAATTTGAATGTTTAGTTCACATCCACCATGCCACTTTTACCTCTAGGCCTGCTAAAATCTCTTTTTTTATATAATGCCATTATTTTTTCCTAAATAAAATGAATTCAAGTGTTTATTTCCTTACAGAGGGATTGTTGGATAAAAAGAGAGGGTAGGGTAAACAAATGTGGAGATACCATCTGCTTTACTCAAAAGAACTCTGCCTCACAAAGACAAATCTCTTGGAAGCCACATATTGAATTGATATATATATATATATATATATATATATATATTTTTTTTTTTCTTCTAATTTTTTTTTTTTTTTTGGGCTTTGAATTATTTTCTTGTCCATCCTTAAGAGTTTTGGAGCTATGGATTCCAAGGTATTTAATATGTATTTTTTAACTGGTATACCACATATTAAAGCATCCTTGTGTTGTGATACATTGAGGTTTAAGCCTTATGCCAGAGAGAAGGAATGTATCAGTGATTGCTTTCTCAAGGACGGTGTCAACAGCCAGCTGAGTTATTCTGATCCCTCTCTTGAAAATCCTTAAACCTTGAAAATGATGGAGATGTAATATATGTATTGTACGGGGAGTAATTCAATGACTAAAGGAAAGAAAAAACTGAGAACTGGGGCAACCTTGGCGGACTGATACTGGAACTGAAAATCTATTAGTTGTATTTGAAAATAGTGTGACACAGCAACTGATGTCTTTATAGAGCGTTCTAACGTTGGAGATTAAAGTTTTACAAAGCCAAAAGTTTGAAGGGACCTAAATAGTAACCGCTACTCCACTGTGTCAAATGCCTTATGAAAATACAGAAATTAAATATAAACATCTGATTCTACGAATTCAGAGTAATGTATCAGATCAACAATAAGCCTAAAGTTACAATTTATATGACCATTAGCCATGAAGCCGGTTTGAGTTTCTTTAATGATTTCACTTAAGCCTTTTCTTAAGCGCCTGGCAAGGATTAGTGAGAGTATTTTATAATCTACATTTAATAATGTTACTGGTCTCCAGTTATCTGTCAAAAGATGATCGTTGTCTGGTTTGGGAAGCAGTGTTATTCTAGCCTCCTCCATAGTTTAAGTCATTTCTTCATTATCCATACATTCCTTTAACGTAATGAAAAGCTCAGTTTCAGTTATATTACAAAAACACATAAAGAATTTGATGGGAAGACCAGCCATTCCTGGAGATGTTCCTTTTTTAAATTTTGTTAACTGCTTCAAGTATTTCACATTTTGAGATTCATGAGATTATGAGATTTATCACAGTCCAATTTAAATTCACTTGGTATTTGTGGAGTACATTTTCTTACAGCATTGATACATTTCTCACATAGCTGGAAATATATAAATCAGAATATAATTGAAAAGTGTGATTTGTTTCATCTGAAGGATTGACATTTATAGAGATAGACTGAGATATTTTGAGTAGATATATTGAGATAGATAGAGAATATCACATCAATAGAGATGTGATATTATTTCTCTTATACTTTATTTTTTCCAGTGCAAAAAAATAGCTTGTATTCTTCTCACCTCCCTGCAGCCATTTTGCCCAAGAGCGTATAAAGCAGTGGTCTCAAACTCAGATGACCTGGGGGCAAATGGCCAGATTGTCTTCTTCTAGGGGGACTGTGTTGAACTTCAAGGGAAAACATTAGTGAATTGCCTCTGAATCCTGTTAGAAATATCTTTATTATGAACTATATAATTCTGTTTTATATTTTGCAAATATTAACTACATTTCTGTGAATTAATTAAGCATTGTTGTTTGAAAAAAGTATTTGCGGACCACATTTATCAATATAATATTACCATGAAGAGGGCCGTATAAAATTGTCTCACGGGCCGGATGTGGCCCCTGGGCCTTTAGGCTGGCTCTTTTGGTCATAATTGGTCGATTTCTTCTGTCAGACTTCCTCCACTGTAAGAGTTCCTTTGTTTATTAAGGTTCTGTTTATTTAGTTCTTTTAAAGTTTAAAGTTTCAATTTCTTGATATTGTCAGATTTTTTTCATTTCTTTAGGATGTTTAATGGCCCATTCTCTGATTTTAAATTTGAGGAATTCCCATTTTTGTACACTACTCAGTTCACTGCGATTGAAAAGGTCACCAGCAGTTTCTTCCACTGATTTACACAAGGTTTCATTTTTCAATAGATTACAGTTAAATTTCCATTAACCACATGTTTTTTTTCTCCGTTGTTTGTTCTAATGGATTAGCCAGGGTGACAACTATCATTTTGTGGTCTGAGAAATGCAAGCAACTGTGTAATGTTTCAGAAACAAATTGCAGTGCAGGGGAGGATAATAACCATCGGTAAGTTTGAGATTGTAGAGAACCACGAACATTACTCCATGTACAGTATTCTTATATTCTGTTTATTCTTTTTGGTAAGGATGCATACAGCGCCAGACATCATGACATTAAGTTGTTCGCATAAGTATGACATTGCTTTAAACTTTCAGTTGGGAGGTATTCTGGCTGGTTATCTATCCATTTGGTCATCTGCTGTGTCGTTTAAGTCACTGCCAATGATTAAATGAGCATTTTTTAATTTCTCCTTCATCATTTTTAATTCTATTGCTGGTTGGGTAAAAATGCTTTTTTTTGCCAAAGCGTTGTTAATATGTCCATAAATATTATTCACCACTAGAACCACATTATTAATTCTAAGAAGCAGTAAGGCTGATTCTACCACATAGCCTTTATTCATCGAACAGAATAGCATCTCCTGCCGAGCAATGAGACACATGACTTAAATAAATCCCCTTCTGTCTTTCCCACAATTTGCCATTGTCTCTTGTAGGAAAATTAAGCTTGCATTTGAGCGTCTACAGAACAGACAAATAGCCTTCCTTTTAAAGTTAATTTGTATGACTTTGACATTAAGAGAAACAACTTTGAGATGAATGAAATCAGTGCTTTCCATAAAAACATATAAGTGCTATTAAGAACCCCTAAGATTTTAGTAGAAATTAGGGATACGCTGAACAATAAGAGTACCAAGGAACAAATTGTTAAACTGTCCTAAGGCCATGATATTATTAATATCCGGCTACTTAACTGTTCACTTGTCAACTAATTAACCAGAGCGCTGAATACTCGATGATGGCTTCTCGTGCAGCATACAGTTTCTCACATCTTCCATGACGGCGACAGGACCTTCCCATCTCCTTTCCTTCCCTTCCTTACGCGCCCGCTCCACCTGGGGCAACAGTTTGTTTTTGCAGTCTCTCTCAGCGCGTCAGGTCCTCTGCACCACGGACATTCATCCTTTTCGCTAAGGCAGCATGACGTGAGTCCTTCCAAATCTTGTACCTGAAGGTACACATGTTGTTGAACTGTATAATGACCAGACGGGGCGTCTTGTTGTCTCTGGGGCGCCCGATTCTGTGTCCAGGGTCGACCAGGAATCCAAGCTTACTTTTATCCTCTGGTGCAATCTGGCTCATTTTCTTCATCATCTTCTTCTCTCATGTTTTCATTTCTCTCTTTGATGGCTGATGGGAGGTTACCCATTGTTTTCACTGGGTCTTCAGTCTCCTCTACTTGACACCCGAGCCCTTTCAACTCTTCTTTTACTGCATCAATGTCTGCTGTGTATATATTTATTGGCTGTTCAAAGGCGGAGAAGCGTCCTTCAGCTACTAGATGGCCTTGAGAATGTTGGCGTTAGAGACTGCCTCGCGTCTGGGCTACTTGGGGTCTCGGGAAGCAGTGAGCACAAACCATAGAAATTCCTCTCTTGTTCCATGTTTACCACCAGTCCTCCTTTAGTGCCCTTCTTTGCATCTCTCTTTGTCATTTTGGCCTACAAGCAAAATGTTGGTATTAGCTTAGTAAGCGAATTGCTTGCCACACACGTTGAGTTTTTCGGGTATTTTCTGAAATCTAATCTTTGCAGTTAATCCACGCTTGTCGGTGCGTCTATCAAGTTTTAATAGTTTAACAAGTTGTAAGACAGGTAGCCTTGTAAAATGAACATAAGTTTACCAACCACCACAGTCATCATTTTGCGCGACCCCCTGCAACCTCCCAGCTGCTCATTGTATAATACATGGCAGGATGTCTACTGTTCAGGTAGACTATGTTGTGGGTTTTTTTTTATCTCTTCTGCACCACCCAAGTGGCGTTTTCAGGGCCCTCCGACACAGAGACATGGGCAGAGATGTTGCAAACACACATGTTTATTATAGAGAGTCATACGTCATACATACATGTCATACAGAGTCATACATGTCATGACATAGGCTCTCCCTGTGTGTGTGGGGATGAGTGATTGACCTGTTGCATGTTGATTGCTCTGACAAGCAACAGGCCTACAGCCACCCTGATTCCAATTACCAATTACCTAAACCGAAGATAGGTGTGGCTGCCTAAACCACACCACCCCCACACCACGATGTACCATTGTTTACCATGTCAATTACATTTTGTCTGTTTATATTCCACACAAAACCATAGCAGCATTCGTCAAGATTTGTTTCTTTTTTTTTACTGTCTTTGAAAACAAAGTTGCCTTTATTTTTATTTTTATTATTTCTTCTTCTTTATTTTTTTTTCTTATTTAATTTCTTTAATTTTCTTTAAATTATTATTTTTTATTGCCTCCGCCGTTCTTTAATTTACTGGAAAAGTTATTGGCGACCTGAAATACTCAATTGAGATAAATCAAAGTCATTTTATTTTTATTAATAGTTTTATTATCAAATGCACAATATAACACAGGGTCATTATGAACAATGAAATTCTTGTGACAAGGCAAGCGACAACTATGTAGAAGGCAGTGAAAGAGGATATTCAATTGTTAAAGACAGTTAGCAAATGAGGGCAAAACTAGCAAAAATATGGCAAGAATATTATAAACAATATATATATCATAGAAAAAATAAATATATAATAAATATAGCTGCAGGCAGCAATACACGGGGTCCAGCTTATTCATTTTAGGTACGTATTACAGTTCAATAACGCATCACAATTTACTTAACGTACAAATATCAAACAAGTGGAGTCACCTCCATAGTACTTTTTTCAAAACATTTTGATATTGTGAACATTTCAATTACTACTTTATTGTACTTATTCTGTTAATAATGTACAATTAAAAAAATCGATTTAATCGATTGCGTGTCTATATTGTAATGCAGACAACATTTATGTAGCCTTAACATTAATTTGGAATTATAATTATTATGAAATCATTTGTCAATATAACAAGCACTTTCTGCCTTTTCATTGAAGTTTGTTAAGTTTAGATGTAGGAAAATGTTTATACATGACATTTATTACAAAAAACCTTACTTTCAACTTATCTTAACTTTTTGCCTTGAAGGACATCTGGAGTATCTGTGACGGTGGATGGTGTTTTGTCTCGTATATGTCAATTATGATGTAATTATGTTGATTTACGATAACAGTCGAATTAATGTAGAATTTACGTAATTTATTACTGTAAAGTTGAGTTGAGGTTTTTACCTGGATTACATTTTCAGTAAGTTACGTTTCCAAATATGAAAAACGTTGTGGTATTTCTGTGAGTAATTGCCATAGCACAGCTACTAGTTTTCTGATGCCTCACTTAATTTTGAATGCATCACTCAGTAGCACATTTCAGTGGTTTCGAATGGACTTGGTGACAAGTTTTTGTGACTTACTTTTTATTGTATTTTTCATTAACCTGGCAAAGTAATGTGGACCAAGCATTTTAAATATCAATTGAACAGATCTACTGACATCTACCAGGTAAGACGTTAAATAAATATACATGTAAATCGATAGTTCAGTGACATCAAACCACTACGGAGTGACCGAATCGACGCTGCACACTGGCCAAGGTCCAACTGGTCATTCTCAATCGAAATCTGTACACTTATAGTAAATAGTATGATGAGGTCATAAAGCGTCTAACTGTAAATCTCATCTCGTTCAATTTGTAACAAGAATAGTGAAAATAGTGACAGTTCGGTTTTTCACAAATCTCTAATAAAATAAAATAAACACGGTAGCACGGTGGTCCCGTCTGGGGCGCTGTTGGCACCATGCTTCAGGCGGGCTATCTCCCAAATAGGAGCCTTTCTGTGTGGAGTTTGCATGTTCTCCCCGTGCTCACATGGGGCTTCCTCCACCTAACGTCAGTAAGGACCCCCCCAAAATCATGCACAGATCATTGTCTGACCAGCGATGGACACTCATCCCCGGGCGTGTCCACGAATGCTGCCCACTGCTCCTGGCTGTGCCCCCGGAGGAAGGACAAGCCAGGATGGGTTAAACGCAGAGGCCTCATTTCACCGGCCACCATCCAAAGCGTGTGCATGCATGTGTGCTGTGTGACTCTCTGTCTCAGTCTCTCTGTTCTTGCTGTGTGACTGCGGAGGCGCTTGCAGCAGCTGGAACAGTCCGTTGTTGGGGTGGTGAGGATCCTTCATGATCCTGCAGGCTCTGCTCCTACACCTCCTGGTGTATTAGTCCTGTAGGAAGGGGAGGGTAGTTCCAATGGTACGTTCAGCTGAACGCACCACCCTCTGCAGGGCCCGTCTGTCCTGAGCAGTACAGTTCCCAAATCAGGCAGTGATGTTGCCTGTCAGGATGCTCTCCACTGCTCCACAGTAGAGGATCCTCACCGAGACCCCAAATTTCCTCAGCTGCCTGAGGTTGTAAAGATGCTGCCTCGCCTTTCTCACCAGAGTGTCTGTTTGTAAAGTCCATGTTAAATCCTCTGTGATGTGGACTCCCAGGTACTTGAAGCTGCTCACCCTGTCGACAGAAGTTCCATTAAACACCTAGGGCGCGTCCGTCCTCGGTTGTAATCCACTCCTAAAGTCCACAATCAGCTCCTTAGTTTTGCTGACGTTCAGGTGGAGGCTGTTGTCCTGGCACCAGAGTGACAGGTCAGTCACCTCCTCGTGATAGGCCTTCTCATCGCCGTCAGTGATCAGGTCCATGACAACGGTGTCGTCAGCAAACTTGATGATGGTGTTGGAGCTGGACCTGGCCACACAGTCATGTGTGTACAGGGAGTACAGTAGGGAGCTGAGGACGCAGCCCTGGGGGGATGCTGTGATCAGAGTGAGGGAGCTGGACATGTGCTTCCCCACCCTCACCACCTGGGGCCTGGCTGTGAGGATGTCCAGGATCCAGGCGCACAGCGGAGTATTCAGTCCAAGTTCCTTCAATTTGACAGCCAGTCTGGTGGGGACTATGGTATTGAAAGCTGAACTATAATCAATGAACAGCAATCTCACATTGGCCCCCTTCCGGCCATCCAGGTGCGTGAGCGGGGTGTGCAGTACCTGGGAAATCGCGTCATCCGTGGATCTGTTCTGCTGGTACGCAAACTGCAACTGGTCCAAGGTGCGGGGGAGGGAGGCGCAGATATAATCCTTAATCAGCCTCTCGACACACTTCCTGACCACTGAGGTGAGGGCCACCAGACGGTAGTCATTCAGGCAGGCAGGAGAGGCGATCTTCGGGACAGGAACGACGGTGGACCTCTTGAAGCAGGACGGGACCGCTGATTCAGCCAGGGAGATGTTGAATATTGTCGTGAACACCGGGGCTAGCTGGTTAGCACAGGTCTTCAGTACTTGCCCAGATATGCCATCTGGGCCCGCAGCTTTCCTGGTGTTCACCCGCTTCAGAGCCCTCCTGACGTCATGTTCAGACACTGAGAGTGCGCGCCTATCCCCAGCGGTGTAACTCCAATTAGCCGGCAAACTAGCTGTGCTGTTGCCAGACTCAAACCGAACATAAAAGGGGTTCAGTTCATTGGCAAGGGAGGCGTCAACACTCATGGCTGGGGAGGAGCTGCTCTTGTAGTTTGTTATAGTCTGCAGCCCCTGCCACAAGTGTCTGGTGTCCCGTTGCTCCATCTGTAGCTCCACAGTCTGTCCATATTTCTGGATACAAGACCATCATTGTAAGTGGCCGTGCGAGCATTCCGAGTGCAGCGGATGGATTTATCGACCCACGGCTTCTGGTTTGGAAATATCCAAACTTTCACCGTGGGAACGATGCTGTCCACTAACGTAGCCATGAAGCTCACCGCCACGTCCATAAACTCACTGACATCACTTGAACTTATACTTGCAACATGTCCCAGTCGACGTCAGTCAGAGTGCCCTGAAGTGCAGCCTCTGATTGGTCCGTCTACCGCTTCACTTCCCTCATCACCACCAATTCTCGCGCGATCAGAGGCCTGTAAATGGGAACCAGCGAAATCATGGCGTGATCTGATTTCCCGAAAGAAGGGAGCGAGACGGTCTTGTATCCGTTCTTGTACGGTGTGTAGCAATGGTCCAAAGGTCAATCTCCCCTGGTGGCACATGTGATGTGTTGGTAGAAATTAGGCAGAACTTTTTTAAGGTTCGCCCTGTTAAAGTCCCCAGTCACCACCACAGCCGCATCGGGATGTTTGTTTTGAAATCCGCACAACACATCATACAGGTCCGACAGTGCTTTGTCGGTGTCCGCTTGCAGTGGAATATAAACGGCTGTAATGATGACCGTGCTGAATTCCCGGCAGAGATAAAATGGACGGCATAAGATTGTCAGCTGTTCCAGGTTCGGCGAGCAGGAGTGAGAGAGACTCTTGGTGTTGTTGGGGTTACACCAGCTGTTGTTTACCATGAGGCAGACGCCTCCACCTTTGGATTTCCCCGACTCCCTTGATCTGTCGACGGAAGACGACAGAAGACTGAAGACGGAGAAGCACTCGGCTGGACGAATATCTTCATCCGGCACCAGCGGGTTCAGCCATGTCTCTGTCAGGCAGAGGACGCAACAGTTTCTCGTGTCCCGTTGGAATTTAATCCTCGCTCGAAGTTCATCCATCTTGTTCTCCAGAGACTGAACGTTGGCAAGAAGGATGCTTGGCAGAGGTGGACGGTAAGGTTGCGTCCTCATTCTGACCCTAATACCGCCTCGTTTACCACGGTGCTGGGCCTGCTCGTGGAACAGCGGCTCCATTTTTGTTGTTGCTGGTGTTGAGAGTGTTGGCGTGTAAAATTTCAATCAGCCTCTCTAGTTTCACGGATAAAAAGTCCCAAAGTTGTTCTTTTGGGGAAGTTTTTATATTTACGAGTGCATCGCGGCCGTAAGAGAAACCTGCCAATGCTTTTTTGGCGGACATTATGATAAAGAACGGAAAAAAATACTAAAATGTAGTCGAAGTCCACCGGAACGCCGGCGCAGGCGGCCGCAAGGGACGGTGCCACTATTGCCATGTTGACGTTGAGAGAGAGGTTGTTGTCCTGGCACCATGTTGCCAAGTCGCTGTCAGCATGGTTGTCATCTGTAAACTTGAGGACGACTTGGGAACTGTGTGTGGCCACGTGGATATGTGAACAGGGTGAACAGGGCGTAACGGAGGGGACTGATTGCGAAGCCCTGAGGGGTTCCAGTGCTCCTCCAGTGCAGAGGAGGTGAGATTACCCATTCTCATCACCTGGAGTTTGTCCATCAGGAAGTACAGGATGCAGTTGCAAATTGAGGCGCTAAGACCCAAAATCCTCAGCTTGGGAATGATAGGGGTTCAGAAGTCCACAATCTTTTGAAAGAGATACATTTGTGTGGCTAGCTTTACAATGTTGCCGATATACTGCCGGGTGTGTATCAGAACTGCAAAGTGTTAGGCGGCAATGCAAACGGAGCTTGGTTTCATCCAGCTGCAGGGGACGGAGCTACATTCGATGAAGAGATCACGGCTTCATGGTGACAAGGAAAGTTAAGTAGACTTCAACTTTATGCAAATGAGCAGTGCAGGGCGCCAGCCAATAGGGTGGAAGATAAATGTTGCTGATCCTTGGAAAATGGATGCCAGGACCACTGTGTAATTGCTCATGATTGGGTTGGTATTTAAATGACCCAGTGAAAATGATGGAAAAATGTCTCTCAAACTATCAATAAAATAAGGAACACTTAAATGTACGTTTCTCAAACAAGGACAATTTTTTATTTTAAAGGATGGATGGCAAGACTAGTTACATAGTTTTTTCAAGAGGTAATTTATTGTTTTATTTATTTTGCCAAGTAAACAGCTACACCATTTTAATTTAAAAAATGACACATGGCACCATAGCCAGTCAATTTTGAGCCGACATGCCCACAAAAGCCACAGGCACAGAGACCTACAACAAGATGCAAAAAGATGAGAGCCACTTGGCACGCAGAATAGTGTCAGTTGCACAATTAATAAAAGACAGATACCATTCAATGAGCTATGCATACATACGTATATATTTTTGATTGTTGATATTTCTTTGCTGATAATTCTTCCTATGTTTTGCTTATACTGTATGTTTTGTCTTTCTTGTGTATATATACATAGTACCAATCAAAAGTTTGGACACACCTACTCATTCAAATGTTTTTCTTTATTTTTTCTATTTTCTACATTGTAGAATAATAGCACGGACATCACACCTATGGAATAACACATATGGAATAATGAACTAACCATCATCTATGGAATTTCTCTTCCTTCTTGATGTGTTCAAGCAAATCAATTGTGTTGTGATATGGTAGAGTTGGGTATACAGTAAAAAGCCCTATTTGGTAAAAGACCATTATTTTATTTTGGAAACAACAGTCCAACATTACTTTAAGACATGAAGATCCGTCAATCCGGGAAATTTAAAAAAATTTGAAAGTTTCTTCAAGTACAGTCGCAAAAACCATAAAGCGGCATGATGAAACTGGTTTTCATGAGGACCGCCACAGGAAAGGAATCACCAGAATGAACTCTGCTGCAGAGTACGTGTTTATTAGTGTTAGCAGTCTTAGACAATGACACACATCTCCAGACTGTGTAAGGGCCATTTGACGGAGAAGGAGAGAGATTGAATGACCTGGATGCGAACTGGCCTCCACGATCACCTAAACCCAATTGAGATGGTTGACAATGAGTTGGACCACAGAGTGAAGGAAAAGCTGCCAATGTAGAAAATAGTAAAAATAAAGAAAAACTCTTAAATTAGTTAGTGTGTCCAAACTTTTAACTGGTACTGTGTGTGTGTGTGTGTGTGTGTGTGTGTGTGTGTGTGTGTGTGTTTGTGTGTGTGTATTATACACATCGATCAGCCACAACATTAAAACCACTACTAATAACCACTAACATTGTGTAGGTCCCCCTCGTGCCGCCAGCTCTGAACCGTCGAGGCATGGACTCCACAAAACCTCTGAAGGTGTCCTATGGTATCTGGTACCAAGACGTAAGCAGCAGATCCTTTAAGTCCTCTAAGTTCAGAGGTGGGGGCCCCCATGGGTCAGGCTTGTTGTTCCAGAACATCCCACAGATGCTCGATCGGATCGTACCCTAACTCTGACCATCCACATGATGCAGAAGAAAATGTGATTCATCAGACCAGGCCACCTCCTTCCATTGCTCCATGGTCCAGTTCTGACGCTCACGTGCCCATTTTAGGCATTTTTGGGGACAGCATGGACATTCTGACCGGTCTGTGGCTACACAGCCCCATACACAGCAAGATGTGATGCACTGTGTGTTCTGACACCTTTCTATCATAGCAGCATTAACTTTTTCAGCAATTTGAGCTACAGTAGCTCTTCTGTGTGGTCAGACCAAACACTCCCCATAGGCATCAATAAGCCTATGGGCCTTTATGACCCTGCTGCCGGTTCACCAGTTATCCTTCCTTGGACCACTTTTGGTAGGTTCTAACCAGTGCATAATGGGAACACCCCACAAGACCTGCCACTTTGGAGATGCTCTGACCCAGTGTTCTAGCCATCACAATTTGGTCCTTGTCAAAGTCTCTCTGATCCTTACGCTTGCACATTGTTTCTGCTTCCAACACATCAACTTCAACAACTGCCTGTTCACTTGCTGCCTAATATATCCCACCCCTTGACAGGTGCCATTGAAATTAGATAAGCAATCTTATTCACTTCACCTGTAAGTGGTTTTAATGTTGGTACATATACAAACATTAGTTTTCTGATTATGTTACTTTATTTTCATTTGAAAGTCATTAAACCAATTCTCATTTACTTAATATGCCTGTATACTGTATGTCACCAACAGATTTCAGCCTGTGTGCCTGCTGTATTTTGGATTTTATCAAGAAATAGTTATGTTATATAATACTTTTACGATTAACACGTTTAAGTTTGACCCTCGAAGGGCCCAAGAAAAGCTGTTAATAGTCAATTCCCTTTGAAACGATGTGGTTTACATTCCATGACATGGATGGCATGATATGGTTTTCTACCTCCAGTTGAGGGAGACAGTATAAAGGGAAGGGTCTTTACCAGACCTCTGGACCACAAGATGGCATATGTGCTCGGTCAGTCACTTCCCAGGGTGAAATGGAAGAGGCAGAAGGAGGCAGATGGGTTCAGCGCCGCTTGAGCGTACGTTTATTGGCAGGAGAGTGCCGTTTTGCTTGGTTTAATCAAAACTGAGGGACTCGCTGGCCAAAAGGATAAATAATAATAATAATGACGTGACGGAGAAAGTGTGGATATCGGGCATCGCGTTCCGTGCGGCTCCTCTGCGGCTCCTCTGCGGCTCCTCTGCGGCTCCTCTGCGGCTCCCCTGCGGCTGGCTCGTGGACGGCTGCCGAGCCCCGTACACTGATCCCTCACTATAAGACAGATAAACATTAAGAAGGCTCCCCGCCCGGAATCAGAGCAATCAGTGCCGCTTGGGCGCTTATTCGGAAGGAAGCCGTGCTGCCGTCTGCAGCCGCGGCTTAACCACGCCCCTTCGTCCACCACAGCATTCTTGTGTTATTTTTGTGATGCACATGAGCACACACACGCACACACACACACACACACACACACACACACACACACACACACACACATACACACACACACACACACACACACATACCTACACGACGTATGAGCAGTGCTTTGTCTTTCATTATCAGACATAATTTACCCCTCATACCACTCCCTTTTAGTGGCTCTAAAACTATGGGCCCACTAAGTGGACCCAAATGGACACAAAAACCACTCACACTCCTTTTCCACACACAAACACATTCGGACCAAGAGGCGAACCAAGGGGCACGGTTAAGCCGTGGCTGCAGACGGCAGAGCGGCTTCCTTCCTGCGGCCACACAGCTGCCCCGAAACAGCCAGTCCATTCTGGGGCAGGGAGTTTTCTTAATGTGCGTAGGTCTTGCAGAGGGGATCAGCATTCGGGAGCTTGTCAGCCGGCCAGGAGTTAGAGAAGCCGTCCTTCCTCCTGCGTCCCGACTTACTGTTCTCATTATTGTTTATCCTTTTGCCAAGCGAGCCTTTCTGTTTCAATTAATTTAATGAAACTCACGCCATCTCGGCACCCCAGTGCCAGAAAGACTCTGTCTCCCTCCCTAAATCCCGTACCTGTGGGCAGAGACTCCCTCACATGCACAATTTCTTGTGTCCGTCTCTAGATCTCCCATCCCATTCACTTGTTCGGCCACAGCCCTACAGTCTGTCCACTCGTTTCTGAGTGTTAACTATTTCCTGTGCCGTCAAACAACAAAGCTGGATTCGCCGTAGAGGAGACGCGGTCGTACTGCGCAGTTGGGATACCACTAACCGAGTGGGCTGGAGCCGATAAATACACGTGACTATTACAGGGTCATTTGTCCCAGGACTGAAACCCGGGTGTAACCTTTCCCACTAATGACACATGCCAGATGTTAACCGGTGTTACCGGGTTGTTGTTGCAGTGGGAAAGGGGTGTTTGTGTCTTTTCACACACAGTCTAATTGAAAAAAGGGATGCCTTATTGTCTGTATTATAGACCCTGAAAGACCCATTTTAAGTTGATCACTTTCAGGTGGGCTCATAGTCCTAGCAAGAAACACTGGGTAGGTGAACACGTCCAAATATAAGCTTTTCTATTCAGGCCTTTGTGCAAGAAGAATCATCGACTGATCTTATTTCTTTGTGAATCTATATTGTTATGTAATGAGTGTGACCAGTAGATGCTAGACATATTCAGGCCATGTGTAACAAAAGAAAAGTCATCTGCTACATGTAAAAAACATGTATCAGATACGGGCCTGTGGATCTCTGAATGAGAGCTGCAGTCGAAGATCTCTAGAAATCCTACCACCTTGCAAATTGGCAGAATTACTTACGTGGAAATCGAATACTGCTCTTGTTCCCACATGACAATGATACAGAAGATTTATGTGATAAGATGTATCCAAAATATAATGTTAATATATATATATATATATATATATATAATGTAGTATTTTATTTGGATTTCAAATTACTAAGGTGTGTGTTTTGTAATGGTCTATTCCAAATTCATTTTATTTGTGAACATGAACATTTGTGATGATGCTGTCTCAATATGCAATTCTTGACTACAGTATTGTTGATTCTGAAGGTATTCCAAAAGCCATTCTATGCCCAGACATCAGCGTTGAAGCTAGTCTTTATTTTTTTATTACCTTTGTCAGTATTTTAAATGATAATTTTCCCTTCTGCTTGGCGTTGATGTTGCCTTGGCCGCAAAGCATTTCTGCTACCTAATGTGCACGTGAACATGGTAGAAGAAGGCACACACTCTGCATCTAGAGAACAAGCGCACATCTTGGATTTTTTAAATTGGATGAATAAACTAAACTCCTCATTTTGCATGGCTGAAATCCAATCCATAATCCTCTCACCTATTTAATGGATCAACAAAGTGTCCGCTTTTTATTTTTACACTCAAGCAAACAGTTATTTGTCTACATTCTTTGCATGCGTGCATAATTTAATACTTAACAAAGAACTTGAGGGGAAGCGCTGCATCTAATTTATGAATTGTGTGTGTGCGCGCGGCCACGCCTGTGTGTAAGCACATGTGGCGTGCGTGTATGTTCATTATAGAGGCTATCGGTTCACAGAATGCATTTCCAGAGCTGCTTCCTATCAAATGCGAACAAAATGAGATTAGCGCCAGCCAACTCTGGAGCATTCAGCTAACTGTATGCATTAAGCGCTTACAGTAGTAATTTTTGGGCACAGCGGAGCCTGTTATGGGTAATAATGTTGACCAGGCTGTTCGAGGCAGAGAGAGACAAGGGATGGAGTGGGGGCAGTGACTGTCTGGTTGCTAGGATACATGGCTGGCGCCAACAGCGGATATGATTTATAATGGCATGTCTCACTGTCTCGCTCTCTCAGTTACTTTCCTCTCACTTTCTCCACCCATCTTTCTCTCTCTTTCCGACGATCAGGCACCGTGAGAAACTGAGTTTATTGTGCACAGCGTTTTTGCGTGCATGTGCCGGTGGCTTTGGAGTCTGTGTGTGAGTGTGTGTGTGTGTGTGTGTGGGTGCATGCATGTACGCTGACGTCTGCATGATCACGCATGAGCTGCAGCACGATGAATGAAGGATATTGATCAGCAGAGAGTTGATATACTCCCCGGGAGGGAGAAATCCTCCGGGATAAACACAGCGTGGGGAGGAAGGGAGCGTGAAGCCACGTGATGAAGGGAAACAAAGGCAAGCAGTGGGGGTCGGAAGGTGGGTGGTGCTGAGGGCCGTGGTGTGACGATGCAGCGAAGACCATGGCTGTTCTTATCGAAGGCTCCTGGGGTTGTTTTAGGTATTTTCAAAGACGTTTCGTACGCGGCCAACATGCTAGCTTTTGCCTAGGCTCGTCACGATCACCAACCTCTTTATATCCCTCCTCGGTAGGTGAATTATTTTAGGGTATAACTTGGAGAAGAGGTGGCAGTAAAGATGACTCATATGTGTGTCACCTTGACGTCATTGTCGAGCTTCGTTGTGTCATCGTTCTACTTTTCTTATTTTTTATCCAGCTTGTTAAATTTGTTTGGGTGAGGTGGAAAGATGCCTTATTTCTCCATATTTCAATGCAAGCAAACACTGAGGAACAACAGACTCTCTCTCTCTTCTTCTGTCTCCCTCTATCTCTCTCTCTCCCCTGTCTCTCTGCCTCTCTCGCTCTGTCTCTCTTACTCCCCACCCAGTGTCTTCCAGTAAATGGAGGATAATTTTAGAGCGATAAAGAGCCCAGAGGATATCGAAGGGAGGAACTTGCATGCGTGTGCGCGCACACATCCACACACACACACACACACACACACACACACACACACACACACACACACACACACACACACACACACACACACACACACACACAGTGAGATGGTCCCTCATTCCCTGTTGCACCTGCTGACCCCACAGGATCCACAGAATGTACTGCTGCTGAGTGTGCGGCTTCTTCACGCACTTGCACACACACACACACACACACACACACACACACACACACACACACACACACACACACACACACACACACACACACACACACACACACACACACACAAGGAATGCACATTCACTTTGACTAATAGGCCTAATGCTTCCTGAAGAGGGCCCAGCACTGCATTAGCTCGGGATGTGGGATTGATTTGGAAACTGAAAGCCTTCTTGTGAGTGCGTGTGTGTGTGAGTGTGTGTGTGTGTGTGTGTGTGTGTGTGTGTGTGTGTGTGTGTGTGTGTGTGTGTGTGCGTGCGCGTGCGTGCGTGTGTGTGTGTGTGTGTGTGTGTGTTTGTGCGTCCATAGATGGAAGGGCCACGTAAATGTGTTGATTTGCGTGTCTTGTACGCACCTTTTCCTGCCTCGCACCCACTTATATGATCCATGAACGCCACAACTGTCTCAAAATATGCATTGGAACACAAGCAGAGACTGGAGATAAAGGTCAGTGGAGTGAGAGCGATGGTGGAGAAGCTGTCGGTTTTAAATGGCAGGCAGTGGCGTTGAAAGGAAGAATAAAAAGTTATGTAGGTGGAGGAACAGGTCAAAGTGAATAGAGGGCAGAGGGTGGGGTGGCCTGAAGGTGGGGGGGGTCAAATTCAAGACAAGACTAGAAAAGAGAAAATGAGAGGAGGTGAAGGAGGGAAGAAAAAAACAAAGTAGCAGACGTGGAGGAGGTGGAGAATTGATGGGGCAGAAAGCTGGGTTGCTCCTGCTGTGAGTGTAAGTGTCTTTGCTTTGCTTTGCTTTGCTTTGCTTTGTGTGTGTGTGTGTGTGTGTGTGTGTGTGTTTGCGCCAGCACATGCATGAGGGCATTACTCTGCTTGTGTGTTTGTGTGTGTGTGTGTGTGTGTGTGTGTGTGTGTGTGTGTGTGTGTGTGTGTGTGTGTGTGTGTGTGTGTGTGTGTGTGTGTGTGTGTGTGTGTGTGTGAGTGTGAGAATGTGCCTGCCCCTACACACACAGACACGCACACCCAGGCGTGTGTGAGAGAGTATGAATGGCTGTCTTTGGCAGTAAATGAAACTGGTTATCAGATCAATATGGCCATCATCTCCCAGATGACTGTGGCCTCTATTGAAGAACAATCATAAATCACAACCAAATATGGAGGGCACCAATCTATACTGTAGTGTGTGTGTGTGTGTGTGTGTGTGTGTGTGTGTGTGTGTGTGTGTGTGTGTGTGTGTGTGTGTGTGTTTGTGTGTGTGTGTATGTTCTTGCCTGCTAGTGTATATATGTATCTCTGTCTGTGCATGTCTATGTGTATATATTTAGTATATCTGTGTGAGTCGGCGGTACGCCTGGTGTATGTGTGTAGCCGTCTATCTCACCGTTGCATTGGGATTGAGATGGAGGATGCAGCAGTTAGGGAAAATGGAAACCCAACAAGGATGGAAGATAGACCACACCCCGGGCCAATGATATCTTCACTCATCCACAGTGATGCAAAAACTATGTATATATACACTACTCACAAAAAGTTAGGGATATTTGGCTTTCGGGTGAAATTTATGGAAAATGTAAAAAGTTCACGCGACAGTGATATTATATCATGAAAGTAGGACATTTAGGTAGAAGCATGCAATGGTGATTAGCCAATCTCAAACAATTGATTGAAACAAAAGCCAACACCAGTGGTGGGTTTACCACAACATAAAATGTCAATGTCTCAATAACTTGTCATGTGCCTTTGAGCATCAATTACAGCTTGACAACGACGTCTCATGCTGTTCACAAGTTGACTTATTGTCTGCTGAGGCCTGGCACCCCACTCTTCTTGAAGGGCGGCCCTCAGGTCATTGAGGTCCTGGGGTACGGAGTTACGAGCCTCTACACGGCGACTCAGCTGATCCCATAGGTTTTCTATGGGATTCAGGTCTGGAGAAAGTGCAGGCCACTCCATTTGAGGTACCCCAGTCTCCAGCAGCCGTTCCCTAATGATACGACCTCGATGAGCTGGAGCATTGTTGTCCAAGGAGATGAAATGAGGCCTGTGTTGTTCATGCAGGGGCACAATGACTGGATTAATGATGTTATTCAGGTAGTATGGGCTTGTCACTGTACCATTCACAAAGTGTAGGGCAGTTCTGTATTGACTAGACACACCTGCCCACACTGTAACACCACCACCACCAAAGGCTCATCTGGTGACAACAGTGGCTGATGATGTTTGAATGGTCTGACGTGACACTTGCCTCTCACCTCCCTTAAATGTGCCTGGGTTGAAGCCTCGCAATGGCAGGTACTGTTGATCAATTGTTAGGTGTCGTCTTGGTCTCATGATCTCAAAATGTGAACAGCATGATGAAGAGGACTGTTTAAATACAAATTCTAATTGAACCAGGAAATGTATTGGTCGATTCATGGATCAAACACCTGTTGTGAATTTTGCCGTTCAGCTTCTTGTTAGAGAACAGCAAGTTGTGCAAAAAGCGCATTTTAGGTTCATCCTTAAATTTCACCCAAAAGACAATATAGTCATCCTGGCCCTTGCACACATGAGCATCCGCCCGACACAGTGCCCCTGGTGCTCCAACCTCCAGAACACCACACCCTGGCCCGCGTACCCACACTTAAGCATTCACCCTGGCCCACACACACAAGAGCATCTGATATATATATATATAGTAACTAAAAAAAGGAATACATGTGCTAAATAATGTGGAGCTAGTACGGTTTGCAGCTGGTGGGCATTAGAATGATTTTTTTCAGCCGCGCTCCTGGTCTCTCTTTGTGACGGCCAGTGCATTCTCACTCTCACATAATGCAGCATCCCAATATCAGTGACAAGTTTCTCTGAAACTAAAATAGCAACTTGAGCGTCGATAAATATAGAAGGTAATTAAATCAGTGGCATGAGAGAGAGAGAGAGAGAGAGAAAATATGGAGAGAAAAGGAAGCTCTATTTTGCATGTGTGGAGAAAACGCAAGCCAGCTAAACCCCAATCAGTGGGATTGAACAAATTGAATACTGCTCATAAATTCAATGTAATAATTTTGCTTTTGTTCCCAGACAATTTTGGACAAAACATCATGGGTATGAAAGATTGATCCTTATGCAGCATGTGTGGGTGTGCGTGCACGGCCCGTCACAAGCCCAGTGAGTCAGCAGTATTTCCCTGCTTGGTTCTCAGGAGACACAGGGGTGTGTGAGCGCTCTCTGCCATCTGCCTCTTTCCATTCTATGCTCTTTGTGTTTGTAGTCCTCTCTCTCTCTCTCTCTCTCTCTCTCTCTCTCTCTCTCTCTGTTGGTCTCTTTCTTTCTGGCACGGTGTGTCTTTTACGAGGTTTGACTGCATTCGCAACGCCCTTTTCCTCAGATATGTATTTGCGTTTCAAGCACTATATCCCTATCTTCTTGGACGGCTGCCATTATGGAAACCGCTGTCAAATCTGGGCTTGGCGCGGCATGCGGAAGATTGATCGGACGACCGCCCTCTTGCAGAGAGGGGAGGGGTTAAAGGTTGCCATGTAGAGCGTAGAGCGTAGAGCGGCCTGTCAGTGGAATCAGGCCACCCTGACATGTTCCCCACAGAGATGATGGTGTGCATGTGCGTGTGCGTGCGCGTGTGTGTGTGTGTGTGTGTGTGTGTGTGTGTGTGTGTGTGTGTGTGTGTGTGTGTGTGTGTGTGTGTGTGTGTGTGTGTGTGTGTGTGTGGGTGTTTGTGTGTGTGTGTCTGTGTGTGAGCGCAAGAGAGAGACATTGGCCCTGTTTACACCTGGCAATAAAATGCGTCTTGCGTGATCCGGTCACAAGTGCTCTAAGTACAGGTGAACGCATCCAAGACGCATTGAGGACGCATTAAGATCCGATCTCTCAGGCCACATTCTGAGATGGTCTGGGGCACCACATGGCCTCATTCTTTAAGCAGTGTGTACGCGAATGTGTCCTGGGCCACGTTGAAGGGCCGCCTTCTCAACTGATGCCCTCTGCGTAAGAGGCAGTACGTACTCATTCACGAACCAACGCCGTCAAATTAAAGTGCGAAACAAGGCAGGCAAAACCAACAAAATGGATTCTCGTCGATAGAGTACACAGGAAACATGCTGCCTGATTTCCCTTTGTGCCAAAGAGTCAGTACAACGGAAACTGGAAGATTCATATCGCAAGCGGGGGATTTATGAGGATATTTTAAAAAGCCTCAAAAATTCAGTCTGTATGGTTTGGATTTTGCCCGCACGCCAAAGTCTTCATATTTGGTCTTTGCAAACGGAAATGATGTACGTGTTTATTTGCATATGAAGCGGGGAAGTGAGATCCGAACACAAGTGGTTACTTGAGACGCATGGGGAGACACATTCTAATGCCAGGTTTGAACAGACCTACTTAGAGCTGTCCACTTGTGATTGGATCACCCAAGATGCATGTTAATGCCCCTCTGCTACTGTTACCTCTGCTACAGCAGTCAGCATACAGGGACCAATTATGAGAGCAGGCCACAACTGATACACATCGCTCTCTGCTTTTCTTACAAATACACACACAAACGCATCTCATTCTATCTGTCTTCCTCTTTCTCTCTCTCTATCTCTCTCTCTCTCCCTCTCTCTCATTCTCTCGCTCTTTGTCTCCGGCTACTCTGTCTCTCTCTCTCTATCTCAGTCACACGCCCACTCACCACAATGGGATTGCTGTATACCGTCTTGTCGACACAAAGGCACAAACGCACATTTATGCGAATGCATGCCGTGGTGCCCGATAATATGAGGATGCATAGCTACGTGCACACATGCACACACACACACACACACACACACATGCTATGACACTCCTTTCTAAATCTCATCAACATATCTGTCGAGGTGTGTGTGTTTTTTCTCACGTCGCCCTTTTTTCTTTCTTTCTTTCCCTGGCACATACATGGGCACACGTGTGCATAGATGCACATAAACGCGTGCACATGCACAAAGGCACACACACACACACACACACACACACACACACACACACACACACACACACACACGTGCATACACACACCGCTCTACTCTCTGTCTTGGAATTTTACATTTTGATGAAGGAGGAAGCGGCCCGGCCAATCAGGAGTGCCGAGGCAGGGAGAGACCAGCTCGCGGCAGAGGGGAGGGTGGTTCCCAGTCACTCCCACGTAGGCAGCACAAGGCTTTCCCTGACGATACCCCCCCCCAGTCTGAGGGCAGTGGCTGGTACGATCCGCCAGTCTGAATAAGACTCCCTCCCCTACGCCTCCTCCTGCTCTGTCAGTGCTAGAGTGTAGCAACTGATATTATAAGAGAGAGAGTGAGAGAGAGAGAGAGAGAGAGAGAGAGAGAGAGAGAGAGAGAGAGAGTGAGGGGAGACATCAGGTGTCAGAGCACTGCAAACCCAGATGAGGCTGCATTGCCACGACAACCGGCTCCGGGTTACCGCCAGGTGAGTCTGAGGATACACACACACACACACACACACACACACACACACACACACACACACACACACACACACACACACACACACACTCACACACACACATACACACACACATACACACAGTCACTCATCTCTAACATACTTTCCCACTCAACTGAGATGGTATTTAGTATAGTACAGTAATGCATTGCAGTGTGCATGTGTGTGTGTGACGAGTGTGTATATGCTTCTATACATGGTGTATATCTGTATATGAGTGTGTGCGTGTACGTCGAGCCATAGTGCCACTGTCCCTCCCAGTGAGTCGAGTTAGGACAAAGAGTCCCCTCTGTCTGGTGCTGTAGCTCTGCTCAACACAACCATGGACAAGAGGGAAAGTTCTCCTTTTCTCTCTCTCCCTCTCTCTCTCCCTCTCTTTCTCTCTCTCCCTCTCTCTCTATCTCTCTCGCCCTCTCTCTCTCTCCTTCTCTTTCTCTGCCTTTCACTCATTCTTCCACTTTGACCACACGCATCCAGGTAATCAAACTCAGGTAATCAAATATTATATTTATATATATATATATATATATATATTACATCAGATAAGATTAGGTTATTTATTGTCATATCTCATATTTCCTCAAACATCAATATATAAATATATATATATATATATATATATATATATATATATATATATATATATATATATATATATATAGTTTTTGCTGTCACAAGGCTCCTGACACTGACACTGCTGTGGCAGCAGATGAGCTGGGGTGGGGATGGAGGTGATAAGTGCATTCTGAGGACAGGAACTGCTGTGCATGATGGCCAGGCGGGGGGGTGGGGTGGGCAGGGCGGAAAGGAGTGCCGGCCACAAGAGCACTATTGGTAGACGGTCGCAGAATCCACCGTGGGTAAAGGCAGGGGCGAAACGCATGCGTGTCCAAGGGTGTCATGGCGTGGGTCTGGTGATCCTAGACAAAGGGCTATTTTACATCAAATGGCAGGATACACAGTCTCTTATCGAGGGTGCATGGGTCTCTGCATGCGTGCGGGTATTAACCCCACACATCCTTACCTGTGCTCACATGTGAGCCTTTGCAGATATGTGCAGATATGTGCAGATATGTGCAGACATGTGCGTGAACATGCGCAGCTCATCTCATGATCCCAGCGGCAGCAACTGGACAAAGAGCGTTTCCTATATGTAGCATTCTTTGTTTGGTGAAAAATATCAAACACCCTCTCCCAGCGCGACGGCTCACCCCATCCTGTGTGGCGGCGTCACGTGTTCCCGTTCCCGTGGTCACGCCAGCAGACGGTCATTGCGCTTGTCTCTGCTGTAACACTGGACAGCTCTGAGCCGTCCGCACATTATGTCGATTTCAATCCTGAGTTCTGCCCCTTTGCTTTGTCCTTGTGTAGAATTCCTCACATGCAGCCCTATATAGCCTACAGAGCTTTGTCAATGGAGAGCTGCACAATTTGAGGGATAGGAAACGTAACACCCAAGGTACAAACTCAGAGCAGGATATTAAAAAAAGGGAGAGGCCGTCCCTCAAAGGCCCCTGAGATGAAACGCTGTCTACAGCCGTCATTCTGTACATCGAGAACAGCATAGATCTTGCATAATTTCCATTCAATTTATATGGTCGTTGAAGACATGAGGACGCTTGCTGAGAAGGTCTTTTTCATACGCATGTTCTGCTGTCTATATGGAATAGTTCAGTGAACAGAGAGGCAAAAAAAAGTCAGGGGTGAGGGAAGAAAGAAAGAAGGGCTGGAACCAGTGACCGTGGAAATGCAAGGGCTTTACCTCAGCCACTCCGCGGTGTGGGGGAGGGGGGGCTGAAACCCCTTGCTGATGTGTAGGATACCAGGAGTGCGTTCTACCTGGGAGAGACATTTTATGTTCCTCAAAAAAAGGAATATTTCACGATGCGAGACCGGGCAAATCTATATTCTCAAGAAGGGCGGCTCAATAATTAGAGTGGGGGCGTGTCTTGTTTCTACAAGGTGGAACACTCGCGTATATGATTCGGAACCTGCAGGTTCTGACAAAAGAGAGTTAACAATGGCCCGGCTTCCTCGTCGGGGTGTAAAGATGGTGGCGAAAAGAACAGCGTGTGCATTTCTGTTTCTGTGCCCTTCTCTGCCTCTCTCCTGCTCGGTTCTCTTCTGTTGCTCGCCCATCCAATTTCCCTGTCTCCTCAACGAGCCCACGTACACATTCATGAATTCCTCCATATATGAGCGCTGTCAGGCTGTAGGGTGTGCCCCCTCCTCCCACCCTCCCTCCCTCCCTCCCTCCCTCCCTCCCCCTCCTCACACATACACACACCACAATGAGCCGCGTAGTACACATACATACGTCCATACATCCACGCCAAGGGTTCACGCATCACTGCACACACATGCACAGGCTTTGCAGTGTGTGTGTGTGTGTGTGTGTGTGTGTGTGTATAGATACATATATGATATTCTACGGGGCAGATCCCTTGCGGGGACAAAAGAAACAATTTGGTATTTAGCGAAGTGATCGTTTATTGCACTGCGTCTAAATTGTTACTTTGTTGTGTATATGAAGGTTAGAATGCTGCAAACTGATGGTGTAAGGGACAATTACACTAATTGAACATTACAGGACAGCCCTGCAAAATGGCTGCCGTGCCGGCACGCTGTCTGTGATGGCCGACAAGGGTATGCGGTGTGCGCACGCGTGTGTGTGTATATGTGTGTGTGTTTGTGGTTCGTGTATGGTGAATAATTCTCCCTTTTGCCTTTAACACGCTGCTCTGTTGCAGCCATTTTTCAAATGACGGAGAGCCCTCGTAACCCATAATTACCCCAGTAAACAATAAACTCAAACGGCTCCTTTGAATAGTTTAAAAAAATGTTTCTGCTACACCTCCACTTCACACAAATTTAAAATTATTTCACTTTCCCCCAAAATTTAGTGTGTTCCAGGTCCTCATCCTCTGTGAAAATGTCGGAAACCGCCGGCTGGGTGGGTCCGGCGCGGTGGTCTTTTTACGCTTCGAAAGCCACAATGTTCAGAACGTATTTTGCTCTTTCAGATGTTTGAATGTGTGCTGCTAAAAAGAGCTGACCTTGTCGTTCCTTCGCAGCTTCCTGCCCTTTTCCAGGAGCGGGGGAAGCCGGGTCCCTCGCCCAGGCCCTGCCCTGCCCTGCCCTGTGCAGCACTGGACCACCCTCCTTCAGGAGCCATCAGGGTTAGTGCACTTTTCGCACGTAGCATGTAGGATGCTGCACTAAAATGATATCACGATTTATCATCTTTTCCTATGTATTGTCACAAAATTTAGATATTGATGTAACGATATACTAAATTCTGTTAATGATAATTAATGCTAATAAGAAGACATTACCTCCAATTTCTTAAGAGATGAACTCTGAAAGACTAGAGGCATGCTAAAATACTGGGTTTAAGTGTGTTATCATACCATACCAACGCCACATAGTTTGGAGTTTGTGATATTATGATGTATATCATTACTATGCAAAGTTCCCCTGTGCTTCTCATGATAATAAATTCCTCCATATTGTCTTTTTTCTCGGCGCATCATACACAATTTATCAAGGTCTTCATTTTGGCCTCAGATCTCTTGTATGTTCCACAAGAAGAAAACTAAGCCCACGCCATTTGATTATACAGGAAAAGTGCGCAGGACGAGCACTTCATGCAAATACCATATGTCCAATGAACAGTGTAAATGGATGTACATACACATTATCTGTGAAATACAGTTTATCATACACGATATTAATATTGAATCTCCAAGCCACCGAGCCCTGTTTGAATGACGTACAGGTGCAAATAAACACAGACATAAATACACACACACACACACACACACACACACACACACACACACACACACACACACACACACACACACACACACAGATAAGCAGTATTCAGTAATTTACATTTTTTTTCTATTCCTATTTACATTTTTCTTCTTTCTATTGCACACTAGACACACACACACACACACACACACACACACACACACACACACACACTTGAGACTATCAGAATAGCTGGATTTAGTTAAAGCTGTACCATTTTGCTAATGATTAAAATACTGCAAGTGCGGCATTTTCCACAGTTCATCAGTGGCTACGTTGTAAAAAGACAAAACTGAACTAAATGTCTACCAGTGCTAAGCCCTTATCACCGCTGTGTGTGTGTGTGTGTGTGTGTGTGTGTGTGTGTGTGTGTGTGTGTGTGTGTGTGTGTGTGTGTGTGTGTGTGTGTGTGTGTGTGTGTGTGTGTGTGTGTGTGTGTGTGTGTGTGCACAAGTCTTAAAATGTGACAGTAGAGGGTAGGGCTTACACGTCCACATGTCGCTGCTGTTTCTAATGCATCATCAAACCAAAGAGTGGCCGCAGATTTGGCTGCCTGTAAATTAAGCCGTATAACAGGCAGCGGAGAAGGAACAAACTCCGGCGTCACTTCTGAAATGGGGGAGGTGTATATGTGTGTGTGTGTATGTGTGTGTTTATGTGTGTTTCCCTGTAGGGGTTAAATAATAATAAGAGATAATTATGGTATTGATTAGAATCATCTCCTTCCATTGTGAATAATGAATCACACTCCCTCTCTCTCCTTCTATCATGAGTCTTCTGATATGACCCTGATTATAATGCAGCCATTAGTTTAGTCAATTAATACAGCCCAGTTAGTTCAGGGCTCAAGGCAAGCCTTAAGGCAGGAATACTCATTCTTGTTTAAATAATTACATTTGCCTTACATCCCTCATAAAAAAAGTGTATGGCCCCTTATTTGAAACCAAATAAAGAGAACAATTCTGTGACGATGTAGGCTTGGATTTGTGTGGTTCAAATGAAATTCGCTTCGCTACAATGACACGCACATTTACATTGTACGATCATCTGTGGCGACTTACGATGAAAGGAGAAGCCTATAGCTGTAAGACTTATTTCATATAACGTCTTGCTGAATCACTGTGAAATTCCTTCGAGTGAGCCAATGTATGATGGGCAGCACCCAGAGAGGGAGCTTCCCTTGATACGGCGATGAAGACGAACCTTGGATAGGATCTTATTTAGAGTGAAGAGCCTCTGGCTCTCTCTAGCATGCCTACTTAAGGGAAAAAAGATAAGAGGGTGAGATAGGAGTGGAAGAGGACAGGATGGGAGGCGGAGCAGTGGCAGGGAGGGAGTAGGCCAAGGACAAAATGATGCTCTTTTTTTCTTTTGTCCTTCCATTGTCACTATTTAGCATTTTCTCCCCTTTAGTAGGAACTTCCAATGAAAGTTTTTCAGTCAGAGGTTAATGTCGACAGCTGTGTGTGTGTGTGTGTGTGTGTGTGTGTGTGTGTGTGTGTGTGTGTGTGTGTGTGTGTGTGTGTGTGTGTGTGTGCTGATTAGAGCTTGGCATCAAAATCTGATTCTTGATGATGCCGACAATGGCATTAATGCTATCAAGTATCAAAATAAATTCTATGGCTTTTCATGCCAATTATTAGTCATTTTTTCTCTCCTTAATGTCAGTGAGACAAAAAAAACACATACAGTAAGAAGATGTTATTTTATTGTCATTCAAAGTGGTGATAGTGTAAGTACTGTGCTGTGAGTAAGGCATTGCTAGTTGATTATTCAGTCAGTATCGTAATTTGAAGTGCTCATCAGGGAGATTATTTTGTGTGTGTGTGTGTGTGTGTGTGTGTGTGCTAATGTAATGTGTGCATTAAGAAATAAATAAGTGATTTCTTCCCTTCTATTTTGCTCAACTTGAGAGGATATACATTGGGAAAAGGTAATGTCAAAGCAACAGCAAGATGCTTTTTTTGAAAATGTGTCTGGTTGTTGTTGAGTGGAGAAAAATAAAATTGAGAGTGTGTGTGTGGTGTGTGTGTGGTGTGCGTGGGGAGGGGGGGGGGGGGGCACTCTGGCTTCCATCCTAAGTGCGCATACAACAGACATCCTTATTGCCCAACTCAATTTACAGACATCTGTGTTTTAAGAGAAAACTGAGGGTGCTTCTCTCTTGACTCTTTGTTTGCCGTCCTCTTCCTTTTTTTTTTTTAACCTCGCCAGAATAAAAATGTCAAACTCGTAAAGCTGACCGCAGTAGAACAGCGGAAGTGGGCAAAACACTTCCTTTTGGAGTATAGTTGAGATTAACCCTGAATGGCAATTTGCCGTGCGCTTCACAAAGATGGATGGATCGATTCAGATTCATCGTTCAATACGCGCCTAATCCATCTGAACTCCATATCAACACCTTTACCCTTCAACACGCCCCATAAATGATTTATTTCTATGGTGCTCAATGGTCTTCAACTCAACTCCATGTCTTTGAGATGTTCTGTAGCCGAACCATGTCAAACCTACCAGTGAGATATGTCTAATAATCAGGGTAATGTTCAAAGACACGATCAACTCATTCAACGCTCTCCCCCCCCCCCCCCCCCCCCCTCTCTCTCTCTCTCTCTCTTTCTCTCTCTCTCCCTCCCTCCCTCCCTCCCTCTCTCTCTCTCGCTGTAATTGATTTCACACCTTTGAGCCTCACAATGGGTTTCTGAGTGCACTTAGAGGAGATTCAGGACAAAGTCAGCTTGAGAGGCACATCCATGAATACACAAGAGATTGTGTGCAGGCACAAACAGATAACACGCACACACAGGCACGCACGCACGCACACACACACACACACACACACACACACACACACACACACACACACACACACACACACACAGACAATCAGGCTGCCCTGAAAATCTTGCACTGTTGATGTCCCATTTGACCCTGACTAAACATTTGACTAATTGTGAGCTTGTGTGGAATGAAGGAGGGAAGACGAGGAGAGAGAGAGAGAGAGAGAGAAAGAGAGAGAGAGGGAGAGAATGTCGTGGAAGACAAAGGATGGAGGAGGGTGCGGGTTGAGAATGACTGAGGGGTGAAGAGCAGCGGATGGGAAGCGAGGCGGTCGAAAGATGCAGGAGGTAGGGAGGCTGACTGAGGAAGAGCAAAGGACAAGTTTGAATGATGGAATACACCAACGCTCTATTTACTGGGGGACCCCCCCCACACACACAACCCTGCTCCCCGAAAATCTCACAGATCATTCATTCGCTTTTCACACTTAATTTCTCTCCCCATCATCCTGTTTCTGGTACCATCTGTTCACCCGTCTATTTCACTTTCTGTCGCCCCCCGCCCCCCACTCTCTCTTTCGCTAATCTGTGATTTTCTCGCGCCTTCGCACCTTGCCCTGTTTTTCCTCATCTGTTCAACACTCACCTTTGTGCGATATTAGTTCATTTTTTTGCTCTCACAAAGTAACACGATGCGCACATGCGTACAAAGGAATGCAGATATAGATTATTTTTACACATTCTTTTTACACACAATCGTGTTTCCCATTAGCTGGTAAGTGGCAGACATCAGACGCGGAGCCGTCGCGTGAATCCGTACGTGCGCAGGTAGCGCTCGCCCGGCCTCTCGGAGTGCGTGGACGGTCTCTTGAAGCTGGGGGCTGGCTTCCATGGCAACCATATGGTGAGGCAGGCAGGGCTATTTAAAGGAATTCCACAGCTGCTGCTTGCCTTCTCACCAGCTTCCCACTGGCTGAGTGGGGGGGG
This sequence comes from Zeus faber, assembly GCF_960531495.2. Taxonomy (NCBI): domain Eukaryota; kingdom Metazoa; phylum Chordata; class Actinopteri; order Zeiformes; family Zeidae; genus Zeus; species Zeus faber. Next base: position 30,040,522 of record NC_137193.1, read on the forward strand.
TAAGGGACACTATTATGTCTAGGATGAATTTATTGAGCTGAATGTAAAAATCCAATATACCTAAACGCCATGGTAGCTGAAATTTGTTCGGTTATTTCATACAAATATGCAACTATAAAAGATTTCAGAAGAGTTTCATGGTTCCCAACGCATTCAATTTGTTCAGATTGGAGATGGGTTTCTCTTATTCCGTGTATGTAATGTTAAGTTTAAATATCCTTTTCCTATAATGGTTCCTAAGTGACATTTCGGCACCCGCCTCTGCATTGAGTGATCTACAGTAGGGACTGACCACTGTGCGGTCAGGAATTATTCATAATGATCAAAAAATGAAAAAAAAAAACATTTTTCCTGGGAAAAGCATTGAGTAGGCAGCCGGTGTAACAGCATGAACGCTCAGGCACCCACATTGCCTTGAATGGCAAAGAGTCAGATCAAACAAATTAAAAAAAAATCACAATTGCAAAAAACAAAAAGCCGTTTGGGAGAGCATATTGTTGTTATAAATGATTCTTACACGCAGGTATGCATTCTTTTTTCACTGTGAGACTCTAAATCGCTGTTTCTTGGCTCGTGAACTTAAAATGTCTGATATATCCTCCAAATTCTGTGAGTTGTGCTGTCGGGGGCATGGGAAGAATGTGAAATCTCTCTGTCAGTCATGTGAATAAGCCCATCCTTAAAGATCACCCTGCTTGAGTGACGCCTGCACAATGACTTAAAGGATAAATGATCAAGATTTTTGATGTGAAATAACTGAATTTGGAAATATTCAAAACCTTTCCAGGTGGTCTCCAATAGGTAGTGTTGCTTTCTAGCAGTGACTCTTTTTGGGAAACCGTATGAAGATTCTTTACAAGTAATTAAACCCGTAAATCAAGTTAAGCACTGACAATTCGTCAAGGGGTTCATTTCGGGGAAGAAACAACAGCCGCGACAGGATGCCAGAGAGACATTTTGGTTTCAAAGATTGTCACACAGCCGAAAAAGGTCACAGGTCTAACTCACCCGAAATTAGAGGGAGTTTGTCCCGCTGAAATCTCCTAGAAAAAGCCTGCGGTCACCAACAGCCTACGCCGCTCTCGTTCCAAACCGAAGTGAAGGGTGAAGTAAATAGAAAAGCAGCCAATCAACATGGAGCAGCCTGAGGGATTAAGCTTCACCCGGGAGGAGAGGTGATACTTCCCTCTTTCACAAATAAAAGCTCCACATTTGAATAGCTAATATTCACACATCATTTTTCATCTGAAGTGGACTCTGACTGATTAAACTGCACATACTTTATTTTGCCCCGTTCCGGCTAATGTGACTATTTTCATACCTTTTTAGGGTGTCTAAAGTGGTTCACGGAAGCCGAATTATGAGTGACCTTTCTCTTAACACTCCTTCTGCTCTTCACTTTTGCTCTTTATCTCACGCTAATCCCAACTCATTTCATATGCTAAGTAACGGCTTATATCCCTCTTCATCGTTCCACACACACACACACACAGGCACACAGGCACACACACGCACACACACACACACACACACACACACACACACACACACACACACACACACACACACGCGCGCACACACAGCTCACCGCTGTAGTCTGATTATAAAATCTGCATAGAGAGCGGGGTTGGGATGTGGACTGGAGAAAAGCGGTGCTGAAGCAGGGGGATGTTGGGTGGCCCGTCACCCAGTGAGGTGGAGCAGAGACATCACAGGATCCCTCATGTCTGGCTTACTCTGAGAAAGAACCTGACTCGCTCCCTGCGTCACACATACACATACACACACACACACACACACACGCACACACACACACACACACACACACACACACCTCAAATTGTTACCTCACATGCTAATTTGCAAGTTCTCTTTCCGCAGCTGTCAAAGACACAGTGGAGATTAACAGCAAAAGGAACGGGATGGAGGAAGAGTGGAGATGAGATGAGCCCCCCCATGGAGTGAATGAAAGCCAGGAGATGGAACCCCCTCCCCCCTCATCTCCCCAGGGGAAGGCTACATCCAGCCCGAGGGGCCCGTGCATCCCCAGAGCGCCACCTGCTGGCCTGGTGCGGCAGGGCAGCTGGTGTTGTGAATCAGGCCGCCACAGTCCACGGACCGGCTATTTCCCAACACCAGGGTCTCACCGTCACCCCACCTCAGCAACCCCCCCACCCCCTCCGCACACCCCCACCCCCTGTCCAGATTAAATTCTATGTAATTATAGTTGTTATTGAAAATGTATTTGTTATTGTATTTGTCAGTTTTGTGTTGTGTGTCAGGTATTTCTGTCCCCAGAAAATAAATAATTGTTGATAATATATATTGTAATAAATCGTCACCATACACACACACCATTTATATATTTAACTATGTCACATTTTTGGACACACCTTACACAGTAAAGCTGTCTCCACACCCACAATATTAACACAGTTTGTACCAAATAAGAGAATTCCACAGGATATACCTACTGTATGTATACATTGATGAACATTCAAACATCAGCTTATGTAGTCCAGTTATTATTTTACATTTTGTTTCAAATCATTTTGAATGCGTATATATATTGTATAGTTGTGCCCAAGTTTACAAAATACATTATAATATGTAATATTCCTCATTATGACATTACACCACCGATTCTTAAGTCAGGCATTTCTACCGCAATAAAATGATTTGGTTACCAAGGTAACAACCCATGGGGATCCTAATAAACCACTACAGGATAGAAACATGAATAATAAAATCCTAATAATAACAATAAAAGTCCCAGAACTGCATTTGATACCCCAACATCCTGGTTTGCCTGTGTATGTGTTCATTCTATTTATCAAATTCACCAAGGCTGCCTTAGTGCCTTTCACTAACTTTTAATTCTCGTCAGGAAAGGCAGACCCCGCCACCAACAATGGAAACATCAATTAGGAGCATAGTGATTCAAGATTCAAGATTCAAGATTTTTATTCGTCACTTACATATACATACTTTCATACATATATGCAGTGAAATGTAATGCAACGCACGCGGTGATTACACACAATATGTCCTAGGAAACATTTCTAATAGCCCAACTAACTGACTCCTAAAACGTAATACAGTAAGTCGAATACTTATAGAATAAAATAAAAATATATAGAATAAAATAAAATACAATAAAAATAAAATGAAATAAAATGGAATAGATAGAGGGAATATGCTTATGTATATGGAATAGGCAATTATGTATATACAGATATGTGCATTAAAGTGGCATGTGAATAAAGTGAGTTCGTGTTTGGGATAATACAGCACAGTATACAACAGTACGGCGCAGCAATATGGCATCACAAACAACCCTGAACAGTGACACAGTATGCGGTACAGTATGCTACATACAGTACAGAAGGTAGTGGAGCCTATGTGTGTGGTCAGTGAGGACCCCTGGTGAGGTCAGCATTGACAGTTCTAATGGCTTGCGGGAAAAAACTCTGTCTCAGTCTCTCTGTCCTCGCTGTGTGACTGCGGAGGCGCTTGCCTGACCGCAGCAGCTGAAACAGTCCGTTGTTGGGGTGGTGAGGATCCTTCATGATCCTACGGGCTCTGCTACTACACCTCCTGGTGTATAACTCCTGCAAGGGGGGGAGGGTAGTTCCAGTGGTACGTTCAGCTGAACGCACCACCCTCTGCAGGGCCCGCCTGTCCTGAGCAGTACAGTTCCCAAACCAGGCAGTGATGTTGCCTGTCAGGATGCTCTCCACTGCTCCAGAGTAGAAGGACTTGAGGATCCTCACCGAGACCCAGAATTTCCTCAGCTGCCTGAGGTGGTAAAGACGCTGCCTCGCCTTTCTCACCAGAGTGTCTGTGTGTACAGTCCATGTTAAGTCCTCTGTGATGTGGACTCCCAGGTACTTGAAGCTGCTCACCCTGTCGACAGAAGTTCCATTAACCATGATTGTGATCCTCGCCTAAAGTCCACAATCAGCTCCTTAGTTTTGCTGACGTTCAGGTGGAAGCTGTTGTCCTGGCACCAGAGTGACAGGTCAGCCACCTCCTCACGGTAGGCCTTCTCATCGCAGTCGGTGATCAGGCCCGTTATTGCATAACAGACAAACGAACAAAACAGTATTAAATTAAAAAAAAATAAGGTTCATCAAAATAATCGAACTTTAACATGTATTTATATACACGTTAGAAACAGTGCCAGTCTAGGCCACCCGCCGGGTGTGCGGTTGAAAGTTCGTTTTTCAGATTCCGTTGAGTCTCAGTAAAAAGAGCCTTTCAAGTTCAGAGCATTCCGTTATAATAATGCACAAAGAATCATTTAATTCTGCCACGATCATTTCTTAAGGCGTAATAAGGCAACCTGTCCAATAAACTATTGTAGCGTAATTCCCTTAAAACCATTTATTATGGTCACATTTAATATAGATTATGCCAAATGACTTGGCATTTTCTGCCTTGGACTTTAATTTAGTCCTCAGTCATTATTTTCAGTTTGAGAATCAAGGTTTGGCTCCCACGCCCACTCTTTTGCCGGAGTGACCCCAAGTACGAGTCATTTATTAGATTCGTTCGCTTCGAACTATTCGTCCGCGAGTCTTGAGGTTAAGACTAGTGCGCCTGCAGCAATTTAGCCATTTCGAGGTTACAGTAAGGAAAACGATTGGAAACAGTGGAGTAAAGAATATGGCTTTTATTTAGTTTGGTTTTAATTCAGCCCGTGAATACCAACACCAGTTCAATCGAGCAGTTGGTAAATTCTCTACTTATCTTGCACCTGGCGACCGCGAGGGCAAAACATTTGGAAGTGGCGTTGTAACGAAAATTGCCTCGTTATCTCGAACGTGTTAACGGCTCTCGGTGCTGTCGTTTTACTGCCAATCAAGCAGTTGGGAGTTAAAATGCTTCCATCTTGTAGGGGGGCAAAAGGAGGTCGGTCACACTGAGGGGCATCATGGGAGTGCAACTGGTGCCGAGACAGAAGAGTGTCTCCGAGCCACTCGGTGAGGCTGGAGATGCGGCTGCGGGAGCCCGGCGATCCAGCGGCGCTCCTCCCGGCCGCATCGCTGAGCTCGCCCGGCCAGGCTCTTAAGCCGCTCCGCAGGCGGCTCGGGCAGGCGCACAAATAAACGCCATCGAAGAGAAGGAGCGGAAGTCCAAGGCAATTCGCTGGCGACAAATGAGTTTGCCCGACGGAAACAAATTTGAGGGCGAAGCGGGTAAGATGCTGCTAGAGGGACCGCGCTCCAGAGGCAAGTACCTAGGGGCCAGACCAGACACCAGGGGCCACAGGCTCGGCCTGGTGGCCCTTAGGCTGTGGATTCCTTGTCGGTTGTGCTGGTTGGAATAAAGAGCGGCCCAGTAACATTCACAAAGTGTGTGTTTGGGAAAGCGCGTGTTCTTCATAGTAAAAGTAAGAGCGGATGTTGGCCCCCCGCAAACATTATTCAATTTAAAGTACAACCATTCAGTGTTTGTATATACAGTACAAAATTTGATAAGAATGCCATTTTTTCAAAATCACATGCAAGGAATTCATGTTGTTATGCTTAAATTCTATGCCCGTACCTTTTACTATCCTTACACTAAGTTAATATGCAAATGGGTGTATATCATTTGCTCAGACAGCTGTATATTATTTGCACCAGTCTTTGTTTCCAATTGCAGACATTAGAAAAGGAATTGGGCACATAAACTCTGTTGAGATCACTGGTCCAGAGAAGACTGTAGGAATAGCTGCCAAAACCTCTGGTTTATGCCGTGATTGTAAACACCGTCCTCTCCAGTGGAAGAAACAAGATATCAAGGACCAAAATAGCTCCACCCTGGGGCTTAAATCGCATTTGTCAAATGATATGGATAGAGATTAAAAAATAATCGTCCTTAATTCCCTTCAAAAGGTTGTCATATACAAATATCCACAACTTAAACTTGTGACATTGCCCAAAAATGTGATCCATCTGGGCATCATTGTGCCTATGTTTTACCAGAGGTGCTCAAAAACAAGGCTATGCATTGCTTCAAGCAGGAGTTGAAAGGTGGAGTTCTTTTGGGGCCAAGCTGCTCACATGACATCCAACATGGACTTAAGAGAAACAACCTAGATAAAATGGATCGCTGCTGTAATTGTCTAAATCTGACTGAACACAAGAAAAAAAGACAGACGATATATAATTGCAGTGACATTCTCTAATCATACCACTACTATTCGTGAGTGAAGGAAATGTGAATCACCCATCCAATTCTTCTGCTTCTGTCTTTCTAGGCAAGCCTCCGAGCAGGCAGGAGTTTGAGATCGGCAAGTTGAACAGTGATTATGCAAAGGACCCTGATGCAGAAAGTGACATCAGAGCTGTAGAAAGGTGTGTTGTCAAAAGATATAAGTTTGGGGACAGGAGCAGGTATGGCAAGTGGCTTTCTCAAGAGGGTATTGAAGGTGTGATGGACTCAGCTGAGAGGCACACAACAGACCGTGTTGAACTTCATTCTGTGATGTCTACTGATGCAGAGTCATGTTTAGACTCAGCTTTAGGATGCAGTGACACTGAAGACTCCTTTTTGGAAACAAACAGTTCTCACATCAACAATGGTATATGGAGAGTTGAACCTGGTAAAACAGGTGCAACACAAGAAAATGAGCCTGAAAATGAGTCAAATAAGCCCTCTGAGAATGAAGCGGAACAGTTTTTATGCCAGAGAGCACAAATGTATATGAGACTGCTGCATGTTTCGTGTGCACGCACCTAATGCCCTTCGCTAAAAGTACATTGTCTCAGACAATTTCTGCTCGTAAGTGAAGTGCATCCAGCAGGGCCAATTTGCTCATCATCACAAGACGACAGTGAAGCTATAGTGAATCAACAAAAAAAACCAACAGATTCTATTGGTGAGAGAAGCAATGCCACATTTCAAAATGCAGCCCCAGACAACACTCCAGGGTTTGAACAACAGGTCCCTCTTCAGTATAAAACTGAGAAAGGTGAGAGTCTGAGACAGGGAAAAGAAAATGAGGGAAAGCACATTCCATCAAAGAAAGACCAGGAAGGTGTCGGTAATCACAATTCAGACTTAATGGAGACAATAAGCAAGAAGATGGCCTCTGCCAGTAATGAGGTACGCGAACCAGTGGCCACTGTTTCTGAAGTGCCTACCTTTTCGTTACCCAGGGAGCAAAAGGAGTCTTGTGTGGACAAAAAACTACCCTGCCTTAGTGGTGGGAGTCAGGCACCTGACAGGCACCTTGCCCTTCAGGAGATGGAGACATCCTCTCAATGACACAGAACTCTTGCGCACTTTCAGTTGCAACCATTAACAAAGATCTTAATTCTACGTACACACCACACAGGTACTTTTCTTCCTCACCCACCCTCGCCCATATGAATGGAGTAATCAGCAATTCATTTTTGCTTGATAAAACGACAGACGCTGATTCATCAAGTTCTCAGTATTCCACTCCTTCATACAACTCTGACTGTTATTATTCAATGTGACTCTACCCTCATCCTGCCTCAAAAAGAGTCGGATACTGAAGCAAAAATTCTGACAGTTGGACCGCGTCCTAATCAAGTCACTGATGGCTCACTTTTAAATGGGAAGGAGATTTCATTGCCTAGCGTTCAAACAGAACAGAGGCCAAATATTTGCATAGATGCATCTCTGCCTCGGCCGCTCCTATCTCCCGTTGAATTGTCGCAGAAGCAGTCTGTTACAAACCTGCCTTCCAAATTGCAGTGCTGTTTGAGTGTGAAGGAAAGTCACAAGGCATCTGAAAATTTACTTGGAGGCCGGGCCCTGACTATGACTTCAAGCATTGCTATTCCTGCGGTCCCTTTTACAGGTCACTGCATTCAAGAAAAAGGAAAGGAGTCTGATGAACACATTGAGAATGAGTACAGTAGAAAATCTGAACAAGTCTCCTTGGATTATAAAGTAGACGGGTCACCTATAAAGGGGATGTTGCCAGAACACCACTCCCCTCCCTGTACCAATAGACTAATGGATGATGGTCATGAAGAAGACAGCAACGAAAACGCTGACCACCGAGAGCATGAAGAATGGGGTAATAAATACCTTGTAAACAGCCCCTCAGGAACTCTAAGGCCAGAACTCTACTTTTCTCCCAGCAGTTATGTAGACTATGTCGAGGTGGGTGATGAAACTGGGCACTCAACGTCTTCTCAAGAACAGGCAGCGCGTCTTTCTCAAACTGCATCAGTCAGTGACAAAGAGGAAACTGAGTCCGAGGAAGGCACAGCTGAGGATTCTAAGATGCCCCTCATAGATGAGATCACAGCCCACAAGGACATGCCAGCCTCCTAGGACCACAACTTCACGTGCAAGTAAACCTCCCATGGGAGACTAACAAAATGTATGTATGTTCAAATTTTGATTTTCTATTACTGTAGAGTGTTGTGGAAATGGTTTACCAAACTGCATATATAATTGTTTTTTCCTTTTTTTTTCACAGGATCCTGGGAGGCTCCCTTGCCAACCAACTGAACTCCTTTTATGCGTGGTTTGAGTCTGGCAGCAACACCGCTAGCTTGCTGGCTAATTGGAGTTACACCGCTGGGGATGAGCGCGCACTCTCAGTGTCCGTGCACGAGGCCGGGAGGGCTCTGATGCGGGTGAACACCAAGAAAGCTGCGGGCCCAGATGGCATATCTGGGCGAGTACTGAAGACCTGTGCTAACCAGCTAGCTCCGGTGTTCACTACAATATTCAACATCTCCCTGGCTGAATCAGTGGTCCCATCCTGTTTCAAGAGGTCCACCGTCCTTCCTGTCCCGAAGGTCGCCTCTCCAACCTGCCTGAATGACTACCGTCCGGTGGCCCTCACCTCGGTGGTCATGAAGTGTTTCGAGAGGCTGATTAAGGATTACATCTGCGCCTCCCTTCCCCACACCTTGGACCCGTTGCAGTTTGTGTACCGGCAAAACAGATCCACGGATGACGCGGTCTCCCAGGTACTGCACACCACGCTCACGCATCTGGATGGCCAGAAGGGGGCCTATGTGAGAATGCTGTTCATCGATTATAGTTCAGCTTTCAACACCATAGTCCCCACCAGACTGGCTGTCAAGCTGATGGAGCTCGGACTGAATGCTCCGCTGTGCGCCTGGATCCTGGACTTCCTCACAGCCCGCCCCCAGGTGGTCAGGGTGGGGAAGTACATGTCAAGCTCCCTCACCCTGAATACAGGATCCCCCCAGGGCTGCGTCCTCAGCCCCCTACTGTACTCCCTGTACACACATGACTGTGTGGCCAGGTCCAGCTCCAACACCATCATCAAGTTTGCTGACGACACCGTGGTCGTGGGCCTGATCACCGACTGCGATGAGAAGGCCTACCGCGAGGAGGTGGCTGACCTGTCACTCTGGTGCCAGGACAACAGCCTCCACCTGAACGTCAGCAAAACCAAGGAGCTGATTGTGGACTTTAGGCGTGGATCACAATCGAGGACGCACGCGCCCTTGTGGATTAATGGGACTTCTGTCGATAGGGTGAGCAGCTTCAGATATCTGGGAGTTCACATCACAGAGGACTTAACATGGACTGTTCACACAGACACTCTGGTGAGAAAGGCGAGGCAGCGTCTTTACCACCTCAGGCAGCTGAGGAAATTCCGGGTCTCGGTGAGGATCCTCAAGTCCTTCTACTCTGGAGCAGTGGAGAGCATCCTGACAGGCAACATCACTGCCTGGTTTGGGAACTGTACTGCCCAGGACAGGCGGGCCCTGCAGAGGGTGGTGCGTTCAGCTGAACGTACCACTGGAACTACCCTCCCCCCCTTGCAGGAGTTATACACCAGGAGGTGTAGTAGCAGAGCCCGCAGGATCATGAAGGATCCTCATCACCCCACACACAACGGACTGTTCCAGCTGCTGCGGTCAGGCAAGCGCCTCCGCAGTCACACAGCGAGAACAGAGAGACTGAGACAGAGTTTTTTCCCGCAAGCCATAAGAACTGTCAATGCTGACCTCACCAGGGGTCCTAACTGAGCCATACACTAGGCTCCACTACCTTCTGTACTATATGTTACATACTGTACCGCATACTGTGTCACTGTTCAGGGTTGTTCGAGATGCCGTATTGCTGCGCCGTACTGTTGTATACTGTGCTGTATTATCCAAAACACTACCTCACTTTATTCACATTCACATGCCACTTTAATTCACATGCCACTTTAATGCACATATCTGTATATACATAGGCATATTCCCTCTATCTATTCCATTTTATTTCATTTTATTTTTATTGTATTTTATTCTATATATTTTTATTTTATTCTATAAGTATCCAACTTACTGTATTACGTTTTAGGAGTCAGTTAGTCGGCCTATTAGAAAGAAATTTTTTTTTTTTTTTTTTTCCTAGGACATATTGTGTGCTATCACCGGGTGCGTTGCATTACATTTCACTGCATATATGTATGAAAGTATGTATATGTACGTGACAAATAAAAATCTTGAATCTTGAATCTTGAATCTTGAATCTTGGATTATTCCAGTTAATTCAGCATTTCTTAAAAATAGGTCAACATGTTAACATTAACAAATAAAGATGCATCATCCATTGAGGGTCTATCGGAATGTCATTTTATAAGAACAGTGGGTATTTTGTCGCTTATCCTGCAACAAAAGCATATTGTGTTGTCTATAAGATATGGAGAGCAATAGCAGACCCTGGAGATCCCATTTTCTTTTCATACCTCCACAACAGCAAGACTCCAGACGAGGAAACCACGGTAACCCTAGATGGCATTTCTTAATAGAACCCAAAGGACATTGCCAAAGGAATGAAATGGAGTTTAGAGCTGTTGTTATACCTATCAATTATCAGCCTTTTAAGCAGTATAAAGCAGATTCCAACAACAACCAAACAATGGATGGATCTGAAAGGTGCTACATTGCAGGCATGCCAACAATTGGTGCCAAACAGGTTTTGGACAACAATCAAGTAGAACTACACTACCTTGGTCATAATGTCATTGTAGGGCAGACACTATGCAGACACCACCCCCCCTGTGTGATTCAGTATCTCCTCTTTCGACCATCTACAGCAGAATGATAAGATGGGAGGGGGGTAGTATATGTATCAATTCTATATCAATGATTAATTGCGTAAGCCATTTTGAATCAAGCCTTTAGACACAACTTTTCTCTTGCTCCTCTCACAGGGCCATGGATAAAAACCCCAGAGGACGTAGGAGAATTTAGACGTGAGGAATCTGTGCAGTAAGTTTTATACTCCATATAGTCAAGTCAAGTCACACTTTAATATAGCAAAACATTATTAGCATTATTTGAAGACGGACACTTATTGACCTTAGCCTTGGTCCGAGCTGGTATTCTCAAGTATCTGTATCTGGCATTTGAATGGAATACCAAATGGAAGAATTATATCCTCATGATGATTTATTTGTGGGCTGTATTGGCTCAATCATTCTGTGATGTAAACATGCCTTTAAAGTTCATGATAAAAGTATTTGAGTGTTTTATACATATACATTTTCATGGTTATGAATATTTCATGACCATACCAAAAACACTCTGGGAGCATTTGGAACAGGTGTCAGTAAAAATACTTAATTCGTCATTACCCTAAATGTGTTATTTAACAAAGCTTACTTAGCCATTTTTAAATGGATTAAATGGCAGTGCAAATTCAATAAAAATTGGCTTGAGGAGGAAAACATTCAGGAGTGTCAAACATCAATGGGAACGATTTATTTAAGTTATCTTTATAAATACATTTTATTATTGACTTTTTTGCCATTTTATTCTGTTGAGCACTGTAATGTAGTGACAGGAACCTCTGTACTTTCAGTACTGCAGCCTGTACTTCAGTGAGAGCCTGTCCTGTAGCTTTAAGAACTGTCACTTCCAACATGTGCCAACTGATGGGGATGAGAGGGTAAGGTGTCTCATCCCAGGCGTATGGGAGGCCATAAAGCTGCACCTTTCTTTAGTCATAAGTGTTGATGGTGAGTTGAATAACACAAAGTTCAAAGATGTTCATTATACATTACTGAATTATGACACAACAGATAAAGAAATTACAAGGGGATTAAAGCGTGGATTGTGCAAGACACAATCTGATGTAAGTACTTCTGTGCTTTCTCCTAGTTTTGTAGAGAGAAAGTCGTGCGATTCAGCCGAATCCACTGTGCCTGCAGAAAGCAAGTATGTTTACTTGCAGTCACACACAATGGCCCCAAGCCTGATATTTACGATAAAATGTATTGAAACATTTTATTGTATGAGTTGCATATGTTTGCAAGCGTAAAAATGGTTTCCAATGGTTTGTTGCTGGCAGACACACTTTAGACGAGTAGAGACGGGGATTAAATAGTTAGTATTCAAATCAACTACCTTACCTAATCACATTTCTGTCCTTTCTGTATCTTCCCATCTCCAAAATGTATTCTTTACCTACCTTCTTTGCATCACACACACTGCTGCTACCTCTCTCACGCCATTGAACCTTTCCCACCTAGCAGTCTCATCTCCCCCACCAGGTGCCGTGTTTACAAGCTACTACCAGAAAAACTCCCCTGGAATGTGTTTCTCCTTGCCTGCATTCAACTCTCTTTCCCTGGGCACTGCTCAAAGCCGGCTCGGTCTTGTACGTCATCTGCGATCTCAACACCGGCTTGATCCACAATATTAAGGTGTGGCAGCTCGGCTCCACCTCCTCTTTACTTCATTGGTAAAGCTGCTGTACTGAGCTCAGTTTAGACTTTAGTTGAGAATAGTGTACTTATCGTGTTGGTTGTGAAATATATTCCTTGAGCAGCCACTCATAAAACAAGGCCATGTAGATGTGATAGTTGGCATTGGTTAGTCAAATGTACTAAGTTAATAATTAATAAAGCTCTCTGGTAGTTGCAGTAATACTCTGTGGCCGTCTAGCCCAGATAACATTCTGTAATGTTACTTCTGTGGAATATTATTGAAAATATCTTCTTATGGTGTTTAGTGTGCAGTGAGCATAGTGATAACATATGATCTGCTTGGTACAGCACTCATGTAGACTGATCATAACCACTTGAACTAGATGATTTTTTTTTTTAATGCTTTTGTCATCCTTATTTCTCATACACTCCATTGTTTATTTTGAACACTTCTAATTCTCACCCACCAGCCTGGACCTGAATTTCTGCCAGCCCTCTTCAACCATGTGAAAGAGAGGCCTCACAATGTTCACACCAGAAATCAAGAGTCTAACATCCCAGGTACTTCTCATCTATTCATCATGCTTGTGGAAATGCAATGTGAACAGGTTGAAATTTCATTTTACTGAAATTGCCGTTGTGTGCAGGTTCTCAAAGATGGCTGACTCGGGTCTCGAGCGAGTGGAGTGTTTCAAAAACATTCCTGATTTCCACACCAATTTCCCCATGTTGATGTCAGGCAACTTCATATAAGTGAAACTCACCCCTCTCACTGCTGCCAGATGAGTGAGGAATATAGAAACAGAAAAGAAAAGAAGAAACAGTCTTTATTCGTCACGCAACACACCACACTACAACACATGCTTGCACACACACACATGCTTTGATGGTGGCCAGTGAAATGGATCCTCTGCATTTGACCCATCCTGGCTTGTCCTTCCTCCGGGGGTACAGCCAGGAGCAGTGGGCAGCATACGTGGACCCGCCCGGGGACCAGGTGATAAGTATCCATCGCTGGTCAGACAATGATGGGTGCATGTTTTTGGTGGGGGTCCTTACTGACGTGAGGTGGAGGAAACCCCATGTGAGCACGGGGAGAACATGCAAACTCCACACAGAAAGGCTCCTATTTGGGAGATAACCCGCCAGAGCACGGTGCCAACAGCGCCCCAGGCGGGAATCGAACCCAGGACCTTCATTGCACTGCTGTGAGGCAGCAGTGCAATGCACTGCGCCACCGTGCCACCACTTGTCATGTTATGATCTAAGCCTTTTTGTTTTTCTTTCAAAGGCCTACCACAAACAATAGCTTACCTAAAACCCTGAATTTTCCACAGGCAATTGCAGAAGTTGAGGTTTGTTCTTGTTATTTACCACTCTTGTCATTTCCCAGGGCACTTCTAGGTGTGCTGCACTGCATGAATGAAAAGGGTTCATTCTGTTTGCACATTTTGGAAAAACATTTTTAAATGAATGTATAGTTGATGGAAATTGAGAATAATTCCATAATAGCAACAGCGAAGCTAGACCCAATGTCTATTTATTTTTTAATTTTTTTATTTCATTTTATAAAGTAAAGGCAATTTAACATATTGGTTACAGACTAGATATTTTAACTGTCCAAATAACGATCTTTACTCAAGCTTGCCCGGTTTATCCAAGCAATGGTTAAATTAATTCAGATCAATTAGCTCCTAAAATTTATAAATACCATAATGTCTTTCAGTTGGCAATTAAAAATTTAGTTTTAACAAAGTCATAATTGTACACTGATCCCAAGAGACAATGGACCTCATTCATGAAATGTGTGCATAAAGTCTACATTACACTGAAAATGTACGAAAGCATTTATTAATTTTCAGCATTGAGTTTCTCAGCATCGTCATTTTCAGAGCTATTTTCCCTACTCTGGCACCAAGAACCAGGATACAATCTACAGCCATACAGATTTTTACATGGTGCCCTCTGGTGTGCCAGTAAAATCATTACATTTCATCCTTGTTGCAGGCATAACCAAATGATTCCCTTAAATTAATAAAGCTAGATTGAAATAGAGTCCTGAAGAATTATTAATTAACTTCAGCTTCATCAGTCTGATACATTGCTGTAAATGTTGTTGCATCGTTGTGGTTTTTCCCCATCAGCTGTGCACCAGACTAGAAGACTGGAGGAGGATGGGATGGGTTTTCAAGTTGGTGCAGCAGTCCAGCCATCTGTAGTGTTCCATCTGAGATGGAACAATACAGTGGCCGCATCGCTGTCGCACTCTTGCCGTAGACCAGAGACCGACTGTCTTTTTTTAATCTCAGTCCGTCCCTGTTTAGAACCGCACACCACACCAGCTGGAGAAATAACATGGAGAAGTTCAAGTTCAAGAGATTATTTGTCACATACATACACATACGGTCATACATATATGCAGTGAAATGTCATGACACCCGGTGATTACGCACAATAAGCTCTATAAGCTCGAAAAATACGAAAAATACTCAAATGTGCGTAATCGACACGCAGTGCTCACGCAGGCGGCCGCTAGGGACGGCGCCACAATCGCGATTCTGGGTTCTATAATTATATAATATAATTAATTGTCTGTGTATGATACTTTACCATAACTTACCTCCAGTACTTACCTCACAGAGCTTGCGTCCAGCAAAGTGCGGGCGCAGTGTAGAACTTGGCAAAACAAAACTCGAAAAATCATCAGCTTTTTGCAGGCACCATTCTCGTTTCTTCATGCTCATTTATCAGTGCGTGCTGCTTTGTTTGGACGTCCACAGCCACAACCTCAATTGGCGTCATCCACTGAGGTTTGACGCTTGCAGCGATAGAATAGCTAGTACTGCTGGGAAGACCAGCACAAATCTTTTAATAAGAGGAATTAATACCAATTCTTAGTGAAGAAACTGCAGACTATGGAAATGTAACTATTTCCAAAATAATTCTGCTGTGTTTTTAAAACAAAAAGTATGCGGTAGATAGACTGTAGGCTGCAGTGTGAATGAGTTTTTATTGTAGATGTTTTTGTTTTAGTATCCGACATTTACATGAAACAAAATCCCCTGAATTGCTTATTAATCGCCCCATTTTTTGTTCGGAAAGAGATTTGGGTGGACTGATAGGGTGAAATCAGTGAAAGTTAACAGAGTAAATACAATGGAACCAGAGAAGCTCAAACCCCATTGGCTCACAGAACAAACATCCACTCTTTAAGTTCAATTTGCTGATACCCGCATTGTCGGCTGTGTTTTCATAAGCATGAATTGGTTTGTTTTGTATTACCAGTAATATAGGTTCAGTGTTGATGAGCATGATGACAGCCCGGTGAGAAGCCTCCTTGACCACACTGGAGTCACTGTCATATTCAGATACCACAAAACACACCAGTGGGCCAAGGTAACAAGAATCAGTCTGGTTTAAGCAGCAATCTGCCTTCTCTGTTGCCATGGTAAATGGACGATTCTCAGTTCCTTCTTAGTGGTCTACAGGACTTGTGGTAAACTTGTCCCCCAATGTTTAAATGGACTTTGCCATCGTTTTGGTTTTTTTGTCATTGAACCGTCATTTTTTTTCAATCCTAATTAATTGCTACAGCCCTGCACGTGGGGGGTGCACCCACATCTCTGCGTGTGTGTGTGTGTGTGTGTGTGTGTGTGTGTGTGTGTGTGTGTGTGTGTGTGTGTGTGTGTGTGTGTGTGTGTGTGTGTGTGTGTGCGTGTGTGTGTGTGTGCAGGGCCCCAGAGTGCTGGAGACGCTGTTTAAAGTTGCCTACTGCACTCTGAAGGGTCTGTTTGGCAACGAGAATGGAGCCTCGCACTGCTGCTTGATCACCACTACCAGCGACGGAGCTCTTCTTGCTAAGTGGCAGCGTTGAGGGAGCGCTCAACACCCTCAGAGGTAGCGGCTCCACACGCTGAAACACAAACCTCGCTGTGGTTGGAGTTTCTTCTGAAAGAAAGAAACACACACTTTGTCAGGTCTTGTCGGCTAATTACTGCTGGTGGTAATTCAATGTTGACGCTTATTGTCTTCTTCTAACCATAAAGACAAATCTAATCAACCAATATTAATATTTGCTGCGATAATACATTTACTAACACCTTCATTCCTTGTTGAGTTTTATTGTAGCTCTCAAAACCTGGAGATTAGGGCAGTCAGGTGTGAGATTTCAATGCCAATATATCAAGGTTTAGAGGTTTTACAATTATGAGGCAATTTGTTATGTACTGCTTCAGAGGGCAAAGTACACATACGCATTTCATGTTTTTGTTTTTTTTCATTTTTATGTTTTGTTATACTTTGTACAGCATTCTTATAGTCCTGAATATAAAATTTATAAGCATATTTTAGATTAAAAAAATGTATATATTGCGAGGATAAGTAGGTGGATTTTAGAATTGCCTCGTGCTGCTTTTTTTCGTTTAAACAAAAATGATCTGAAATGACAAATCTGAAAAGCAGAGATGCATGGGGACTTTAAAGCTTCTGAAGCATGAAAGACGTGTTGGACCTTACACACAACCTTGATGTTTGTGTGTAGCCACAAGCACTTGGCGCTCATTCTGTGAAAGAATATTTTTAGGATTGTTTGTTTTCTCCCTCAGACGGCGTCGATGCCTCCCAGTACAATGCTGTGTGTAACGCTCACCTTCAAGTGTTTATGGACAGACAGACCGTGGACTTCATGCTTTGCAAGAACCTGGCTGTGGACCCCAGTTTGCTCCCGGTCCTCCTCAACAACCTGGGCAAGCAAAACCACTGGCTCCACGCACGGGAGGTGTTCAAGCGTGAGTTCCATCCACACACTTCAAGATGGCAAATAGTGAATTTTGTTTGCTGTGGTCTGCGTGTAAGGTAACATGTGCATTTCTCAGGCTCCTTGAGTGTTGGGATATCAGCACCCCCTGGCCTCCTGACTCTCACCATCCCCTGGACGATGGGGGAGGCCGAGCTGGCGTTGACATTTGAAATGTTTTTCACTGTCAATGCTGTTGCCATTCTTCACCTCCCTGATGCGAGATCCAGTCTCTGTTTATCTCTTAAATGGCAAGGGGTTGTGTGTGTGTGTGTGTGTGTGTGTGTGTGTGTGTGTGTGTGTGTGTGTGTGTGTGTGTGTGTGTGTGTGTGTGTGTGTGTGTGTGTGTGTGTGTGTGTGTGTGTGTGAGTGTGTGTGTGTGTGTGTGTGTTAAAATTGACCCACGGGATCATGCTTGTATGTGTATAATGACCCAAGCAGAACCCACGGTTGTGAGACCGACTTCCTGTCCGCCAGCTCCCGCCTCCTCTCAGCAGCAGGTATCCTCCAGCCTCAACTAGCGGTTTGCTTCAGAGCAGCCAATGCCTCCAAGGACATTGCGTTCGCTCTCGACGGACATTCGGCTGCTTCCACTTTCCGCTGCAACCACTTGTGGGCCAACGCGTTGTGGACACAATCCTCTTGCGCCTCTTAGTTTCATAGTGCTCGCACTCCTTGAAATACTTTGTTCAGAGCCTGGGATCACTGCTTGCATTCAAGAATCTTCCTCTGGCACCAGGAAGAGCAACTATAAAATTGCAAAAAAAAATTGTGTCTTTGCACGCTTTACTGTATCGTCGCGGCATTATCCCACACGGCGGATTGTTCTCTACTGTTACTCAGTCAGACATGTCTGCACCATGTTAAAAACAGCTCATCTTGATGTTTGTTTTTATTTACTTTACCTTTGTGTTTATTTTCTTATATTTAGAAAGCAATACTTTTCAATAATTGAAAAAAGTTCCTCGAAATATTTTCTTCGTAATTTAAGGTTTTACTGTTTTCTCAAAAGGGGAAACAAGAATATGTCAGTTGGCATTAGATTGTATTTGATTGGTGGTTTCTTCTGGTTTTGTTCAGGTATGACATCTCAATGTTCAATTATGTGACAGGTATTATTCCACTGAGCTTGAATGTCATTGTGAGCACACTTCTATAGTGCTGCCAGTTCTAAAGCATTGACCTTTTGTTTCCTTATAAGGTTTTTATTTATTTATTTTAATAAATGTATAGTTCTGTGAATTTCTACAAGTTTATTTGTTGATTATTTCAGAACGTCTTTTCAAACGACCCTTGCACTCCAATCAATTCTTTGGTAGCGACTAGTATACGAAAACTCCACTAGGGGGAGTAACACATCCACATGTGAGTTTTTCCCTTTTATTCTTGTGACTAGAGCCAACCAAAGCAGACGGTACAGAGAACATTAACAAAAATCTCTCTCCTGGAGTTCACTGTGAGGGCACATTGGTGTTTAGGATGGACTGGCATTCCCCTCTTGAGTCTGCACAAAGATGAGTTCTTTCTGTTTTGGCCCACAGCGATTAGAACACAGGGAGCTAGTGTAAGAGTTAGATCTGGAAGACGTACACATACTCTTAAGATTTTCTCTATTACCTCTGGATCTGTGCTGGATCTATAAGGTTTTGAAATAAGAAGTGCTGGAAGTTGCCACATTTGCCAGTCATCCAAGAACATTAAACAGATGTATGTTTGTAGTGTTTTTCTCTTAACAACCGGGTACTGTCTACTCCAGTATCGTATTTCTATTAGACTCATAATAACCGTCAACACCCCCACCAGGGTCCCCAGCAGTTATGTTTCTTCTGAAAGGAATAATTGTTGCTCAGACTTTGGGTTAAGAGTTGACCCACTAAATTCAACCCAATCGTTGTCATGATGGAATGACGCCACACGTGTGTGGCTGTCTTCAGCCACCGTATAAAAGGCCAGTGTGAGACCAAGTGCTCCGCAAGGGTATTCCATCAGAACAATGTTTTCCCTCTTTGACATATGAACGTAACCTCTGCTGCGCTGTCCTGTCATTCATTCCTTTGTTTTTCCTCTTAACTTTAATTGGGCTGCGAGGTTGCAGTAAATAAACATGCAGCCCTACATTCCACCCCATCTGCTGCATTTAATCTCCGCAAATTTGGTGATATCCACAGTCCATTCTCAATTCACTACATTATGCTACATATACACCGATCAGCCACAACATTAAAAACACAACTAAAAACCACTTACATCAGCTCTGACCCGTCGAGGCATGGACTCCACAAGACCCCTGAAGGTGTCCTGTGATATCTGGCCAAAGACGTAAGCAGCAGATCCTTTAAGTCCTGTAAGTTCAGAGGTGGGGCCCCCATGGGTCAGGCTTGTTGTTCCAGAACATCCCATAGATTCTCGATCGGACTGGACCCCAACCCCGGCCATCCACCTGATGTAGAAGAAAACGTGATTCATCAGACCAGGCCACTTTCTTCCATTGCTCCATGGTCTAGTTCTGATGCTCAGGTGCCCATTGTAGGCGCTTTCAGCGGTGGACAAGGGTCAGCATTGACATTCTGACTGGTCTGCGGCTACACAGCCCCATACACAGCAGGCTGTGATGCACTGTGTGTTCTGACACCTTTCTATCATAGCAGCATTAACTTTTCCAGCAATTTGCTCTGCAGGAGCTCTTCTGTGGGATCAGAGTAGATGGGCTCAACTTCGCTCCCCACGCGCATCATTGAGCCCATGGGTGTCCATGAACCTGTCGCCGGTTCCACCTGTTATCCTTCCTTGGACCACTTTTGGTAGGTACTAACAACTGCATATAGGAACCCCTCACAAAACCTGTCACTTTGGAGATCCTCTGAACCCAGTCGTCTAACCATCACAATTTGGCTCAAAGTTGCTGAGATCCTTATGCTTGCCCATTGTTTCTGCTCCCAACACATCAACTTCAAGAACTGACTTTTAACTTTCTGCCTAATATATCCCACGCCTTAGCAGGTGCCATTGGAACGAGATGTGCAATGTTATTCACTTCTCCTGTCAGTGGTTTTAATGTGGCTGATCGGTGTATTCTATACAGCTGAAACTCACATTTTACAGATAAAATTTGAACTTTTGGTTGTGGTTGTCTGTTTTTAATTCTCCTGTGCCATCTAGAATATAGGTCAGAAGCCCGAATTGGTTTTAACTGCTGAGCAAAGAAGGAAATCAGATCAGGCCGAGATATCTTATTTAACTACTAGGTAAGTAAGAATATTAGGCTTTAAGGCATAATAGCTGGAGGCAATTACATAAAGATAGGTGAGTAATGCTAGGGGGCAAAATGAATCTCAAATTAGTACATTAATATATTAACATTTGTAAATGAAGCGACTTGGTATAAATAAAGGCGTTTATAGCTGGATTTATTTTTTTGTGGAGAAACAAAAATTAAGATTCACCGATTAAGCTCATTAACAGATAATAATTTAAAAGCCATGTAACATCTAGAAGCTTCTGAGTTATTTTATTCGATTCAAAATTAACATTGTATTGATCGTTTAAATTAAATTAGTGGTGATAGAAGAAAGTATAAATTGACTGATGAAAAGCCAATATAATTTATACATGATGTTAAAAGCATAAAGGACTGATAACATACCTTGAGTATTACATTGAGTTTATATCCTATATACTGAAAATGATGACTGTCTATTATTGTGTTATGCCTACTTCTTACTTAATTACAGTAGTCAGTATCCAACAGCAGTAGTGTGTTGATCATTGTATTTGCTCTAAATGCAGACACGGGTTCTGTGGAGGAAAAACTAAAGCCCTTTCCCACTTAAAGCATAACTGAAACACTGAAAGCCTTAAATTCACTGGCAATGTTCCATATTGCTGTATGTGGCAAAAGGAGCCGATGTTCCATAAAAGTCGTTCAGTAAATGTGCCCACTCTCGACCGAGAATCAATTCTAGGAAAATGCCGGTACAGCTGTGAATGGATGCGTGTGGGAATGGAAGCAATGACATTGCCGGGACAAGCACGTAAAGTAGGGGTGGAGCTGAATCCAAATACCGGCAAAGCACAAATAGTGGGGTTTACAAATGTATTTTCATACAAAATATTTCAACAATGATTTGTTTTTGGGGGGAAAAAAAACATTCTGAAAAATGCAGAGTCCGATCCGAACCGTGGCACTTTGCTGCAGAAACTGACCAGTCTCAATGGAGACAGGTCTTTATACTCTTGAATGTCATTTTTTTTCTTCTTAAAATTGCCCCTCAGACCCTAGATGTGTCTTTTAAAGTTAGGGGTTGGCGCTTCACCTGTCTGCACCGGCTGCACCGGAGCACGGCGCCATAGAGGGAGCGTGCGGACAAGGAGAGGCAGAACAGGTGGAGAACGTTCCTTCTACAGAGGCAGAGAGTGTAGGACAGGTTGAAAACAATCACACTCATTTAATAACTTTGGATCAGGGTTATTGCATTCGAGGACGGGGCCTTTGTCCCAGCTCTGTCAGCAGTAGGAACTGAGTCCATCCAAGAGCGGCGGGGAAACAGGAAGCGAAACGCTTGTCTCTGAGAGCCGACAGAATGTCCAAACGATCACATTCACACTGTACATAAAGTACTAACCCTAACCCATTACATACTGTATCCGTAATAGTCATCTAATGTGGGAACAGACGCTATATGGAACTTTTGCTTAAAGGAGGCCAATGTGTGAATGACAACCTACTGCCTTAGCTTTGGGTGTTTTTTATCCAGCAATGTTACGGATTCCATGTGTGAAAGGTGCTCAAGCCATGCATGGGGTTTGCTGTAAAGGAGAATGAAGACAGATGGAGAGCCTCAAGAGGTGGCTCCCATGTTTGTAGTGACAATGGTAGCGCAATAACTCGGGGGATGTTTTGGCAAGCTCAGCAAACAGAAATGAACTTATATATTTGCAGAAAGGGAAGCATACAAATGCATTTCTACCTATAATCTGCCTGTCCAGTTTGTCTGTATACCTTCTTAACTGTCATCCGTGGGGGGCTGTATAATTTACGTTAAAACAAATGTTTGCCTGACTGGATCCCTGAAGCTGCCACAGTAACCCTGCAACAGTGGACAATTCTGTGAACAGAACTATGAGAGGAAGCATCCGTGGACAACTAATTAACATTGATTGAGACGGGAAAATAATGTTTAATCTTGTTAAAACTCCAAAACATTCTACATGTCATTATGAAACTCATTATGTATAGGCCATGAGCATCAACGTTGAACATGGGTCATCATTGAATGGTTAAGTTTCTGTTTGGTTTTATATACAGTGACTGAGGGGGGTTGTATGGGACATTGTATGACGTCCTTTGTATTGTCTGCACTATATATCTTGGGAGCACTGCTAGTAAAGGGGCTGGTATCTATATCGAGTTCTTTGTCGGGGTTTGCTGGCTGTAATGATAAACTGCATTTTTTCAGACCGAGACTCCGACTGGCACCCCGATTTAAACGCCAGTGCCCGCTACAACACGCCGTCCTGTCTTCAAAGAAAATGCCTTTGTTAAAAAAAAAAAAAAAAAAAATCAAAATCAAATCCAAATCCTCTAATGGCGCCAACATCTTGTGAATTCAATAACTGTGACGATGAATCATATTTCCGGGGGACCACTCGAACCTCTTGAAGGACCCACATTGAGAACCACTGTCTTCGGCCACAACTCCATGGGGATTTGGAAGAACAGTGTCCTGCGCGGCGTCGCCACCCCTCCCGCATGTCTCTGTCCTGCGGAGGACACGCGTCCAGTACTAGCACCTTGTGGTTTACGTAAAGGTATTTACCCCTCCCCACTACCGGGGACGAGCTTTGCGCGCAAGCGCTTCACCCGCCTCCCCCTCTATGACGGCATAAGTGGTGAAAGGTTCGACTCTTTCGTGAGACTCAGTTCTCGACGAGTCACTCGGTCATCAAAGTCGTTTAATTTTCCAAATCGTCGTTAGTTTGATTCAGCCGATGTGACGTGAAAGGCGAGCGAGAGTGGACTTCCGGTGGACGCTGAACGAGACGCAGAAAAGTGTCGGTTGACGGTGTCGCGAACGGAATTCCAACAAGAGCCGTCCGATTCTGTCGCAATTGGTTTTTTTGGGGGGGGGGGGGGGGGTGGAACGCAAAGTGTGAGTCGCTCACATTCAGTGACCATCGTGACGTGCATTTTCATTCAGCGCTCGGCGGTGATTCTCCGTTCTCGGGTCGAAGATCGACGCGCTCGCCCGCTCGTTTTTGCCGGGGTGACTCGACTCTGCAGCCGTTGGAAACGAACGGATCGTTCGCGAGTCGCGCGTCGTTACTACACAGTTGGATAAAGAGGGGGGGGGGGTGTAGCCTCGTCACGCGCTCTAAGGGAGACGGGAGCAGCAGCGCGCGGAGCGCACACTGCATGCGTATGTTTATGTTTATATTTATATTTATATCCCGGAAAACAACAACAAGGAGCGAGGGAGCTCTCCGCACGGCGGTCTGAGAGAGAGGGAGAGGGAGAGGGAGAAGGGGCTTGCTGGACTGATACTGTTTTTTGTTTTTTTTGCTGCTTAAACTAAGGTTCGCGGACCTCCCGTTTCTCTTTTCCCCTCCGCGCGACGAGACCGTGTCGCCCAGTGACCAGACGCTCTCATGAATAATTCGGGGTGTTTCGGTCCGAGGCTGGCGCTGCTCTCTCCGGCCTGACGCCGCGGAGCAGGGCCCCGATGGTGGACTAGAGAAACCCCCACGACACCGGAGGACTCTAGAACTGGGGGAGATCCGCTCGACGTGCGCTCGGTACGCTCGGTGGGGCCCGTCTGCTGCGTGGTGGGCCGCGTCGTCATGTTCAGCCGGCGGTGGTGTGAACGCGGAGCTCTCGACACTCGTTCTCCGTCACCGCAGTTTCAGAGTTTGTAGTATTTAAAATGACAAGTATGCCTTTTCCCAACTCGCCGTACGCAGGTTGTTCGTTTGATCGGCTGTTTTTTTTCACCTCTTGAGTAACTTCATCTCAAAGTTGTCGCATTGATCCCTGGCTGCCTCGTTATTTTTGCGTGGGTGAAGTGTTATTGCACTGGTGAGCGGAATTGGCAAGTTCCTAAACCTTTATGCCGTCGACCCGACTTTATGATCGCCCTCTTTATCTACCTCAAACACCTGATTATTTTTTACACGGCGCCGTGAAACCCTCAAATGAACACCCCGACGCCGCGCACGCTGTGAATCGAGCCAGCTTCCCGGGTAGCGCTGCAGATGGCTTCCTTCCCCGAATCGGACCTGCAGACGTGTCCGCTCTGCAAGGAGCTCTGCGGCTCCTCCGCCCCGATTTCGTCCAACTCCTCTACCTCCTCCTCTTCCTCCCACACGTCTACCTCCTCCAGCCAGACATCCCGGAGGCTCCACGTCCTGCCCTGCCTCCATGCCTTCTGCGGGCAGTGTCTGGAGGGTCAGCGCAGCCCGGGAGAGCCGCTCAAGCTGCGGTGTCCCACCTGCGACCAGAAAGTGTCCATCACCGAGGCCGGCGTGGACTCCTTGCCCTCGTCTGACTTCCTCTTCAACAACCTGTTGGGTGTGGTGGTGAGCTCCGATGAGCAGAAGAACGGCCACCACCACCACCACGGCCGTGGGATCATGGGCGGCGGCGGTTCCGGTTTCCACCAGCCGCACGGCGGCCTGCTGCTTCGCCCGCACCACCCGGGAGAGCCCCAGTGCAGCTCCTGTGACGAGGAGAACCCGGCCAGCTCCCATTGCCTGGACTGCCAGGAGTACCTGTGTGACAACTGCGTGAGGGCCCACCAGCGGGTGCGGCTGACCAAGGACCACTTCATTGAGCGCCTGGGGGAGAACTTCCACCTCGGGGGCCGCTCCAACGGCAACGCCGGCCAACCGGGGGTGTCCGTGTCCCTGGCCCAGTCCCTGCAGAACAACTTCGCCCTCCTATCCCTCTTCCAGGACCACATGAGCTTCTGCCAGCACCATGATAATGAGGTAGGTTTGGGCCAGAGCGTCATACATAGACCCACAAAGGGCCTTTACAGTAAATTATGGGAAACTTTTGTGTGTGTGACCATGCCCTACTGGTCTTCTAGTGTCGGTGGCTCATGTGTCTTGTATAACAAACGCACACTCGACCACGGAATTAAATGCATACACCCAGGCCTATAGTGTAATAGCATTAGATGTGTAGGATAGAACCATACTGGGGACCATATGGACCAAAGTTCAAAGGGAGATGAGTGGCTCATCACCTAGTTCCCTGGAGATGACAGGCACGTGTGCTGAGCTGGATTTATACAAAACACACACACACACACACACACACACACACACAGTCTGCTTAATCTGTACCACACCATACATCGAGGGCAGAAAGAGGCCCCTGCTTGAACAGCACACATGTTTCTCTGACTGCTAGAAGTCATATCCATGCAGATATTACGGAGGTCTAGTATTTCTCTGATAATGGGGGTGGTGGGGCGAGGTGGAACATGGGCCCAAAGTTCTTATTTCTTTCTTCATGCCGTGAGGGCAGGGTGACTAAGAAGGCATTGTAAAATGGGAACCTCAAGGGCTTATTTAAAAAAAAATTTTTTTTTTTTTCCTTTCTTGGTTCGGTCATATGGACAGGAAAAATAACAACTGGCACAAGTAGGGAGTCTAGGCATGCTGCTCTCACGCCAGTTCTGGTTTCGATTCAACTCCCCAGGAAGTACTACTAAAGGATTCCATGCCACATCATCAGATTAGCCTTTTTAGCACCCTTAACAAATGATCAATATGTGAATTTCATCGAGTCCATCCAAAGGCCTATGAAGTGTTGTGATCGACTATAGATCATTGTAAAAATGTAACCGGCTCCACTGAATAATTATGTCTGCAATTCTTAAATGCAAGCCCTGGTAACAAACAACCAGTTCAGATTTCCAGTCCACTTTTTGTGAGGGGTGGGGTTGGTCAGGCATCTCCCCTCCCCCCTCCTTTCTCTCTGCATCGTCCATTGCCAGTAAATAGGTGGGCCCTCTTTTCCAGTAAGGGCTCTGATTCTCAGTAGTGCCGAGCTCACTCACTCACACTTACTCAGTCACTGTGTTGCCGCCCCAGGGGAGGGAATGACACAGGA
The DNA here is from genome assembly GCF_960531495.2 of Zeus faber. Classification (NCBI taxonomy): domain Eukaryota; kingdom Metazoa; phylum Chordata; class Actinopteri; order Zeiformes; family Zeidae; genus Zeus; species Zeus faber. The sequence goes on from NC_137193.1 coordinate 30,067,090, forward strand.
GAAGCCTTCTTTACCTGCGAGTGTGGAGATGCAAAGAATCCCTCAGAGCGACCATTTGTAGGGCAGAAATATGCCCCGTTGGGGTTATATTGGTTGGCGGGACAACTGATGAAGAAAACCGTAAAAACAAATACCATGCCTTATTTCTTAATTTTAAACTATCAGTTCCTCCCTCAAGCCCCCACCTTCCCCATTCTTCCATGCCAGTTGAGGGTTTCCACACTAGGGGAGATTGTCATCGGAAATAGCCCCAATTACACTGTCCCCACCCCAGGTTTCAAGCCGGTCAAATTCCTAGATCATCATTTTTCTTGGAGGTATTCCCAGAACACTAAGGCTTCAGACATCCACTTAAGAGTTTGTCTGCCCCCTGTGTGGTAATGGTTTTCCTTCTTACCGCAATGGCGCTGGCTTTTTTGGGGGGGGGGGGGGGGGGGGGGGGTGAGCTTAACAAGCACCCTGAAGCTGTTGGCCAGCAAAGCTCAGACCACATTGGGTGTCTTCTATAGTTGTTTGATTTGTTGCTTTCATCGCAAATAGAAAGGTGGCAAATGGTGAGGGCCTTTTGGACACAGCACTCTGCGTGGCTTGACTGAGCTCATCAAAAGAACATCAAACCAGCGTGGCCTTTCCCTACTGTGGTGACGTGGGTTTTAACTACCCCACAGAGAGCTAATATTTCCCTCTTCTGGTTAAGGAATATTTTGTCTCTGTCTAATTTCTGGTAGCTTGGGGACTTATTGGGTGCAGTGACTAGGCAGATATCTTGCGATGTGTTGCCGTTATGGGCGAAATTTTGGAGAAGAAATGGTTTGAACAGAAAGAAACAGACTAACACTGCATCAGGCATTTATAATTCTATTATTATGAACCGTAATTATCTGCAATATTCTGCAACCAATAAAGACATTGTGTTAAATATTAATTAAGTTGCCCTTTTCAGTGGGTAAAAAGTCTACAGATACTCTAGAAACATTTCTTTACCCAAAGGATTTCTATAAACATCTTTTTTTCCCGCTTAATTTCTGTGTAACCTTTCATTATTATGGGCTTAGTGCAGCTGTGGTACAGCCTAATTTAGATTTTAATTACCGAAAATGTGGGGTACTAATTTTTTATTTCATTTTTTTTCTAATTTGCCAGTTTTCCACACAAGAAAATATGCATAATGTCATGGCTTGACATGAAGCCAGGAAATGTAATTAATAGAAATATTAGCACAAATTAAAAGGGCCTTCCCTATTTAAACGTTTGTGTCAAACAGAGAATCTCTTTCAAAATTAATTTGGTTCTACTAATCTATCTAAAAAAAAGTTTTTATTTATTTTCAGTCTGTGATTTAAATTCTTAATTTGGATACAATTGATGTTTCCGATGACTCAACCGTTTTAAGTTCCAGGCCCGATTCAAGTGCATATTCATGTAATGACTTTAATTGGCTCTTGGAGCACCAATTGTGCTCCAAGGAAAAAAACTTGTGAACAGAAGATAAATTATTATTTTTTTGTGTTGAAGTGTCACTTAGCGAGGGATTCAATATTAATGTTTATAGTCTATCAATGGTATAAATTTAAGACTTTGTCTTAAATTGTTGAGCTCTGTTTGACTTTGACGTAGAGCTTAACAGCGACCGCCCACATTTAGAACAGCTCAGTTTCCCAGGCGTGAATTTCCCTTTAATTTCCTCCATTGACGTTTCAGAAACTCCTTTTATATAAAGAGTTTTGAGCCTGTAACCAAACAGACCAACTACGGGATGAATCGTGACCATAAATCATTTGATTTGGCATAAAAAAAAAATGGAAAACTGAAAAAAGACTGTACAAAATAATCTTAAGAGAGAAGAATCTACTTATCACATTGACCATTGCAAATTATACCTTTTCCAACGACTTCCAACCTAACGATAGTTGAGCTCGCTTATTCTTGCGTTTAAACCTTTGTCGTTATCGTTAAGTGTTAATATTGGTAATAATAGTGTTGCAATCATGGTTGCTGTGTGGTACGATCATAGAGTTCTGTGGTAAAAGTCACGTAAAAGTGTCGTACACAGTCACCGGGTGGGGTAAACATTTCCTTGGTAACAGCGAGCTCCACCCATCAGAGACATTGCTGTTACACTTTCGGATTGTAAGTAGTGTGGTACTTCTCCATGACATTGTGAATAAAACATGTTTTTCTTAAAACAAGGTTGATATCATACGGACGTGTGTCTTCTACAGGAGCATATTCTATCGTTTCACAATCAAATTTTTTTTCACAAGCTCGTGGTAAGTCTACCTTGGATGGTTATGATATTATGGCTAATAATCAAAACCTGGATTCAAATATGAATGGGGTTTTCACTTCCGGAAACTCACTGTTGTGCTTTATTGCGACGCACAATTTTCTAGTCTAGATTTCAGAATAAGCCTGTCTGATCAAAAAGAGTTTTGGCCTAATATTATACATTAACATCTAAATCAGTATCGGGATCAAGAAAAGTTTGATCTTTCTTATGGGATTTTGAATATGTAAACTGATATCACGCTATAATTGTGTAAAATTCCCTATAGTTCTTCCATATTGCCAAGTCTTGGGGTCACATAGGGAACAACGTCTTCATTGGGGCTGAAGGCCCTTTTCTTTTCTTTTTTTTCTTCTTCCCACGGCTGAAGTAGAGTGTATGGGGCTGGCTAGGCTGTGGGTGTGCTGGTGCTGGTCGGGACGGGGGCAGGGTGCAGCGTGAGGAAACGGAGACTGCATGGAGGTCACCGGGGGAACACTCTCAATCCCCTTTTCCGCCCTCCTTCTCAACCGCCACTGGAGCCGGCGAACAAACACGCGCGCAGACACCTTACATCCTACAGACGTGCCCGACTACATAACCCGGGCCAAAACAAATGATTATATAGATGTAAAAAAATGTCATCCTGAGAAAAACATCACAACCCCTGTGAAAAGGGAAGTTTAATTAACTGGAAAAGCAGTTGGTGCGGCTCTACGGAGGACAGTGGGTCTACCAAATCCCATGTTTTTCACGGAGTTTGCCGTCATGGCAGATCCTCCCAATTAACGTTGGTACAATAGGATACAGTGCTGTTGGTTCATCCTCAGGGTGTCCTCAAAATACGCATGGGTAGAAGTGTGGACCGGCTGGATGTCCCTCAGCCTCGCACGCGCTGCTTGTGCGCTGGAAACGGAAAATTGGATTACATCGAAACGACGCCCCCCGCTCCTTGTGATGTCAGCTCTGGTACACACAAAGCCGTCCACACGGCTCCTTGTTGGATGGGGTCGCCGCTAATGATATGGTAATCTAGCCAACGCCGCTGGAGTATACTGCGATCGCCGTGGTAACGCCTCCCCGCATGAGCGACTGGGTCCCTGTCCACCGGCCAACCGGGCCTTTTCGGGTGACACACACAAACACACACACACACACACACCCCTCTCTGTTATGTGGAGCATTTTATGGCAGGGGTCGGAGCTGAGTGGTAGGGGACGCTTTGTTGCTACTGGAGCAGCCTGTGAGGGGCTTAAGTGGGGGGCTTGTGGTGTTCAGTACCAGGGCACTACCATCAGCATAGTGCTTTGTATTGCACACAGGGATGGATTAAAAATTTGAGGTGTTCCAGCGCCAAGAGATAAGACTCACAGATGCGTGTTTGCTTTAGCCCCTCCCCCTCTTACTGTCTTTGTTACGCATGAAAATAACTAATCCCTACGGGATAATTGTATAATTTCTACAAGGACTATACTGTGACTTTTTTTTTTTTTTTTTTTTCCAGCAAGGGCAGCCCAAACAAGGGTACACACTCCTTTCACAAATAACACGTATCGCTAATTCACAACTCAAACATGATATCTTTGTTGACGATTAATTGCGATACCAATAATTGTGATTAACAATTGAATTGTCATTTATTTTGTCATTGTCATCATTTATGACATAATGGCTGTCTATTGCAGAGGAGTCATTTACTGGCATTGACGATTGAAGCGTAATCATTCGGGACGACAGATCACTTTCCTCAACTCAACTGATGGAAACACACTAACTGATATTCTTATATTGAACACCTTTAGAAAATTTCCCCTTAAATTTGTGTGGGAACACATGATTGTGGGAATCCGGACGATTTTACGCAAGGATTGTGACGGCTCTCTGTTTGTGTTTCGCCCCATATGCATTCTTACTGTATGCGTGTTTCTATTTTAGCGGCTGTTTTCAGTGCACATGCCCGGGGGCGTGCAGTTGGAAGTCAGCCAGGGCAGCTCATCGTCCAGTTTTACAGCAGTGTTTTGTCAATGTGCTTTTGTCGCAGTACAACTAAAATCAAAGGAAAACAATGAGGCAGGGCTACACCTTTCTTCTCTCCGTCTCCTTATTACGTCGCTAAATGTAGGCAAGTTTTCTTTGTGGCTTTTTTGAAAACTTATTTTCGCTTCCATAATTAAAAATGGGGAGGGGGAGGGGAAAAAAAAAAAAATCTAATTTATATGGAAGGTGAGTGCCCGCTGCTCACTCTGCACACAGAGGGTGTTTTGTAAGGAAACTTAATCTGGAGCTGAGGCTAATACGAGGCCCAAGGAATTCCTGTAACTCGAGTTTATACCTCCCTCTTTTCTCTCTCTCTCTCGTGTGTGCGCGCGCACGCACACACACACATGCAACACACACATGGGGGATTTCCTCTCCCCCGCTGCTGCTGCTGCCTTTCTCATCAGCCCCGCTCTGCTCTGTGTCACGGGCGTCGGGGGAAAGTATCTCCGGTGTGATTTAGCAGCTGTTGCTGCTGAGGGCCCGGGCGATTGCATTTCATCACTCATGGAAGTATCTTGCGAGTGTGTGGTGGCAGCGTTTTTGCTGCCCGAGAGCATCCGACTATCGCCCATCTGTGGGCAGTTATCCTCTGAAGACGTGTGTTTCCAAGCAGGCAGCGAAGTTGGATTATGTGAAGTTGGACTTCCAGGGTTTTAATGCACAACATGTGCCCAATAATTAGAGGTGTGTGTGTGTGTGTGTGTGTGTGTGTGTGTGTGTGTGTGTGTGTGTGTGTGTGTGTGTGTGTGTGTGTGTGTGTGTGTGTGTGTGTGTGTGTGTGTGTGTGTGTGTGTGTGTGTGTTCGCTCTAGCTTTGATGTCCATCCAAAGGCTCTGGGCCGTATAAGTTAATGGATGGAAGAGGAAGGCATTTGTCACGTTTACATCCGACAACGGCAGTGATTGTCCACTCCCAAGTGTCCCGAAAGTGCCGCTTTCTATCCAGAAGTCATTATGTATGCGCCCAAGTGTTTTTTATTGGCTGTCATATGACAAAAACAAACGTGGGTTATGTGCCGGGTAATTCTTTTTTTCCTTTTGTTGCCGTTTTGCTCCATGGCCCTTAGTTTTGTTTTCAAATTCTTCCGTTGCGCTGTTTTTTGGGACACGCACTACATGCACCTTTTTTTTTTATTTTTTCTGCTTCAAAGAAATGTGCCCCTGGCTCGGCTCACATTTCTTTCATGGTCCTGCTCGATTCCATCCTCGTGTTTCCTTGTAAAGCGCGCCTTTGCTCACAATGCACGCTGCCCCCTCCTCCCCTCTTCTCCCTTTTTATTTCTCCCTTGACATATTATTCCCTTCCCCTGTCCCCTGAGCATTACTGTCCTCCATCCCCAACCCTCCTCTCTCCCTTTCACTTCCACTTTTTCACTTTTTTTTTTTTTTTTCTTCTGCCTCACCCGCCCCGCCCCCGCCCCCGCCGTCCGCAAACACACGCCACATGCTCGCTAAGGAGGCCAGCTGACTGCGGTTTGTTTTTGTTCTCTCTCCGCTGCGGGGTCAACCAATCAGAGCGTTGGGCTGCGACCACCGCCCCCCCCCCCCTCCCTCGCGTGTAGTATCTGGCAGGGTATATGTGTCCATGGCAACGGGCCAACGGGTTTTACTGTCTGAGAGGGGACGAGCAGCGAAGGAACCGAAGGAAAGGAGGGGGTGAAGTGGAGTCGGGCTTCTTACAGTATAGAAGTACTGTACATACGTGGGTCATATATGTACAAGGGGTAGACAACAAATGCAAGATAGAATGTAGAAAGGGGGAGAGGAGACAGCTTTATCAGGCAGATGGTATTTCTGTGATTGATTGGGCAATGTGAACATTCCACACCAGCTTCAGCCTGTTTAGCGAGTCTCCTTGCCATTCTATAACCATATCCTCCACCACGTGCCAAGTTTGAAGGGGTGGGGGCCATGTACATTTGTTTCCAAATAAATCAGGGGAGGCAGTCTGTTCTTCAGAGCCTTCTGGAGCCCTCAATCCCCAAATACTAAATAATAATCCAGTGTAATGTGGAGAAACTCTACCTGTGAGTTTTCCATCCTCCTCCTGTCACCTGCTTCTGCCTGGTATGTTGGAATGGGGCGTGGGGGTGTGTGTGGGGGTGGGGGTGGGTGTGTTCCCGTCCAGCCAATTGCTGTGGCAAAGCCCCTCTAGTGCGAGGCACATGGGTTTTATGCAAATTGAAGTGTGCATCTTTGGGATCCATACACACAGGACTGTGTTACGTCTTCTTGGTTTCCCTAAGTACATAAAAGATATTTCACCTACCAGAACTCATGAAAACACTTGCATAGTTTTGGTTCCAAAGTCCCCTCGCCCTGACAAGTACAGATTTTCTAAAGGAATATTGCTGTAAAATAATCAAGGGGACAAATGACTCCACAGGCCTCTGTTTTTAATTTTCTACAAGACAGCCAACAAGATTTTTTTTTTTTTTTTCCAATTTGTTTTTTAGTCCCTTAACAGTCTTAAATATATATATATATAATTTTTTTTATTTATTTATTAATTTTTTGTAGTATTTTTTAACCTTTTGTGGTTTTAAAATATGTTTGTATATAAAGAACAGTTTCTTTACTTCTATTTTGTACCCCCACTCTGGATAACCTTTTTGAGTCTTATTTCAATTAACTTAATTTTATATTTTGCTATTCACTAACTGAGCGCAACTACCATTCCTCACTGTGTTGGGCTCTGGCCGCCCAGCATGCTGACATCAGCCTGTGTGTGTGTGTGTGTGTGTGTGTGTGTGTGTGTGTGTGTGTGTGTGTGTGTGTGTGTGTGTGTGTGTGTGTGTGTGTGTGTGTGTGTGTGTGTGTGTGTGTGTGTGTGTGTGTGTGTGTGTGTGTGTGTGTGCATTTCTGACCTTTCTCATTTGTCAGTGTGAGGGATATAGAAAAGAAAAAACCTGCTTTTGCCCAAGGCAGAGAAATGCTCTAGAATTGCTAAAGATTTCCTTGTCCCAGGCATGCTACTGTTTAATCAGTACAGTTTTGTTTTTTTTAATTGGTATGTTTTAACCACCTTTTTTAAAAAGAGAATCTTGTCAAACAAAACAACAACTGATCTACGATCCCTCAGAATCGAGAGAGCTGGTTCCAAGCGGCCAGGTTCATGTGAGCTTTGTGACTCCCCAGGGGTCCCTGAAAATTGGTGCTTTTTTCCCTGCAGAAACTCAGCTTGAACATAATTTATTTTTCAGAGAACGGTGCTTTTTTTTTTTCTGGGTTCTGGCAGCAGCCCATGTTCCTGGCAGCACAGTGTGATGTTGCCTCCTCCCCCTCCATGCTCACACTCTGTGCACGTAGGCAGCGAGTGCCTCAGCGCATGATATGACTGGCTGGCCCAGCCCGTGCCCTCTCCCCCACTTCCCAGCCCCTATAGGATGAGGGAGGGAGGGAGGGCTGAGCTTACCACCGCCTGGCTGCAAGCTAAGCTTCCCCCGGCAGAGGCTCGTGACCCTATAGCCGCTTTGCATTAAGCCCCACAGTGTTTCTGGCCTCGGAAATTTGTTTATGGTGGCCATTTGGGGGGGATTGGAGGGGTCAAATAGGCGAAACCCCAGACAGACAAAAACAAATATAAAACAAATGTCTTCACCATTGTGTGTGTGTGTGTGTGTGTGTGTGTGTGTGTGTGTGTGTGTGTGTGTGTGTGTGTGTGTGTGTGTGTGTGTGTGTGTGTGTGTGTGTGTGTGTGTGTGTGTGTGTGTGTGTTGTGTAAAGTAGGAGGGACAACATCCGGTTGAGCTAATGAAATACAATAACTCACTTCCCTCGTGAGCGCATCCCCCCACCAACAACCACCAGGCCCCGGTACACACCCTGCTAATCACCTTTCCTGTGTGCTCTCGTGCCTTTGGGCCTTATGTATTCACAAATAACGCCAAAAAATGCAATGTATACTTTTCTTTCTTCTAAAAGTATGTGTGAAGAATTTTGATGTGAATCACCAAACCCTTAACCCCCCCTCCTCTCTCCAGAATGTTCACTGTGGAATTTACAGCACCCCCTTACCGTGACAGCACACCCATTCTGCGTCTCCTGTTTCTCCCCCACACACATTTCTGTGTGATGCACTTAATAGAAGTGTGTGTATCCGGTGCTTTCAATTCGCGGCAAGCTCGCGAAATGCCTGGTCTATTCTCGGGGACTGTGGGTTTGTCTTTTGTGAGGAGCTGTGTCAAGAAGAAGCATCTTTAATTGTCACGTAACACTACAACACATGTACGTACACATGCTTTAGATGGTGGCCGGTGAAATGAGGCCTCTGCATTTGACCCATCCTGGCTTGTCCTTCCTCCGGGGAGGCAGCCAGGAGCAGTGGGCACCATTCGTCGACACGCACAGACCTGGTAGCAAGTGTCCATCGCTGGTCAGACGATGATGTGTGCATGTTTTGGGTTTTTTTTGGTGGGAGTCCTTACTGATGGTAGGTGGAGGAAACCCCATGTGAGCACAGGGAGAACATGCAAACTCCACACAGAAAGGCTCCTATTTGGGAGATAACCCGCCGGAGCACGGTGCCAACAGTACCCCAGGCAGGAATCAAACCCAGGACCTTCTTGCTGTGAGGCAGCAGTGCAATGCACCGTGCCACTGTGTGTATTTGGAGTGCGGGTGTGTGCGCAGGGGCAGTCTTGTGTGTACAATGGAACAGGTTCTTCCTCCATCAAGAAGAAGCTGAGAAGTTGAATAAATATATTTTTCGTGTGTAATTAGAAGACCTCTCAAACGAGTTTCTGGGGGGGCAGGAGGGAGAGAGCAAGAGGCCACAGAAAGGTATTAAAGGCAGGAGGGTGAAAAGAGAGAGAGGATGATATGCTTACACGGATGTGTTCATGAACCAGTATCCTTTTGTGGATCAATAATATTGACCAGTGTTCCAAAAGGGAGGGAGGTGTGTGTGTGTGTGTGTGTGTGTGTGTGTGTGTGTGTGTGTGTGTGTGTGTGTGTGTGTGTGTGTGTGTGTGTGTGTGTGTGTGTGTGTGTGTGTGTGTGTGTGTGTGTGTGTGTGTGTGTGTGTGTGTGTGGCACCTCAAAGACCGTGGCACAGGTCTGACACATGAGTAGCAGAGGGCAGTTGGGCTGTAGTAGGTCTCCGCTGCCGTATCTGTCACAGGATCCAGCCCCGGAGTAACGCTACGCCTGTTTTTTTTTTGTTGATCTCAGAGAGGGAGTAAATGCGATGAATGGACCTGGATGGATGGATTTAGTTATCCAGATTTCCATATTCTGTATATTGCAATATGTGCTATGTTAAAGAATCCAGCTCTAAGAGGCTCTAAGCATCTCGTAATGTAAAAATTCATAATATCAATTGTAAACACCATTTATTTGGGCTGCAAAATGATTTCTGAATGATGACGTCTTAGTTTCATGCTGATACGTTGCCAGAAAAGACCAATGACATTACTTGTTGCAGACCTAGCAGAGACATGAACAAAAGGAGAGGATAAGCCCCGATGAGCAGTTACTCAGTCCTGTTACAGGTGGGGCCTGGTCACCCCAGGAAGTGGCCACGCGAAATGCCTTTTAGAAGAAGGCGCTACCTGCGATAAAGCTATTTAGCTATAGCTGGGTCGCTCCTCAACTACAAACTGTAAAACAGCCGAATTGTACAAATGACACTTTGAGACGGGTAAAAACTGATGGCTTGCTCTGGTTTTGCCTCCCCAATGGACCGCCCCCACAGGATTTCACGTGATTTCAACGATCACCAAGTCAACCTGAAACTTTACCATTATTCACTTTAATATTGGGAGCGAATAACAGTTTTATTTAAATGAATGGAGTTTAGTGGAAGATGTAGCCAATATAAATTGCGCTCCACAAAGCATGCCACAAGGCGATGTTACCCATCCTCCCAGGCTCCCTCTGTCATCTGTCTATCTATCCATCCATTTCTACACCCCACCCCACTCTGACCAAGCTTCATTCCACCCTTTTGTTTTCCCCCTTCCCCTTGGAATTTTGGAGGTGTTTGGGGGAGGGTGTTCTGAAGAGGCAGATCGGGGGCTGGTGGCATGGGAGGCACTGACAGAAATGGAGGAGGAAGATGGCCTGAAATGGATAAGAAGAAAGGGATCAGAGAGGACCTTAAGGAGGAGGGGAGAGGGGGAGGAGGACTGGAAGTCAGATGGTGGGGGAGGGTGTGTGTGTGTGTGTGTGTGTGTGTGTGTGTGTGTGTGTGTGTGTGTGTGTGTGTGTGTGTGTGTGTGTGTGTGTGTGTGTGTGTGTGTGTGTGTGTGTGTGTGTGTGTGTGTGTGTGTGTGTGTGTGTGTGCGCGCGCCATTAGATTATTCTACTCCCACTGGGGAAATGGCCATTATTGATAGATTGATTGCAGGCCCCTCCCCCTCCATTCTGCCGTGCAGCTATTTGAGGCCATTGATCCGGTGTCTCTTTAGGATATGATGGTCAGCGCATATTTAATTAGCCTTGCATTACAACCAACAGCATTCAGGCGTGGGTTTAAAGAAGGGCTTAGCGCTGAGCAATGAGGTTAACTGTAGCACTGCCCCCTGTACTCCCTCGAGGGACAGGGGCTTCTGTTTAATTTACCTATTTATTTATTTGTTTGTTTATTTATTTATTTATTCATTCATTTATTACATTCATTATTACATTTCACTGCATATATGTATGAAAGTATGTATATGTATGTGACAAATAAAAAATCTTGAATCTTGAATCATTATTTGGATAGATGTCATTAGCGCTTTTTTTTGTTGAGATTATTAAACGGGAGGTCTTGGATTAAAAAACCTAAAATTTGTTAAATTCGTTTTGTTCCAATATTATTGATGGCCTTAGGGGAAGTTCCCTCGAACGTCCTACTCGCCAGATGTGGGGTAAAAAAAATGTCTAATATCTGTGTTAATGATCCGGTAGATGTGTCTTCTAACCCCCCCCCCCCCCCCCCCCCGGGTGGAGGAAGCTTCTCCCCGGGGTGTCAGGCCTGCCGTGTCCCTCCCCCGCTGGAGAAAATGGTGTGTGTGTGTGTGTGTGTGTGGGTGTGTGTGTGTGTGTGTGTGTGCGTGTGCGCGCGCATTGATCCAGCTCATCCCATCACACACTGCCAGATGATTGGGGCTCGATCCATTGGAAACACCTTGTAGCCGGTCCGGTTGTCCTCTTGTGAAATCAAAGGCTTGCCCATCCTGGTCGCACACATCGAAGTCAGCTCGGTCGAATACGCCTATCTCACTTTCTCCCCGCCCCCAGGTGTTCCTGTTCTTCTGCGAGAGCTGCTCGGTGCCCATCTGCAGGGAGTGCAGTGTGGGCCGCCACATGGGCCATAGCTTCGTCTACCTTCAGGACGCCGTGCAGGACTCCAGGGCCATCACCATCCAGCTGCTGGCCGACGCACAGCAGGGACGGCAGGCCGTGCAGGTGAGACCCCACCCCACAGCAAAGATGTCCCCTCCGCTTGCTCAGAAAGGATCAGACGGAAGTACAGTCGGGCGGCCGTTTTTCCTCTGTGTTGTTGCAGTTCTACCGACTTACCAATCAACTTTGATATGTTTGAGGGCGACCAGGCCTCGGCCTTGTTTTTTTTTTTGTTTTTTTTAAAGCCAGGGGTTTTGGCTTTGGGGGCTAGTGGCAGCCAGCTGGCCCTGTTTTAAAAAAAAAAAAAAAAAAAAAAAAAAAGCGAAGAATGAAGAGGGGGTGGGGGTTGCTTGGAGTTAGGCCTAAAGGGGGCAGGGCTGAAGGTCAAAGGGGCGGAGGTTGGGGGAGGGCGGGTGAGGTATTTAAAGGTTTTCATAGAAAGGAAAAGCTCCATGCCTTCCCCATCCACTTTCAAAGGAGTAGAACCCCCCCCCCCCCCACACAGAGAGCCTCTCCTCATTTACGTGATTGCAGATTGTGTTGGCGGAGCTCCCCCATCCTGGGCTCCAGCTGTGTTCTATACAGAAAGGCAGGCGTATAGAGCGAGCGATGAGGGAGGGGGTGGAAGAAGAAGAAAGGACGAGGGAAGTAGGAGGAAGGACTCACTGACAGCGGCACGCAATCTCTCTATTATTGCCACAAGGGCATTATCTCACAGTGTTGTTTTGTGTCACCCGCCGTTGGCGTAAAGCGCACACACACACACAGCTCTATCGGAAGATGCCGGCAAGAGAAGCTCTGGTGGGGATTGGTTCCAGTACATTCTATTGAATCGGAGCCTCTATGAGATCTCACATTTTAATCTGCGTGGCAGCGGAGAATGTTCTAGATGTCTCTAGAGGTACCAGGGAAATATGTAAAAATAAGATACAATAATAAAATGACATGTTCAGGCCTTACAGCAGTTAAAAAAACAGTCAAGTAAGGAACAATAAAAAAAAAAAGGTTTATATATGTACACTATCTATATGCGTTATGTAGCGCTATGCTAACTAGTAGCACTATGCTAACTAATGACTAGTGAGCACAATATGGACAGGTGGCAGTGAGTCTACAGTAAGTGCACCTTACTGTAGTGTGCTATAACTAATATAAAATTGGTGTACTGTAGTAACAGTGGGGAAAATATACAGTCAGACCAGAATTTGGCTAACTTAAACCACCGCACCGGTTCAACTGGACAGAACGTAAAAGGAAGCGTCTACTTCCTGGTTAAAGGAAATGAAGTCCGGCCCAGTTTTCTGGTGTAGAATGTGACAAACGTTCTGTGTACATAAACCTCTAACCATCGGCTTGCTAGATAATGGCTATTTATTTGCTTTCCATTCATTCTGTAAAACGCTGAAAATAGGGAACTTTTGCCAATGGTCTTAAATGAAAACAGCATTCAAGATGTCCAATGTTTAAATAAAATCTTAAAATATGTTAAATATTCAATAATCAGTTGTTAAATTAAAGTGCAATATGAGGCACGCGCGATACCTTCGTCCTTTAAACATGGTAGTGAATGGAAAAAATATGATTAGAGCCGCCCCCAGTAACGGAATTTAATTTCAATAAGAAACCAGTGTCATGTTCAATTTGTCAAGTTCTTAACAAAAATGAATGAAAAACGGTGCAGAATTAAGCGAGTTACGGTTGATTTTGCAGAGAAGTATGCATCTTTAATGCACATCATATTTGTTAACTAGCCGCTCTTGACCGCAATATGGTGGACGAGCAGACTCATCGCGGCAACATGCAGCAGCTCATTCTCGACATGTCGTAAAGTAGCAGCAACATAGCGCGACATACCGTGAACCCATCATTGCGCTTCAGAGTCAAACACAGCATGCATCTGTCCTGTCTATAATCTTTTCACTGCAACTCTGCATCAAGATTTTTAGAATTGTTACTTTAAAATATAACAGCATTAGTAAAACTGAATTTCACCATGATGGTTAAATATTGCAATTGATCCGCATGCGAGCCAAACCGTGGGGTCGATACGTACGGATCAACTACCTTCTGGTCTATTTCACTATTCATTCCAATTGTACTTTACATTCACAAAGTTTCCATGTTCTCCACATTTGCTTCATAGCTCAGGGAGTAGCTTGGATGCTAGCATGTAGCCAGCAAAACCTGGTCCTTGGGTCTTTTTGCCCTCGTTTGTATCTTTGTCAAAGCAAAGCATCAACTATCAAAAAAAGAACAAAAGTGCTCTTTGACATTTTGACATCGCCGGCGTCAAAAACACAAGGTAGGAAAACTGCTCTGTCTTCCGCAAACCCTTTTGTATTGTCCCTCCTCCCTCCTGCTTGACCCGTTCATGAAATTCAACAACGCATGTTTCCTCTCTGCACATGACTTGCATTTCTGTGGGGATTCTCTCGGGGTTGCGTCCAGGAGTTGCTTTGCTGCAGACTGAAAGACTGCGTGAAGGTTCCATATGCACCCAGGGTCAGCGTTGTGTAACTTCCACAGGAAGGTGGAGGGACTCTCTGACCTTGTCATTTGCCAAGGGTCCTGTGACCTCTCGCTCTCTCTCTCTCTCTCTCTCTCTCTCTCTCTCTCTCTCTCTCTCCTCTTTTTCTGTTTATTTTCTCAAAATAAACTGAGGCTTGTCACGCCAGGTCACGAGAAACAACCCACCATCTGCGTGCGTGCGTGTGTGCGCGCGTGCGTGTGTGTGTGTGTGTGTGCTGTTCTATTCTCTCAGGTCACGTCAGGAGTAAACGCTGACGCCAGAGAATATGTAAACACACACTCACAAACACACAAACACACACACACACACACACACACACACACACACACTCCCATCCCTTGGGGTAGGAAATTTCCGCCCACTCCATACCCATTATCTTGCCTGAACTCTGACCCTGAACTTGTGACCCACCGGTTTGTCGGAGGTGCCCGGCGCTGCGGCATGATTGGTCAGTTTGACCTTCTTTGTGCTCCAAGTTGCCGCACTCATGAGACTGTCCAGGGTCGTAAAGACGGCGAGGGAGAGGGCTGGCGTTAAAGAAAGAGGTCACAAGGAGGCAGAGGATTGGACAGAGGAGGAGGTGGGTGGGTCGGAGGAAGGGAGTGAGGGGGAGAATGATTAAAGAAAGAGTTAATGACAGAAGAGAAGAGGGATGGAGAGAGTGGCGTAGACCTACAGGGCTCCCGGTGCAGCACAGCACTGGAGAAAGGAACAGGGGGGGGAAGGGTGGAGGTGTTTACTAAGACAATCAGCCCCCGTGGCCCGTCATTCACCGTGTGGAGATAACAGCCCTCCCCCCATTCTTTCAAAAAACCCCTCCCTGCTGCTTTCTTCTGGGGGCCTGATTTAGCAGACCCTTTAGCTGCCGGCCTCAAATGGCCTGGCAAAAGAGAGGGAAAAAAAGGGCCCTGCTGCCAGCCTTTGTTCCTGGGGGGGGGGGTGTGTGTGTGTGTGTGTGTGTGTGTGTTTTTTAAGGCAGGGGTCACAGATCATGACCTCCAAGGGTTTAGGTGACCTTTGATCTCTGGGTCCTCACAAAGGAAGCCTTATCCCCACTGCCCTTCGTCCCTGTGAGGTCCAGCTCACCCCATAATAACCTCCCCCCGGCCCACCCCCTGGAAATGCAGACAGAAAGCCAGATAAAACAGGGTTTTTTTAATACGATACCCTTTACAGTTCTTCAAATGTTTATTTTAATCTAAATGTATCTTAAATTGGCTCACACATGCTATAACCAAATGTATCCAGGAAATTAAATACGAATGGTAATATCTGTTTTAATAACAAAAACAAAAGCATTGCTATCATTAGGGTCACTGTTGTAGTGGTGAGATGTGTACATCCACCATGTATCCAGTATACTGATATTAACATTCCACCAAAAAAGGGGTTACATTTTCTCTCCACCAATGTGATGTATTACAAATTTTATAATTTAGGGGCTGTGGTACATGTTCTTTGATTTTATATCTTAGCATTTGGCTTTTGGAGATTTACTTCTGTTAAATACATGCCGTTCATTAGAGAGTCGTGCCCTCTTTCCCAGTGTGACATTACTTTCTATTCGTGGTGCCCCCCTCCCCTGCATTTCTCATTTGCCCTCTCCCGAAGTGCTCCCTAGGTGTAGGAAAGGAAAGGAAGGAAGGAATCTGAGCTTATAATAAAGCTGCAGGTGCATCTTTGCTTCAAAACTTCCTGTTCGCCGGTGTCCTGTTTCCTGTTCCCGACCACATATTGAAACAGTCGTGTGAAAAATCTCACACAATGCAGATGTGCATTTAGTAATACTTATTTTTTCCTTTATTCTGGAAACCCTCCCCTCCGACTTCACCTGAGTGTTCATTATTTATTTAGAATTCTTAGTGTGTGTGTGGGTGTGTGTGTGGGTGTGTGTGTGTGTGTGTGTGTGTGCGCAGAAAGAAAGAATGCAAAGTTCAATAGACAATAAAGGAACATGGAGGAGGAAAAAACACATTTTGCAGTTTTTCTGTCGTTTGTTGTGTTTTTCTCTTGGAACTTTTTTTCTGCCTCTGAAAAAGCAGCAGGGGTGGGGAAAACTTGGGCGGAAAAATCAATATAAAAAAAATAAATAGTCTTGAAGCAACTGCAAGCAAATGGCAAACAGTCTGCGAAGACAGACCCTCGGCCAAACATGATGACCTCAACAGTGTCTTTTAAAAAAAATTTTTTTTATCATACACACATTCATTTTCACACACGGTATATGAACATATTTTCCTCTTCTCTCCCCGCAGCTGAGCATGGAGAAGGCACAGGCCATGGCGGAGCAGGTGGAGATCAAAGCCAAGGTTGTGCAGACGGAGGTGAAGGCCATTGTCCTGCGGCACAAGAAGGCCCTCGAGGAGCGGGAGTGCGAGCTGCTGTGGAAGGTGAGCTCAGCGCCGTAACCACCACCGCTGCTGCTGCTGGAGGAAGAGCAAATGGGCGGGGTTAAAATTGTGCTTTGTTAAAGTTCAGCCACTCTTTTTATATATATATATATATATATATATATATTTTTTTTTTTTTTTTTTTTTTTTAAACCTACTTTCTTTCTGGGTGTTTGACTATTACTATCACCGAAAATAAATAAAAAAATAAATTGAAAATATGCTCAGAGCTGCTTTAAGCTGCTTCTCTCATCACGGCCAGAATTAACTTTTTATTAGAGGTCCATATTCATGGTTATTTTCTGACAAGATGTATTCATGTAGCCAGCATGTGCCCTCCCTGAGGCACCGTGACTTAACGAGACGCAGTGGCGACGACGACGCGTGTGATCACGTATCGGACTGACCACAGGGCCACCGCAGTGACGAGCGTGACCTGCCGAGGCCTCGAGAAACAAGCTCTGTGTGTGTGTGTGTGTGTGTGTGTGTGTGTGTGTGTGTGTGTGTGTGTGTGTGTGTGTGTGTGTGTGTGTGTGTGTGTGTGTGTGTGTGTGTGTGTGTGTTGTGTGTGTGTGTGTGTGTGTGTGTGTGTGTCTCTGCAGACTGGAGTGCTGACATCAAGGCTACAATGTCATAAGTTTTCAATTCTCCTTGCAATGTTTTCCAGCGTCAATAGAATTGGTTTCACTATGGAAGGCAAGAGGAACAAGTTTGTGTGAAATGCTCATGGAATGAAATGCGCGCATCAATATTTCAGTAGCTATACATTTGCCACTCTTCATACAATATTTTAAATTTGTCTTCAGCTTAAGTACATTTCTTTTGGTATGTAGCTCCCTTACATACACAACAAAATATTATGGCATTTTGTCAACAAGACTATAGTGTATTATTATATTCTATCCACTCATTTTAAACTCAATGTCTGCCATTTTCATCTCTGAATGTTTTTGAATTTAAATGCAGCTGGTGATGGGAGGAGCCATATGATAAACAGCATTTCTCCAAACAAAACCAATAAGAAATAGTGTTTTTATTTTTTATGTATTTATTTTAAAAAATCCCACAAAAAAACAAAATCCCTGCGTGCGGTGTCCTGGTGTGGTGCCTCGGAAAATGAAATTAATAGATCTACAATAAAAACTCACAATTGTTTTTCATTGTTTTTTTTTGAGAAACACACAGCAGATCGTGCGTCACAAACTACAGTCTATCTGCACCCTTTTTTTTTTTTTTTTTTTTTCTTTTAATTCATTTTTTATTTTTGGAAGAAACACATAGAATTATTTTTTTAAATACTTACATTTCCCTCTGCAGTTCCCCCACGGACAGTTGGTATAAATTCCTCTTTATTTGAAAAGATTAGTGCTGGTCTTCCCTTGTTGTTCGCTGTTATTTTTCCAGCCTTGGGTGGAGTTACTTGGACAGGGAGCGGTTCTAATTCTACTGTCTCATTGTGACGTAAGACAGACACAAATCTGAATGTCTTGTTTCAGGACATGTTTTCTGAAAGACAGTATTCAAAAACGTGACCGGGTTGTCCTATTTCACAGTTTGTGTCGGCCCATCAGAGACCCAAATGTATGTGAACAAGCACTGAAAAAGTGAGTTTTGCATAATAGGTCCCCTTGAGGCTCTATGACTAAAGGACCCAAGAGCGTATGGCCAAACTCGACCTGATCATCATTTTAGATTTTGTTGGAGCATTTTTCCTAAACCTTCCCCGAGGACAGCGTGCGCCTTCAGGGCCCGCGCATACTCAAAGAATGACTCTCTTCTCTGGTTCTACTCGCCGCGGCTTATTTACACAGGACCCTCAAGTCCGCAGGCCTTTCACAGTGTCGACAGGGTGTTTGTGTTAAATACTCGCGCGCCTTTACTTTAGGAACTTGTCGGTCAGTCATCATCTGGAACACCAGGGGTGCAGGTAGGAAAGAGAAGAACTTCAGAAAGCCTGAGACGCAAATCAATCGATTGATAGATACTTTTTTCATCCCATCGAAGGGAAATTACACCCTGGAGGAAAATTGGGCTAGTTGGATATTTAGCTCCCTGAACCAGGTTTAATCTGCGAAGGTCATGGCAACAACTGGAAAGCAGCGATGCAATAAAGATATAATGGGGTGTGTATATTCTCATTCAGGCACCCCCCTGAGACCCCCCCCCCCCCCCTCAGGGTCTCAGGTTTCCCAGAGAAAAAGCCCTCTTTTGCCAAACCTCACACAAACCTCCAGCGTTACTGGTTCAGCTCATTTGATGTGAAGTGCTTACGACCGCGCGTGGCTTTGAGCCGTTGGGAGGCTGCGTTTAAGGGGGATCCCTTAATTGAAGCTAATACTTGCCAGTCTTCCATTAAAAAGAAAGCCCTTCCTTTCACCCTTCCGCTCAGAGCCGGCTTGGTAGCGTCGTAAAAAGCGACCCTGTGCGTGCGTGCGTGCGTGCGTGCGTGCGTGCGTGCGTGCGTGCGTGCGTGCGTGCGTGCGTGCGTGCGTGTGTGTGTGTGGGGTAATAGAAGGGAGGTCAAAGTGTCACGCAGGAGGTTTTCCGTTACTAGCGTTCCCTCTTAAATGGGCCCGTACAGGACTTTCGAGATCGCACACTTTGCCCACTGCTCTGAGAAAGTCATTAGCAGCAACCCTAACCAGAATTACACACACTTTTCTTTTCACACATTTTCTTTCTCTCACTTGAATGCAAGGTCTACACCTACTTTCCCCCTTACCTTTATGTCTCGGCCTATGAACCTGAACTGGTTTTTGTCGCTGGTCCAGTAGACACAAAAGGCTAAAACTTGGTGCAACTGGAGTCCGGCTGATTACTAATTACAGTCTTGCTTACAGCGAGGATTGACAAAGGGGCTTTGTCAGGGGCCTTTTCTATCTCTGTTTTGGATGCCTTTTGTGTCATTTAGGAACCTTAAACCTCCACCCTGCCATCAAAAGCCAAGGCAGACCAACAAAAGAAGCCGAAGCAGCCAATGTTTGTTTGTTTGTTTCGAACAAGGTCAAAGTAAGTCAGACCTCTAGTTTGTTGGCTTTTGCACCTTGGTTCGATTTGTGTTCACATGGCAACGCTTAACAGTGGACCAAAACTGTAAACCAACGCCATGCGCTTGCAAACTGTTTTGTGATTGTTAGTAGTGTAACGGAACTTTAGTTCATCCGTGATCCGTACGGATCTGCGGACACTGCAGAGGCAATTGCAAAATTTTACCGTGATAGTAAAATACAGTTTTACAGCCGCTGTTACTTTTTAAAGTGATAATTCCCTAAATCTCGAAGCAGAGTTGCAGTGAAAAGAAGATAGACAAGACCGACGCGTGCTGTGTTTTACTCTGAAGCCCAATGATGGGTTGATTATTACGGGTGGAGCGATCACATGATAGTCTTAATCGGATTTGTATCCGTAAAATGAACCCGATAGTTGTGATTGGATGGTCGGAATGAGAAAAAACGGAAGTTGCCTTAAAAAGGCAGTACTTTAATTTACACTACTCACAAAAAGTTAGGGATATTCGGCTTTCAGGTGAAATTTCAGGATGAACCTAAAATGCACTATAACCTTTACAGGTGAACTTAATTTGACCTTCTCTAAACCTTTGAATGCACATGTCCAACTGTTCAATGTTTCAGTACTTTTTGCACAACTTGCTGTTCTCTAACAAGGAGCTGAACGGAAAAATTCACAACAGGTGTTGGATCCAAGAATCGACCAATACATTTCCTGGTTCAATTAGAATTGGTATTTAAACAGTCCTCTTCATCATGCTGTTCATATTTTGAGACCAAGTATGAGACCAAGACAACACCTAACAGTTGATCAAGAGTACCTTGCCATTGTGACGCTTCAAACAGGATGTTCTCAGAGGGAAGTGGCCACTGAGCTTAGAGTGTCACAGAGTGTCATCAGCAGGTTGCAACAGAGACACTGGAAGAGTCACAGAAAGGCATAGAAGTGGACGTCCTTTGGCCACATCCCACACTGATGAGCGCTTCATTGTGAACAGTGCCCTGCGGAACTGGATGATGATGCCACTCAACTCCAGGCACATTTAAGGGAGGTGAGAGGCACCCAAGTGTCATGTCAGACCATTCTAAACCGTTTACATCAGCGTGGTCTGCGTGCTAGACGACCTGCAAGGGTACCTGACCACACCACCAGGCACAGGCATCATTGTCTTGCACGGGCCAGGGAGCATTTACGCTGGACGAGGGACCAGTGGCCTCAGTGCTGTTCTCTGAAGAAGTCGATTCACATTGAGCAGTAATGATGGCCGCCAATGATGTTGGAGACGTCAAGGAGAGCGCAATGCATCAGCCACTGTTGTCACCAGACGAGCCTTTGGTGGTGGTGGTGTTACAGTGTGGGCAGGTGTCTAGTCAATACAGAACTGCCCTACACTTTGTGAATGGTACAGTGACAAGCCCATACTACCTGAATAACATCATTAATCCAGTCATTGTGCCCCTGCATGAACAACACAGGCCTCATTTCATCTTCATGGACAACAATGCTCCAGCTCATCGAGGTCGTATCATTAGGGAACGGCTGCTGGAGACTGGGGTACCTCAAATGGAGTGGCCTGCACTTTCTCCAGACCTGAATCCCATAGAAAACCTATGGGATCAGCTGAGTCGCCGTGTAGAGGCTCGCAACTCTGTACCCAAGAACCTCAGTGACCTGAGGGCCGCCCTTCAAGAAGAGTGGGGTGCCAGGCCTCAGCAGACAATAAGTCGACTTGTGAACAGTATGAGACGTCGTTGTCAAGCTGAAATTGATGCTCAAAGGCACATGACAAGTTATTGAGACATTGACATTTTATGTTGTGGTAAACCCACCACTGTTGTTGGCTCTTGTTTCAATAAATTGTTTGAGATTAGGAAATCACCATTGCATGCGTCTACTTAAAGGCCCTACTTTCATGATATAATATCACTGTAGCGTGAACTTTTTACATTTTCCATAGATGTCACCCTAAAGCCAAATGTCGGCATAACACGCGAATTAGAAGGTGATGTCACTTACGTAAACAAGACGCGGAGCCCTCAGAAAACTTTGAGGGTGATTATCTCAAACACAGTTTGCTGCACCCTTGTCATTTACAAGCCGTAGCTTTAAAATTATTTGCTTAATTCGCACAAGTGACACCTTGTTTGGAAACTCAGATTCTCCACTTTCAAATTACGTGGGGTGGGGAAGTGAAACGGCACCAAAAGTACCTAAAATCTGCGGTGGGTCACATATTTGTCTCCGTTTTTAGTTTAATTACATTTTTTTGCTGATCGGAACAATGATCCAATCCGTGACTCCAAACGGTGATGTGATCCGAGCCGTGAGTTTTGTGATCCGTTGCACCCTGATTGGTCGGAATTTTCCGTGGCGTGTCTGATCTCGGCGTGTCAGGCTCTGCGGAGCTGTGCGGAACTCCAGTATGGGGATGGCCAGCGGAACCCGAACCATCGCGACCCCGGGACTAGGGTCTCCATGGATGACAAACGATTGGGGGAGAACTGGAGAAATGGATCCGGAGCTGGCACAAGGACTGGGACCTGGGTGAGGCTGCTGGCGAGCAGAGCCGTGGAGCAGGGCTCAGGACACGGACACAGGGTGTCAGGGAACTCTTTGTAATGTATGATGATGGGAAAACATCCATTTTCACACAATATGAGTGTCCCGTCATGCATAGCGTATACAGTACAGCTTTTGGATTCTCACTGCAAGCCATCCGCACTGAAGAGGGATTGTAAGCGTGTCGAGACCACCCTCTCTAGGCAGTCTCTGTCTGGTTGATTTGGTCCGGAACTGATTGCGATTGCCGTGTTCACCTAACGAACCGATCTAGGGGGGAAATGCTCCGGCTCTTGGAACAAATGCTCCAAACAAGCTAGGTGTGAATACACCCTAAGAGAACCCCCTTGTAGTGAGCCGTTATACTTTGGCTTCGTAGTAATTATAACTGCCTTCTCACCGGGACTGAAATGTATTGTAGAGATGTGAAGGTTTCCAGGCTTTTAGCGCTCCAAACTGATTTACCTCTCAATGGCCCGCATTTTCCCTTGATCTATGAAGTCACGCAGCACTTAGTCATACCTTTGTGACGTGAACCTTTTCTGTCCAGGTGGAGAAGATCCGTCAGGTGAAGGCCAAGTCGCTGTACCTGCAGGTGGAGAAGCTGCACCAGAGCCTCACCAAGCTGGACAGCACCATCGCCGCCGTCAGCCAGGTGCTGGATGAGGGCCGCCACCTGGACGTGCTGCTGGCGCGGGAACGCATGCTTACCCAGATCCACGAGCTAAAGTCACTCCGGGGCCTCCTGCAGCCGCAGGAGGACGACCGCTTCATGTTCACGCCGCCGGACCAGGTACGTGGCAGGAGCCGTGGAGAGATTATACAGGAAAAGGCGTTTTGTGAAATTCAGTCTTCATAATAGCAGAGCCTTAAGCAACTTCAAGTCCCTTCTTAAGTGTCCCTCAGAACCTCAAAATTCGGGAAGACAATTTTGCACCGCGCTTCATTTTAATGCTATTTGTCATTCTAGTGGATTCAGGTTTCACCCCCAACTACAACACCTGCTTTTGATGGGAATATGTGTAATATGTTATATCTACCTCCCTTGTTCCACCAGGCCCTGTACATAGCCATCCAGTCCATGGGCCTGATCAGCAGCGGCGCCTTCGCCCCCGTCACCAAAGCGCATGGCGAGGGCCTGCAATGTGCCCTCCGCGGCAAGCCCGCCTCCTTCACCGTGATTGGATACGACCATGACGGCGAGCAACGGCTCTCCGGCGGGGACGCGGTGTCCGCCATAGTCATGTCGGCCGACAGCAACCTTTCCACCGCCGAGGTGGCAGACCACCAGAACGGCTCGTACACGGTCAGCTACCTGCCCAAGAACGAGGGAGAGCATCTGGTGTCGGTGCTTGTTTGCAACCAGCACATCCAGGGCAGCCCCTTCAAGGTGACTGTGAAGTCCGGGAGGAGCTACGGGAGCCTGGGCTCGCAGGTATCGGCCTTCGGGTGCGAGGGCGAGGGGGACGGGCAGCTGTGTCGGCCATGGGGCATCAGTGTGGACAAGGAGGGATACGTGGTGGTGGCCGACCGCAGCAACAACCGGATACAGGTAGAGGCCCAATTCACGTCTTTCTCAATATTCTGCCTCCATGACTTGAGCCGGTGGGTAATCACAGACGTGGGAGTTTTTCTTGCCATGATTTTGCTCCTCCTCGTCTCCAGATCTTCAAGCCCTGCGGTGCCTTTCACCACAAGTTTGGCTCTCTGGGTTCAAGACCTGGTCAATTCGATCGGCCAGCCGGTGTCGCCTGTGACAGTCAGAGACGCATCATCGTGGCCGACAAGGACAATCACCGTGTGCAGGTACGCAAAGGTTCCTGTACTGTGAGCTATTACTGTCTGGAGTCCAAGTTTAATTTAATTAACATAAGGGGCCAAAGACAATAATTCATCCCAATTCATCCTTCTATGTAATTTTTCAATTGTACTACATCCCCATTGACTGATTATATATGAAACATTCTTGTTGTTCATGAAGAAGCCCTAATAATGCCAGCTTTTTCCATGCATGTTTTTTTAACATTTAACTCACCCACACAACTCGTCTAACTTTCTAGAAACAGACCAGTCTCTGTAAACATCACATTCACATACAAAGTTGTAGGTGCACATGCAAGTTTATTCCATGTGATTGATTGTCCCAACAGGTGTTTACTTTCGAGGGCCAGTTTCTGCTAAAATTTGGAGAGAAGGGCACAAAGAACGGCCAGTTTAACTACCCCTGGGACGTGGCCGTCAACTCCGAGGGCAAGATTCTGGTGTCGGACACCAGGAACCACCGGGTCCAGCTGTTCGCCCACGACGGCTCCTTCCTCAACAAGTACGGCTTCGAGGGCGCACTCTGGAAACACTTCGACTCGCCCCGCGGCGTGGCCTTCAACCACGAGGACCACCTGGTGGTGACCGACTTCAACAACCACCGCCTGCTGGTGATCCGGCCTGACTGCCAGTCGGCCCGCTTTCTGGGCTCGGAGGGCACTGGCAACGGGCAGTTCCTCCGGCCACAGGGCGTCGCCGTGGACCAAGAGAACCGCATCATCGTAGCTGACTCCCGCAACCACCGGGTGCAGGTGTTTGAGCCCAATGGTAACTTCTTATGCAAGTTTGGCACCCAGGGGAGCGGCTTCGGACAGATGGACCGCCCTTCCGGCGTTGCTGTCACGCCCGACGGAGTCATTGTGGTCGTTGACTTTGGAAACAACCGCATTCTCAAGTTCTAAAGAGTTATTTTTTCTCTCTTCCTCTCTCGCTCTGTACGTTCACGTTCTCGTGCTACGTTCTCTCTTTGGGCATCTTAGTCGGCGGAGGAGAGAGGATGAATCAACAAACACAGCCCGAGGAGGGGTTAAAGCGAGGATTGAGAGCAGTACAAATTACTGGAATGGAATACACAACTGTAGACCATAAACCTCACAAATCTATATTTCACATTGTCTGAATCAAAAAACTGTGGTATGCGTAACAAAAGGGATTTTCACCATAGTCTGTTGAATCTTCCCTTCCTGAGTCTCAGCTGCTGTCCATTCTCTCCTTGAGCTCTCCTCGCGTTGCCATCTCAGGGAATTTCTCACTTTTTCTTAAAAATCTTTTTACCCTCTGCTCCACACCTACCTCATTTAGCTCTTTATGAATGTACTCATAGTCCCCGAGCAGAGGTGTAGTCCGTGAAGTTTTAGAAAGAAGAAAAAGAAAAAAATGTCTACCTCAATACTTTATTTAAGATAGACAAAAAGAATAGACTCTTCAGTTGATATTTGCACAGGATCAATGTATTTCTTGCTGTGCGGTCGGAATATGAGTTTTGAATGAACCACCTGAATGTTGTTGCTGAGGCGATACTCGGACCACTGTCGGGACTGTGTCATTCCTTCTGATCGGAAGCAGGAGCAAAGCCGTATGGTTCTTTGGTGTCATTTCATGTTCCTCGTCCTAGTACAATGACCTCCTTGCTGCCTGTGCGTCAGCTCTTGTCTTCTTTTCGGCTCCGTGGAAGTGTGATATAAGTGTCATATAAGAGCCCAAGTCAGTACATATATGCCCAAGTAAGAGAGCTTGGCACAACGTCAAACTTTGTAGAGTCAAAATTAGCTCAGGTCACGGTCGGAGACTGATACATTTTTGAGTTTTCAGAATCTCCTTCTAGCTTTAGCGGCTAATTTCTTATACGGAATGCTGGCTTGACGATTAAAATGAATTTGTTAGGAAATTGTATTACAAATATTCAGTTTTCATGGACCCAATCCGATGTTTAATTGACTCAAACTGCCCCGTGAGGCAGTCTTGTTCCCAGCATTCTAAAGGTAAAGCCAGCTGGACGGTGGCTGTCCAGCTGGCTGCTGAACCACAAAGATGCTAAGATCAATATGCAAGGAGAGCGCTGTCCTCTCCAGAAGGGAGGAACCACCAAAGGAT
Organism: Zeus faber; assembly: GCF_960531495.2. Classification (NCBI taxonomy): domain Eukaryota; kingdom Metazoa; phylum Chordata; class Actinopteri; order Zeiformes; family Zeidae; genus Zeus; species Zeus faber. The sequence continues at coordinate 30,093,130 of NC_137193.1, forward strand.
TTTTAGAGAAGACACTTCCAAAATGTGGATCTCAAAGAAAAAAAATGATCTTGAGTGAGATCTAATCATGTATGAATAGAACCTTTGCCCTAGAGGGGGGCTGTGTGCTAGAAAGCCCCAGAAGTATACGTCTCATTGGCTGCGCAGAGGACATTATTGGCAGTGAAAAAGGCCAATCTAAACAATCCTTTGGATGTAGATTGTGGTTGAAAGCCACTCAGATTTTTAATCCAATCTAGCCCTGCCCTATTTATTGATGCCTGGTGATCAGGAGCGTTCTCGAAGACAGAGTGCTAGTAGACCAGTCCTCTAAAGATGGAGGTCTATAGACCAGCTAGTGAAGTCCACCAAAGGTAGAATTTCTGCACAATAACCAAAATCGAGTTTTGGCAACTTGTAAAATGAAACTTTAAGCCGTCTTTTAAGCGGAATCATCGTTGATGTTGGGGGGTGTCTATAGCTTCCGAAACAGTTGAGTTTTACAGCACTGTCTCTAGACTCTAGGCCTAACCCTAGGAACCCTGGGTCGTAATAGACGCGCACCCATCTCAGAATCCGGGGCGCAAGACGCAGGCCATCGCCATGTTAACGCTGGCCGCTCTCGCGTGCTTCTGACCGAAGAACCATTTTTCCCAGGTCAGCAGATATGCTTGAAGAGAAAGGAGAGCAGAAGGAATCTCCAACACCAAAGAGTACCCCTCAAACCCTGACCCCATCCATTGATGACCCCCGATTGTTTTATTCAATTCAATCCCCTGTTTATTGAGCAATGTAAAACAGCCTAGAGTCTGAAAAACACCACCTCAAAGTAGCATTTGTGTCCTATTCTAAACAACCATTTCGGGGGAAAAGTAAAAATACAATACTGTACCCAACACCATCTTAATTATTATTTTTGACGTGCGTTTGAATCTCACCCGTCGTTCAGTTACGCGTCCCACTGAGAAGCACTAGACAATTAAGGGTCTGTTTGCCACTTCCCAAGCCTAGAAAAGAGTCACAGGGACCTAGTTTATGACTCGCCGACAGACTCTCACCTCAAAGAGGAGGGCTAGTCTCCACACCATTCACAGCCTCATACTTTAACCTGCAGTTGTTTTCTTATTTTTGTTTTTGTCAACACACAGATACCTCAACTATCGAATACCTCACATATGACATATATGTATATAGTATACCTACTGTACATTTGACCATTCAAATACCTCAAGTCGTACCTCTCATATACCTCATTCTGTATCTTTTCTTTTTCATTGTTACTCTGCCTCTTTTCTTTATATAAACATACCTCATCAGTTATTTATGAATATGTGAAAATACCTTGTTCTTTCGATTTTTAATCCACCCCCTATTGCCTGTTTGGACCAAAGATCGGTTCTGTCTTCTACCTGAAGCAAACCGCTTTGACTTTTTGTGTTTGTTTTTTTTGTTTTTTTACTTGTTCATTGTACTGTTAAAAATCACCTGGTAAAACTTGGCCTATTTTATTTTTTACACTTAACCAAGAAACCGAATATCAGAGGAGCAAGTGTGTGCCAAAAGAGACATCAAGGAGAGAGTTCTGTGCCAAACAGGTGGGATGGCACTTGGACGACTGCGATCCCAGTGGACCATTAATATCAGATAAGTGTTAAATGAATCAGTGCCTCTCTGCTCTGCTTGGAAACACTTGGAAGGTGAAGGTCCCTTTTTATTTCTTTTCTTTTCTTTTTCTCCCAACCTCCACATAACGAACACATAGATTCCAGCTTTTCCTTTGTTACTGCGTGTGTGCGGGTCTCTTTTAAAGAGCATGTAGTACCTCACCCCGTACTTCAGCACAATATTCATTTGCAGATGATCGCTTCTTTTTGCATGGTCGAGCTGTGGTTTTAGCAAAACACACTGAGCTGATTTGTGTCCAGCCCTGTGACGAAAGCAACAGGTTTTTGGTCTGCAGACACTTCCGGATTTTGGCAATATAACCTGGCATTTCTTTGTGTTGCAGTTTTTGGAAAAACTCTTTGAAAAGATGTTCAAGTCATGTCTGTGTCCAGTCTTTTTTTTTTTTTTTTTTTTTTAAGTTAAGGTTGCAGAATGCTATCTTTGAGATCCTTAGGTCTTGACTCTAAAAGAGGAAAACATTGGGATATGGGCGGGGTATTTTTATTTTTAATTTTTTTGCATGCTTTAAAAGGTCCTTGTATTATACTGATGTCTTCTCAGAGCGGGGGAGACCTCAGGTGGGCGGTGGTTTAGACAAATCTTGGGATTACTTTTTTTTTTTTGTTAAAAAAGAGATATATATACCCAAAGATATGTATGTTTGTGGTAGGCTTGCATTGGATGAAATTTACCTTTGCGATTGTTCCTGTTATTTTGAAAGCTTTGCAGAGCACAACCACCCCTGTTCGGCAAGCCGCACCTTGATTCCCATGATGGAATTGAGGTAGATTACATTTTTTTCTTTCAAGTCGATGATTATAGATTGCTGGCGTGACAGCCATATTATGGATAGGCACATTAACGTATACCCCATATCCCTTATAGTTATGGTCAACTGTGAGGGCCCAACTTCTCTCTTGGAGTCACTCAGCGTAGAATTTCTCTCATCACGAGAGATCCGTAAGGCGGCCATTTTGTGTTTGGACAGAGTTAAGGAAGAAACCTCTCTCGCTAGGTTGCTCCCGCACAAATTTATTGAGCAAGCCGGCCGAGCGTTCCCTGTTCTGAACAAAAACTGGGAAGCGTAGCGACGGCTGCTGTTGAATGGGTTTCTTTCTTTTTCCTTTTTTTTTTTTTTTTTATTATAGGACCCCTGTGGTTTTGTCCAGCGTTTTTATTTCTGGCCTCTTGTGGCTTTAAGAGGAAAAAAGAAAGCAAAACTTCACCCGATGAAGCGTGCATGGTCGTAGACCTTTTTTTAATTCCTCCTTTGATTGTATACTCTTTCTTTCTCTCTCAAAAAAAAATGTGGAAAATTTAGAAAGGTAAAAAAATGTATCTCAGGTAGTTTTTCGGCGGCCTTGCTCCGCGGGTGTCTCAGTGAAACGTGTCCTTTAGTGATGATGTAGTGACTTTTTTTTCCATTTTTAATTATGACTGCCGTACTAGTCTGATCCTTTTCCGAGTGTCCAGATATATATATATTATCAAAAAAAATTCTTCCTGAATCTGAAAAGAAAAATGAGTTGAATGACTCATGAATTATCCCCCTCCCCCACTCCAGATTTACCTCCTTTTTTTTAAATAATTTTTTCATTTCCTTAACAAAAGAAGTACAAATACTCTGCAGAACACAGTGCTCCCCGGCCCTTTTAGAATGTATTTTTTTGTGAAGAAAAGGGTCGATTGAGATGTTGAGTCTTGCTCGCAGCAGCCTGCCACTTGTCTCAACGGGAGACAGAACGGAAGCCACAGAGAGATTATTCCCCAAAAGAAGAAGTTCTGTAAGTGTAATGAAAAAAGAAAAGGGGAACCATTAGGAACATTTATCACTTTTTTTAATATGGGCTGAATCCAGCAGTCTGCGGCCCAAACCTTGGTTCTGTTCTGCTCCTTGTTGCCCCCAGCGGCTTGGCTGCGTGTCGAGTGCACGTGTGTTTGTGTTTGTGCGCTGCATCTGTGTTGTTGTTGAGCAGAAATCCACTGAATGTATCCTCCTACCAGTCAAAGAGGCAGCGCGGGCCCGGGTGGCCAAGCTGAGTTTAGATGGTTGCTGCTGGCACTTCCACGTCCGGTACACACTGTGTTTGTGCGTTCATTTGTGGTCTGTAACAAAGTGGGTGTTGGTGTCAAAACCTCCACTCACCCTGCCATGAACACACACACACACACACACACACACACACACACACACACACACACACACACACACACACACACACACACACACACACACACACACACACACTGTGCCGCGTGGGAGTGCAGATGTCAGGTCTTCAGTCTAAATAAGGCAACAGACTATAATATATCGGCCACTTGTGGCTCTCGCTGTCTTCTATGGACTTTAAATATTTCCTATGCAGTTTTTTTGTTTACACTTAAATAAACTTGTATTTCTTTGACTTGTGATCTGTGGCTGTTTTTTTAAATAGAATTTAACTGTATCCATAATATGCCTCAAACTGGTTAGAACGGCCAATGCTTTCTTGCGCTGGAAAATTCAAGAGTTTGGAAAAACGCTGGAGGCACAGAGGGGTAGTCGCGTCATTGTTCCGAAAATAAACGTATTCCAGAGCACCGTAAATTCAACTGTCTCAGATTCTTTGAAGGGTTTTCCCAGGACCCCCTCATCAATCCCACTAATGGATGTTTGGAGCGTCTCTGGGGGATCTCTGCAGAGCTGTATGCGCTGCCGCTGCTCCCCCTGTTGGCCAAAATGGGACCCTCAGGACAACGTTAATATCCATGTTCTACTGTTCCACATCATCGAATGGTCCATATCAAGTTGTTATAATCGATAAATGTCATGAAATTAATGGCATGTAAAAAAAAAAGTAGGTTGTTTTTTTTCAGGAGAAACTCATTTAAGCACGTAAGATATGGTAAGACCTTTTTTCTTCCAGAAATCTATAACTACCCACTAGTTTAAAATGTATTTCGAACTATTTTTTATATATGTAGAAACAAACATTAATACCCGACTTATGTATTTTCATAACACGTTTTTTATTATATATTTTTTTATTATTTTTTTTTTTTCTACGATACAATATTCACTTTACCGCTTTCATCTATACATCGAAAAAATGTACACCAGGTAACCTGGATTTAAATATCAGGTTTTCAATCTACATATTTTAAACGTTATCAGCACAGATTTTGATATCCCTTTTGAAATGCTGGTCATCAGTAACGACAAACATGTTACTTTGAAAAAGTAGGATGCAACATCAATTTAAAAATGTTTTACAATTTATTTAAACATAAAAAAATGTAATGTAATTTCTCATAATGTATACTGTATGTCTGTAATTTAAAAAATAAAATAATTATGATTTCTATGGAAGCCCATGCCCCCGAAGCCACCCGAGGGCCTCCAAGCTGCCATTTTAGCCAATTTATTTTCCGCTCCATGGCGCAATCAGTCTCTGACCAGCTCTCTTGATCTCAGTTTTGGAGTTCCCAGTAAGCTTCTGGTATTATCGGAAACTAGACTTCCAAACGAACCCGTAGTAAACCACGCCATGCTAGCACCCTGGGAAGCGGGCATCATATAGTTTCAAAGTCTGCAATCTTTTTTGACCGAAGTTAATGGCCATGACTATTTTCGAAGGGATCCCTTGAGAGTCTCACCTTTACAGCCATATCTGTATGTCAGCTACAGAAGGTGTGTTGGCTTCAGGGTCCCCAACACACCACGTTCTGCATGCAGTGAAAAGATGTTACTTTCCCCCTTTTTTCTTCTTCTCCCTATTTCTGCACACTGTGGTACCTAAACAGTCATGGAATTGTAGAAACCTCTGTGAATACAAAGAGCCCAATTTCATTCATGTGTGATGGAATATGGCCTCATAGCAACCATTTCGATGTGATGACAGAATTTAAAAAAAACTTGACCTTACTGTGAAAAATGACCTATTGTGACCTCCAGGATAATCACAGCCTCGTGAGAAGCCGGTTTTTCTGAGCCATTTTCAGAAAATAGTGCCTGTCACCCAATCATCAAAGTCGCAAAAATCTTCTAAAGTTAATGATACTGTATTACAGTAGTGAGTTTTCTAAAGTGTTTTACAAGAGGCCCTTTCCCACTTGCACTGAAAGCTGTAAATCTACTGGCAATGTTCCATATTGGCGTCATGTGGGAATGGGATCCGGTGTCGGTGTTCCGTTTCCCCACCCTCTAACTAGTATCATTTCCGGCAAATTTGCGTAACAAGTACTGTATGTGGAAATGGAAGCGTTTACGTTTCCGTAAAAAAGGATGGAGCCGAATCAAAATGAAGCACAAATAGTGTTTTGTTTTTTTTATGAATATTTATGTTATATAAATATTAAATATATAATAAAATATTGATATATTAAATATTTAATTTATAAATATTTTGTGGAAAAAAAAAAAAAAAAATTCGGGAAGGATAAAAATAAAAATGGGGAAAATGTTGAGTCCAAGCCAAACCGTGGAGCTCGGTTGTAAGGATGAGAAACAGAAACGCGTCCAGTCTCTACGGAGACGGGTCTTTCTTCTTCTTTTTTCGGCTGCTCCCATTTTTAAAATAAATCATTTTTCAATTCCTTTGTAATGAATTGTATCAATGGTACCACAACTTTGTGCAGCAACTAATCACACATAATTGAGCATAGGAATGGCCGTCATTAGGCATGAGTATAATGTTCCAAGCCCCCTTGCACTCAAAATATTAATTGAATTAGGCACAAATATAACAATTATTACCTAGTGTTTGATAGGAGAGATTGGCATAGTATCAAGCTGCATCGCAAATGATTCAATAGTGTTTCAACTTTCTGATGGTGTCAGGCCCTTGTATGTGCAATGGTTCGATAGATAATGTCAGTGGGTTCTAAACAGACAAATACTAGCTTTATAATACTAAATGACATAATGTAATGTATACAAGGGAGACGGATCATTACAGTCTACATAAAAAGATCAAGTCTGGCCTACTTTTATGAGTAGGAAGTCATATTTTTACTAAGTATCTCATAATTTTATTTTAATATGTTTAAATTCAAGAGATTATTTGTCACATACATACACATACGGTCGTATGTGTATGTATGTGTACATACACAATCGCGATTCTGGGTTCTATAATAAGGGTAAACCAGTCTGACAGATTGGTGGAGATATCATTACCAAGGTATCTAATATGCCTGTTGTGATAGTTAACCCTTCTATTATGTTTCGATGTTTAACCAATGAATACTGTTACGGCCACAAGCGGCCGGTGCTATAAAAGTCACTTCAAAATTTTGATATATGCATATTTAATCTCCTAACCTCCTAATTATCATCATATCACTGACTATCATTACAAACTTGACCAGATATTTCAGTTTTTCTGTCCACATAGGACAGTTTCCCTTGATATAACACCACTCGTCTTTCATTAGAAAGCACACAATGCAGGTACAGCTCATAAAATTAGAATATCATGAAAAAGTTCAATATTTTGTCACTCATTTCAGAAAGTGAAACCCATATATTATATAGATTCATTACACGTAGAGTGAAATATTTCAAGCCCCCACCTCCTGAAATTCCGAAGACCGTGCCCACAGACAACGAAAACCCCAAAATTCAGTTCTCCCTCCATCTCAGATATAATCCAGAATTTAATCAGGACAGGAGACAGGAGACAGGCGGAGTGTCATGATATCATGCTTATGACTTGACTTAGTATCTCACAATTATTACTTATTAAGTCATAATGATGATGTACTCGTTCGATTGTATCTCTTTATTTTTTGTCCCTGGCCGAAATGGGCTTCAACTTTTTAGACATTAAATTTTTTCAAGTAGGTCGTAAGAGGAGATACGGTTTAAGTTGCAGTTGCATACATTGACCGCACGGTGTCGCCACAGCCTAATTACTAGTATGTCGTAACACGTAGGCCACTATCTGTCGGTGCAGACCTGACCATACAGAATATATTTGTGATCCTTGATTTTTATTTTTTTTTAACCCGTGCTGTCAGCATGCTTGGCATACAACACAGAGTATTTGTATGCCATTGCATCTAGGACAGAGTTAGTCTGTAAGTGGAGTTCAAGTTCTCAAACTGCAATGCAACTCTTTAACTCTTTAATCGTCAAGAACTGCTGCAATAACTCTGTCCTGTGTCCGACCTGGAGGATGATATAAGCACAATTTTTTGTTGTACAAAACTGCCACCAATCCCCCTCTTTGGTTAACTATATTACCATGTTTGGGTCTATAAACAACTTATCACTACTCCAAGAGGGGTGGTCTGTTCCTTTCATACTTATGGCAGTAAATGACGAAGAAAAGGAGAGGGATGTAACCAGAAGGGTGTTGGGGGTGTGATCAAAGCAGGTGCTGGTGGTGTGTGTGTGTGCTTGTGGTGAGACCACCTGTGTGTGTGTATGTGTGAAGTGTCCAGCATACAGGACTTGTCCTAAGTGGTTCTGGTGTATAAGGTCGGTATTATATTGTAGCGACTCCAAGCAGCAGGAAAGGGCCCCGAAGCCACCCCTGAGTCCTGCTGAGTCCTGTTCAGACACCCCACACCCACAAGAAAAGCCCCGAGCACCCCGCCGTGCGGCCACAGAGGACCCGCCTGCCTCTAGAGAAGCCGGAAGCCTGCAGCGCAACCCCCACGCCCATCCCCGAGGAGCATAACCCAGTCCAAGAGAGTGCGAGGAGACCCCGCACCCCAAGGTGCACACATACAGTACAACCCACCCTCATGTGCAGGCATAAGACACAGCAGCAGGGGTGGTACCCGGGCTGCGGGCGCCAGGCAAGGACCGCAGAGCCGAAGCCAGGTCCCATGCCGACAGAGCGACACCCCGCCTGAACCGCCTGCCAGCAGGGCACGCGTACCTCACCACACCACAGCCGACAAGATGGCCCATCCAGCTGTAAGCCCTGAGCGCCCATCCACGTAGCCGAGTCTGCCAATCGCAGTGCACCTGGATGTCAGCCCCCCCGCTGCCGACGGCAGCAGACCGCCAGATATATGGGCCCTCCACCACCCGGGGCACCTGCCGCAGAGAAGCTGCGCAGCGGGAGCAAAGGCCAACATTCGCCCCCTGCACCCCAACTCACACCCACACCTACAACAGCAAGCAGCCCCCCAGGGGCACTGGAAGGCACCCGTTGGTGCTCTCTGCAGCCCCGGCAGGTCACGGCATGCCAGAAACCACCAGGTGCAAGCCACCAGGACTCGAGTCCAGTCGGCAGGGGCCCACCCGTCCACCCCCCAGCCAACCACGGCCCCACACCAACCCACCAGCGCCCCGCCACCCCGGAAAACACCAGTGCTCAATGTGTGCTGTTGGCAATGGCAGTTAAAATTGCTGGGTGTGGTAGGAGTGCGAGTCCTCTAAGTAAGTCAACCCCTAGTCAGTCTCACCCCTCCTGCCCTGTAGACCATGGTCTGGTAGAGTTGTTGTTTTCGGAGTACGATTTGCACCTCTGTTATGCCAGGCATCTCCAAGCCCCCATCAGGCCCCTGGCTAGCCCAAGGTCAGACCACAGAACAGAGGGCGGCAGGCGGCCCTCCCACCCACAGCCCGGCTCCCCAGCGGCGAGCACTCCGCTCACCGAAAGTGGCAGAGAACAGGTGCCCAGGCAGCCCGGTGGGACGACAAGAGTCCGCCCCTCACCGAAGGAACATGGGGAGCCCCGCACCAAGCACACCCGGTCAGGCTCAGGTCCCCGTCCAGGTCACAGGTGTGGTCCTTGGTTTCGAAAATGTCCAAAATATAGTGTAAGAAGTTATCAAGTTGTAGTGTAAGTTGTCAAAATTTGACAACTTCTGTTCTTACATTATATTTTGTATGTCGAGAGAGATTGCATTGATTGATGATTTAATACCTAACCATAATTTCAGATTGAGGTGATGGTGTGTGGAATGGATATTTTACCGTTTTTAGGCAAAAAAAAACCCAAAACAAAACATTTTTTCAGTTCAGGTCTTCCATGCACAGTATCTGGCCATGAGAAATTAGTTCAGTGTGCAAATGGATTTTGTGTGGGATGAAGTAAAATTTGTACCTATTGCGCTGTGCAATAGGTACCCCCACCCCGTACCTCCACCATAAGGTGAAAACAGCAAATTCCTTTAAAAGAGGAACTGCCTAAGATGTACTGTGCCTTCTGCAGGTTTTGTCGGTCATAACTATTTGACATGGTCGACTTACTATGTTAATTATGTTAGATATATACTTTTTATTCTCCATACCATGATAAGATGTTTCAAGTCCCAATAACGTTGGGCACACTGGTGGAATCTCCAAACAGGAAAAGATGGGACACAGTCAGCACAGCACCTGTAAGTACAGGACGGGGCCTGGCAGATGGCTGGGAGGTCCTCTGTCTGTATGTGTTAGTGTGCTCTCCGAGGGGCCAATTAGTCGCTTCAGTTTGAATGGGTGCCACAGAGCACACACACATAGAGCCCAGGTCGCTCCGTTTCGACATCGGTGAAGCCCGCAGCACTCAGCCATTTTGTTTGAAAAGTCACAGTCACTTCTGCCAAACAGGAGTGAAGACTCGCTCTGGCCTCTAATCTGATATGTTCATGAATGTGGTTTGGGCCTTCGCTGGAAGTGCTTTGAATTGATTGGCTAAACAGATGTATTTCTTTAGAGGCATTATCGAAGGCAACCCCCCCCCCCCCCCCCACGAGAAAGAGAAGCCGCATCTTTGACTTTGTAGCTTGACTTTGTCCGATTTTAATTAATATATTGCGCTAATTGCCTTGACTCGCACTGAACAATCCCCTTTACTCATCATTCGATAGGCGGCCATCCATCTAAGTGAGATGCTTGATGTGAGTGTTTGATCTCCTCGCCATTGTAAAACTACTACTCCATGCAAGGAAATTCAGCCATGGCAGAGCCTAAGAAGAGCAGCCATAATCTGAGATAGCACGGCGTGGGCCCATGCCCACAAACCTCAAGGACCCCCGATCCTCGACAAAGAGTAGTGGGGGGGGGGGCGGAGGCGGCTGATGAGGGTTTGACAGCTGGATGATGTGACACAGACCCTGGAACACAGGACTCCCCAGGGGCGCCTTCGTATCCAATGACGCGCCGGCGTTTTAGGAGAACCAGCTTTCAAAGTGGATCAAGTATTGTTTAGGCAAAGGGGAGGGGAGAGGGAGAGAGAGAGAGAGAGCGAGAGAGAGAGGTAACGATGTAACCCATCACTTTACCTTGCAATGATTAGTTACTGTTATATCTAGAGCAAACTCATAGTTAAAGTGGTAATCTGTGATAATATTTTGTAAAAAAAGAATCCCATATTTGATACTTATTTTGGCTGCCACTTTATGAGAAACAGGGAAACACTAGACAGAAACATTGGAGTTTTGAATATGATTTTGGACTTGCAGTGTAATCCACCAAACACCGACGTTTCTTCCACTTTAAGCTATGTACCGTTATGGGCCGGATTGCATTGCGAGTATCGCCTCAGTGAAACCTTTGATATGCACATGAACAAACATAAGTAACATGAAATATAAGGCCAGCTGGACACATTTAGCAGATAACTGTACATTCATTTACTATGTCACGGCCACGGGCGAATCTCAGTTTATGAAAGTAGAGATCTTGTGACGTCTCGCTTTCCCTGTAGAAAATTAAACATCACAGCAGCTCTGTTTGAAAGGAATAGAAACCGACACGGGCAGTTGTGTGTGGTGGACGCAGTTCGATCATCATCATCTGGTTTACTCGGTGTAGTGTTGTTACTCTGTTTCTGATGATGCTTCCTGCCGGCCCGGGAGTCATGGTAACCCCCAGAGAGCGATTGAACGGAAGATGGGAAGACGGAACTGGCATGGCCTCGTGACCCGAAATCTCGTTCAGCCGAACCGCGGGACACCCCTAGGTCCTTATGCGTCAGAGATGTTCTGTACGCAGGCACGCATGTACCTGTGCGTCCAGCCCGTCACGACGGCCAGCGGAGCGGTAAGCATGGGGACGGACAGATGGAAGGAAGCAAGTCAAGCTCATTGAACCCTCCTCTACGACAGGGCTGCTGTGTTCGCTGCTGCAAAAATTACCCGACAAAAATGATACAAAAAAAAACCAAAAACCTGCATCGTGTGTGTGTGTGTGTGTGTGTGTGTGTGTGTGTGTGTGTGTGTGTGTGTGTGTGTGTGTGTGTGTGTGTGTGTGTGTGTGTGTGTGTGTGTGTGTGTGTGTGTGTGTGTGTGTGTGTGTGTGTGTGTGTGTGTGTGTGTGTGTGCGCGAGCGCGAGCGCGAGCGAGCAAGCGATAGAAAGCGGGAAGAAAGAATACAAAGTTCAATAGACAATTCCTGAAAAGGAACATGGAGGGGAAAAAACACATTTTGGAGTTTTTCTGTCGCTCTTGGAACTTTTTCTCTGCTTCTGAAAAAGCAGCAGGGGTGAGAAAACTTGGGCGGAAAAATCAATATCAAAAAATAAATAGTCTTGAAGCAACTGCAAGCAAATGGCAAACAGTCTGCGAAGACAGACCCTTGGCCAAACATAATTACCTCAACAGCTTGCGCCCGAGGAATCGACTTATATTTTCATCATAAGCATAAATATTCATACGGTTTGTTGTTGCTTTTGACTATTATTTTTTGCTTCAAGAAAAGCCTTAGAATCCCCAGAGAGGCTTGAAATTTTACCTGTCGTGTGTGTGTGTGTGTGTGTGTGTGTGTGTGTGTGTGTGTGTGTGTGTGTGTGTGTGTGTGTGTGTGTGTGTGTGTGTGTGTGTGTGTGTGTGGGGAACTAGTTAAAGGTTCTGCTCCCTGATACCCCTCTTCTGTTGTGTCAATCTGCTAGAAGTCAGCCAGGCGTAGCAGCTCTATTACCAGCATACCAACTGACATTTCCTATTCTCTTGTTTTCCCTATTTATTTTTCTTCCTTCCCTCACATGATCTGCATCTCGATCATCAATGCCAACAACGTGTGGCTCAGAACTAAATCCTGTTTAAACACTAAATGCCTGTTTTATGTATACACACGTGTTTACACAAGCCAAATAACGACAGAATCCATTGAAGTCGGAACTTTGAAAGAAACGACTTCCTACTGGAAAGTGTGCAAAGGAGCGGCCATTTAAGTTCGAATTCCAATTTAAATGCACTGCACATTACATACAGCAGGAATCATACATTTTTTTCCTGTTTCTTTAGTTCTCTCTTTCTCATCTCTCACTTCTTCATTGAGATTTCTGTTTGAGTCAAATGAAAGGGTTTTTTTTCCTCTTTCTTCATGATCCTTCATGATGACAGCTTTGAGTTCCAGTGGAGCAGGGAGAATATAGGAGAATTTAGAGGTTTTCTTTTTCTTTTTCTGTTCTGCCTCCCCCTTTACCCTCTTTCTCTTCTTTTTAATAACCCTGGGTCCTTATCTCCGGCACACAGACAAACAGCAAAGTGAGCTTTTACTGTGTGTGCACAGCATTTAAAAGTAATCTAGATGGAGATAAGAACTGGATGTGAGTCAGCTGCCCATTATCGATTGAGGAAAGTCAAACACGGCTCTGTTGGCATAAAAGATCGGTGATCATCATCAGCCAACCATGGGAATATTGGGCCAAGAATGTGCACACGTACATACATAATCGTTTTACTGTAATTGACTGTGTTCTACCTGAGAAAACTGTGGATTTCTCTGCTACAGCATTTGCTTGTTTACACATTAATTCAAGTTTTGTCTGGATTTATACCAAGGAGCAATGGCTGCAGATATAATTATATTGTTCCAAAAAGTATTGCTAACATTTAAAATGAAATGTAATCTCGATTTCATTTGCACTCTAAATTTGGAACTTACTTACAGCAAGCCAAATTGCAACAAATTATGATTTGTTGGCTTTCTGTCCAAAATGACTCACTGTAAGATGAGGGTATTCCTCTGTTAAAAACTGCAGCGGCCCCACCCACTGGAAAAGATAAGTGTGTGATTCTTACTCAGCACTACAGCCATCAGCAAGGATATGGTCTTGTATGACTCATGGTCTCGCAAGACAATGTTTTAATAGGGTCTACGTTGGGGGAAATAAAAACCAATCCGATCCTTGATGGGTTTCCATCAGACTTCTAAGAGGAGATCATCAGCATTCGAAATATCTGTGAAGTGCATTAAATATTCATGTGCTGGGCATGAAAAATGTAAAAAGTTAAAGTGACAAGTCTCTTGTTGGTTGCGGGGTAGAAATGGACCAGGAGGCAGGTAGAACACAAACCCACCTTAGCTGGCCATTTATTCAAACAACGATCAAGACGTTTGTCTTCTCTCAGACAAACATATTAGTCACCATCATTGGGTGCTGTCAGGAGATAGGAGAAATCACGGAAGCTTTCAAAGACTGTCCTAATTACCGCCTCAATCTCCTGCAGCTGCGCCCCCTTCCGGTTGCCAGCACTGGCTCTCCCCACCTACAGATGGCGCCAAAAGCACTTTGCACTCCCACAGTTAACAATATGTGTTTCTATGATCCTTTTCTTGCTTTAACAATGGTCTTCAGGCAAGGTGGCGACTCCCTTGCAGAAGGATACGCTCGGTAGATGTTTCCTTCTCACCCTATGATTTAAAATTTCCTTTGGAAATTGGCAAAATAATGCTTAACTTTCTTCCTTTCCATGTAGTGTCTTCCTCAACAACCTCTATAAGGTATCCACAATGTGTGTCTTCTGCATTCATTATACCTTGTATTGTGCTTTGGAGAATAGTAAAACCTCCATTATCAGCCTTGTCAGACTGTGTGAGTTGACTGTCTACTCTCCTATTGTGTTGCAGACACCACATAATGCAGAGGACTTTTTTTCTTTGGCCCTTTTGGAAAAAAATGACAAACTATCACCACCAGATTAACAATGGGCCTTATCTACAAACTGGGAGCAGCGAGCAAAACTGGGAGCAAATGTGTGTAAATTAATATTTTAAGCAAGTAACTTCTGACAGACAACTTTTAGATTTACTTTTAACTTGTCTTTCTTTATTGTGCATTGCATGAGTTGCAATGCATAATAAATAGGAGTTCTGCGCTGAACTGCTCATCAATCCCGGTGAGGTTTACAGCAAACATAGGCATACTTTGTGAGCTTGAAATATGGAAATGATGAGCTTGAAACCTTCCATTGGATACAAGAGTAGAGCCCAATGGGTGGATGCAGGGGAGGTTGAGGGAGCACAGCAACTCAGCAGCAAGCAAACAGGCAGCAGAGCAGGCATTAAAGCACGTAGAGTAGGAGGACTGACTGCTTTAATAGGCCGGCCTATAATGGATGTGGAAACATGTGGCGCCGTCGAGTTGTCTGATAGATCCAGCTCCACAAGCTACTCATCATGTCTGCATTAAACACTGGTATTGTAGCTTGGGTATGTTAACAAACCATTTCTGAGACATAAGAAATCGATAATTAACACGCATGCTTTATGCATGTATTTTTGAAGACAGTGTTTACACATTTCATATATGCTGATTAATGAGCCCAATAATTGCATTCAGGCAGAGTTTCAAAACACACTGTGTGTAAAACTTTAGAGAAGGTTAAACTATAGTGAACCCTAGTTTTGCCTTTCCACTGTACTGTGGTTAACTAAGACAGGGATCATCCAACACATATGTCACTGTCCCCAACTCCTCTCTTTTTCCCAAAGAGAATAATCATTTCCTCCTCACAGACCTCCCTCCCTCCCTTTCTTCCTTACTCTCACTCTCTCACTTTCTCTCGCTCTCTAGTGCCTTCTCCCGCGGCTATAGAAGTTGTGAAATAAAAATTCAAATGAAGACAATAGAGACTTTCTAATGTTTCTGTGCCACTCACATTACACTACTCTTTTTTTGTGTCTTTCTTTGTCTTGTGCATTTTGTAGCGCACATGCTACACAGTGGGTCACAGACAAGGTGCACCAATAACACAATCCTACCGCTGTATCACATAAGACTTTATTCACATGAATTTGCCAAAAGTAACATGGAGCTTTTCAAAGAAGAACAGCTGCGAGTGATAATTTGTGCTGAGAAACAAAAGAAAAGGGTGAGACACAGGATTTAAAGGAGAGTGGGTGGGGACAGACAGACTGCATGGATGGTCAATTCGGCAGAGAGAGTTGGCGATAAATTACGTCCTAAATAGTGAATTTCAATGACAATAACTAATATTCCTTTCTTTCAATATACTGTACGTTACATAAAATCCATATACTCCTCGATGACCAGTTGAGTGGTAGTGGTCAACTAGCCCTCCAAATGGCCCTCGAAACGGATTGGGATTGGCCCTTTCTCCAAAATTGTCGTCCCATATCGCAAACTACAAGGTCTTACAGTTTTAAAGGGAAATTAAATGTGATTGTCTAAAAACACAGCAAAGCACCTCCCGTTATGCAATTTTGTGTCATTAAAACTTCACGAGGAGAAGAACCATTTGAACCAAAACAGGGCAACAACTTGTGTCGTCGGTTCACTATGGACAGGTTGACTAAGGCCATGTCTCTTTATAGGTCAGTGGTCCATCCAACCAGGTGTCAGAACAGGGATGTTTTGACAGATGCTTTGCAGGAAACCTGGTTCATTTTATGTGGTGGCACTTTCTCCAAATTGCAAAGGGAAAGAAAAGCAGGTCTTGTCTTTCTGTAGCTTTGTGCACCGTGTGAACCAGCTTCACTCATTTCCGTTGTAAAAGCGCAAATGATCTATGACACTACAATCACGCCCTCACCATCATCAGGGAAATGCCGACGGCGGAATGTTAATAATTTATACGGTTGACTTAAATTATTCCGAACAGGAGGCGAGAACCGGGCCTTGTCTCTCACAGTCACGTTCACCTTCTCAGTGCCACGCCGATTAGACAGAGGTGATTTGTGATGTAGGTAGGCGTACGTAGGTGACGTCTTCATTTATTCAAGCCGTCTCTGCAAGATTAAAATCATTTTTCAGACCTGGGAGCCAAGAACAAATTTAAAATCCGAAACAATACAATTCAGTCACACCTTACGATCTCAGATTTTGCATGAGAGATACAATAGATAAAACAATGAGTGAGTAAATATTTTCTCATTGGAGATGAGAAAGATGCTTACATTTTGAATTTATGGGCATGATTTGACGATTACAATATTCTGTCGAATGTTCGATGGTTGAAACACACCGTGCATGTTTTTCTGTCCAGCACACCAAAGAGATGGTTTCTTACCCATGTCATTAACAGCCCCTCAAACAGTCACCGGTAAAGATAGACTTTGGTCTCAAGTACTCCGGTGTCAATTAGTAGATAATTGCCGCAGTTACAACAGCTTGCGACAAGGTGACACGCTGTTAGAAATACACTCAGAAGACATCTGTCTGAAAAAGAAAAAAATTTGGTCATTATGTGCAGTGGTATTTTAATTAAAACCTTCATTTGTAACGCTTGAATGAGTCCAGGGCCTTAGGGCCTGAACTTATAACCACTAAGGGTATAAATGGTGAAAATTACATCTCTGCCTTGATCAGGCGGGGATGCTATTTCACATGGTAGTTAATTGAGGAAATTATTTCCCATGAATCCCCGCCCCATGTCTTCAAAACCCATGTTCTGCATTGCATTTGTTTCTCCAAAGGGTATTTTTATCTGTTTATTTCTGTTTATAATCCTCAAGCCGCAGGTGATCGGGGAACACATTTTGTGTTAAAAATCCAGAAAATTCATGTATTTCATCCCCCAGAAGAAACCATTTTCAATGAGACATCCAATCACATCCTATCAACTTGTTTTTCTGTGCAGCCATTCATTTTCTATGAAAGTGAGTTCCATTCATAACTGAGGACAAGATTGAGTCATGAACAGTAATGAACAACAAAATGGAACATTTGTACAAATGAATAGATCCAGGTATGAATCTATGTGGGTGACTATACTATTTTAATCCAAGCAATGCAAGTTCCTAATAGTCCTCCTCAGGAGCTAGTTAAAGTTGAAGTGTTTATGATTTGATCTTTCCACTGTTTATTTCCTCACAAGAAAATCCCAACAAGTCAACTTTATTTCACAATTTGCAAAAAGAGCAGTTGACAAGCAGTTGTGCAAACACCTCATAAAAACCCTTAAAGCAATTCTCAAGTTTTTTGAGAGATTCGATTTTGTCTATTGCACCCAGATTCAGACAACAAGGTCGATATCAATTTAATCCTTATGTGTCCAATGTGGAAATAGTGAAGGACTTCTTGCTGTGTTAGCTAAATGCGTGGCTGCAGATGGAATCAACAGGAGTAGCTCCTGTGGAGCTCATTACGACAAGTCAACTAAAACACAAAACATAAGATCGTAGTTGTTTTATTTTGCAGTTATATTCACAACTATTTTCCATGCATAACCATTCATCATCCATCAAATGCATGACTTACTTATGATCAGCAGTGCACTGCCTGTCAAACTCAATATGCTTGTGCTGTACAGTAGGGTTGCCAGTTCAGTCAGCGGATTTTGTTGACGTAATTTTCTGGCGTGAGGCATTGCAGTTCGTACATTGCAACCCCAACAGCCATCTCTGCTGGACACACAGGGATGAAATTGGTATTGACCTTTTCATCTGAATCTGGCCGAGAGGCTGACAGATAGACAGAACCCCCCCACCAAAAAAAGTAGATAAACCAAGTATTCCTTTAACTGTTGCTTTTCATTCATACTACTGCTAAAAACGACAGAGGCGAGGGGGTTTGATCCCACGTGCTCTAAACAAATCTTTGCCACGCTGTTCCACAGCAAGCAGATCTGGAACATACTCCTTTACCATCTCATTTACTTATTTATTTTCAGCTTGTATCTATCTCATCACTTATCTAAATGAAGTACAGACATAATATTTCTGAAGAGAGGAGGGAGACAGACAGACCAGACATTCTTGAATGCTCATATGTGGCCTTGGTACCAGGTGCGCAGGAGGGAGACAGAACAGGGACCATCTGCTTAAACAGACACGGTATGCCAAATATGAAATATTCATTATGATTCATTGAAGCTCGCAAGTGATGGCAGACACATAAAAACATACAAATATTATTTTATTATATATATATATATATATATATATAATATTTTATATGTATAATATTTTTATATATATAATAATTGTTATATATATATATATATATTATTATTATTATTATTTTTTCTTTTAAGTACTATTCCCAAGCAGGATGCCTCCACAGGACTAGAGGCTTCATGTAGTACATTCTACTTGGAGTTCTGTCTGTATGTTTGTGCACAAATGTTTGTATGTGCATTTGTGTGTGGCTGCCTTTTTTTTTTTTTTTTTTTTTTTTTTTTTTACTTCAGCACTGTGACCAATTCCTTCACCCCAGCTGTATTTTACACCAATCTCGAAAGACAATTTAATAAAGAGCAGACACAGTGAACAACAAACATCTGCCGTTCTGCCTGTCGCTGCTGAGCTTGATGGAGATGGCTTCAAAATGAGATAGAAACCACACTCAAGGCTGTCAAACACGCTTGTCCGCGTTCCTGTCATTTTGGCCCGAGATACCGTTTCTGCCTTTTCAGGGGTTTTCTACAGCAGCCGATCACGCCTCTTTTGAGATGCATTCATATCATCCCTCGTTCGCTGGTCACCGTCCAGGGAGTCGGCGTTATCGGAGGTAATCTGAACCGGCGCCTTTATGCTAAGATCCGCCCCCCTTTCTCCCCTGTCTCCCTTTTCCTCACTCGGGTCGCAACAGACTCAGAGACATTTTCTCCTGGTAACTGCAAAATTCATGTCACATTACAGCTCTCGACTCTCACAAAGCCATGTGCTTCCAAACCCTACAAAACGCCTCGTGAATTATACATCCTTGAGGAGGCAGGGGGGGTACTGAAAAAGAGCAGATGTGTGTGTGTGTGTGTGTGTGTGTGTGCGTGTGCATTTGAAAAGATCAAATCTGTTTTTAAACATTCGGCATGTGTCTAAAAATCGTTATACCCACGATTTGATCGGTAACGCGTCGTCACTTACTGACTTTCAGCAAAACTGGCAACGTTTTAGGAGAGTCGTGAGATGACATAAGAGCCCTCACAGTATCACACACACGGGGGACACACACTACATGTGGATATGTTCACCGATGCACGAGGGCCCTTATTTCCTCCCCAGGCGAGTCGAGGATGCGATCAAATCACTCGGAATGAATTATACTGTCATATCTCAAGACGATCAATAACCGGAAATATGACGGATACCAGGGTGAGTTTGTTAAAGGTTGAGTTTGAACATTAACGGCCATCAGCGGTGTCTCCGCTGGACAGTTATGGCTCCGTGTGTTGCTTTTCACATGATGAGCGGTAATGACGGTGCATTTATTGGTCTGTTCCTACCTGTAACACGGACATGCCCGTGGCAGAAGCACGCACGCACGCATTACAGCATCTGAATGAAAAGCCAACGCGGTTGGGTTCAAATATTTTAAGGTAAGAAACGCTTTCAGAAATCACCTGGAAGAGCATCTAGAGTAGCGGTTCCCAAACTGTGGTCCACGAGGGTATTGCAGGTGGTCCGTGAGGAAAAATCATTTAAAAAAAATCGTTAAATTATTGTGTAATATAGTAGTCACAGCATCACTGTTTGCTAACCGTGACTGTGCGCACACACACACACACACACATACACACACACACACACGCACACACAGTAAAGCCAGGGTCCTGGAGCCTGTCGCCCTAAACAATGTGTAACGCTGTGTAACATGAGGAAGAACCTTCACTAGAAGAAATGCAGGTTCATCCAAAATAGATTACACTAACAATTGGTAATATTAAGAATATATCGAGGAAGAAAAACATGTTCACTTTGACCACCACGCCGTCAGAGCAACCGAAATGAGAGAGAATGTTAGTTAATCAGTGATATCTGCATATTTAATGACAAACAGCTTTGTGAGTTACAAAACCGTGAGTAAAAAGTGACCTTAACATTTACCAAGTGAGACGTTTTCTTAAAGCTGCCTGCATGTGTTCACCAGGACAGGAAGTGATCTTTCAATGGTGCGACTGTCCACCAGGACGAAAATCTGTATATCAAAAGAGGAGATTTGCACAGAATGTCACAGAGCCATGGTGGAGTTGTAATGCTCACACCCCACTGTGGACTTGAACCAGCAACCTTCCACTTAACTGCTGTGCATGCTACTCTAACCAATCACGCCATGGAAAAACCCTTAGACACAGAAGGCGTAGCACTACTATTCAACATTGTTTGCAATAGCATGATTGGATCCTTCAGAGGAGTTGACTACTCCACTGAAACCCCAGGCGGATTTGACTGGCCACCCTTTGAGATGGCAGTCAGACATGCTAACCAGTTGCGCCACAGAGAATCCCTTAAGATAGCGGAGTTGGCGTGGCCTCCTTTTGTGGGTACTATTCATTGTTGTTCCTAATAATATAATGATGTCCTTGACGTATTCCTCATTATGCAAGTTAGGCAATAGTAAATGTTGAAGGGAACCTATTGTGCTCCTTTCAACAAGTTAACATAGGTCTCTGAGGTCCCCAAAATGTAGTTGAAGTGTTTTTCTGAAAATACCACTAACCCTCCCGTTCCTGATGCTTCGTTTCAGTGTGTGCCGCTTTAAATGAAAATGCTGCTGCTCCCCACGCCCACTCTGGAACTGTTTCCCTCAGTTCTGTGAGTCCGTTGTATGAAGTACAAAAATGTATGTAACACTGATTAACACTTATTTCCCCTTATCAGTCCACCAAAATGTGTTTCTGAACAGCTGAGGCAAGAAATAAGAAATCCAGTTGCTGACTCTTCACCCATATTAGATCTACAAGGCCTCATTTAAAAGTTAGTCCTGTTTGCTGCTGCACGGAGTCAACCTACCGCATACACCTACCTTTTTTTTTTTTAGGAAGAAAGAAACACAAAGCACAAATATTTTTAAAATACATAATAATTTCACTCATCTGCAGTTTTGTCACAGACTGTTGGTATTAATTCCTCTTTCTTAAGCCAACAGAGCAGTTCTTCTGCTATTTCTCCAGCTGTGGGTGGAGTTAATTAGATGGAGGGCAGTCCTACTGAGACACCATGTGACGTAGGAAGGGATTGCAAACCTGAACAGCTTGTTGAATTACATGTTTTCTGAAATGGGAGCGGAGCGGACTTTCTATCGAGGGGACAGCAGCGAGTGTTGGATTGGCGCATTCATCTGCTGGTCATGGACATGATCTGGCGTCGATTCAGCCGAGCAGAGGTGGATCTGTTCACTTCATGAGACACGGCTCATTGTCCCCTATGGTACTCCATTTCAAATAACTAGCTCACGGCTCACAATGCCCTGGCTCACGGCTGGGCTTGCGCTTGTTTGTATGCATTCCCTCCACTCTCACTGTTGCAGCAGGTGCTGGGCAAGGTGAGGGAGGACAGGGTGGAACTGGTTCTGGTTGCACCTTGGTGGCCGACAGACTTAGTTTGTGTACCTGAGGTCCCTCATCGTGGGTACGCCGTCGGTGCTTCCGCTTCGGCCGGACCCCCTGACGCAGGCAGCAGGGGAAATCTTCCATCCCGCTCCCCACAAGTGGAAACTGGTCGCCGGGCCCCGGAGCAGAACTGGCTGTTAATGAAGGCCTACCTATGGAGGTGGTGAAATAATTTAGAGCGCTAGCGCCTCATCGACAAAGGCGTTTTACACAACCAAATGGCTAGCTTTTGAGCGCTGGTGTGTCGCGTGGAGATGACCCATTACGCTGTAATATTGGGGTCATACTCAGTTTCCTTCAAGGTTTGCATGTAAAAGGCTTGGAGGCTTGGATCCACCCTCCAAGTGTATCTGGCCACCATAATGGAGTAGATGGCAAGCCACCAGACAACTTGGCTTCCAGGTTCATGCAGGCCAACTGCCGGTTACGTCCACGGGTTGCGGTCGCTAACTCTGAAATGGATTTGATTTTGGTGTTGCATGCTTTGACAAGACCCCCATTCCAACCTCTGCAGGAGGTGGGATTAAAAGTCTTTTGTCGTTGAAGTCAGCCCTACTTCTGGCACTTGTCTCTGCAAAACGTGTGGGAAACCTGGCCGCACTGTCTGTCGACCGGTCCTGCCTGGTGTTCTCCACGGACAATCAGAGGGTAACGTTGAAACACAATCCAGTTTTTCAGCCCAAGAACATAGGTGGGATTCAAATCGACCACGATTGATCTCTTTTTGTTTCCTCCTCCTCCCTTAAAAGGATGAGAGGCTGCATCCTCTGTGCCCTGTCCGGGCGCTATTGGTTTATGTGGAGCGCATGCACATGGTACGCTAGTCTGACCACCTTTTTGTCTGTTATGGATCCCAGACAATTGGGAAACCCCTGTCCAAAGATAGTCTCTCTCACTGGATAGTGGAAGCAATCTCATTGGCCTACTACTGTAAGACCCTCTGTGGGGCGGGAACCCCCAGAGGGTCTTACAGCGCATTCTTCTAGGGGTGTGGCTACCTCGTAGGCGCTGTTACAAGAGGTTTCGGTCGAGGAGGTGTGTGGTGCTACTTCTTGGACTACCCCACACATGTTCACCAGATTCTACAGTCTTGACATGATGGCGTCAGCAATGGAGCGGACTGTTTCGACAGCTGCCCGATGTTAGCCTGCATACAGAGTTACGCTATGGGGTTGACAGTGGTTACGTGATACAATATACTGTATTACGTGATACTATATAAAGTATAAATACATATACAATTTAATATATATTTAAAAAAAAATCATATAAATAGATAAATAAAAAAATCTATACCACAAATAAATGCTTGATTTTGAGGAGGTAAGTATCTTGCATAAGGATAACTAAAGGTTCAGGTACTGAACCCCAAAATAACAAAGTTTCTAAGTAAATAAAATGAAATAAAAAGATATGTATTTTTATGAATAAATAAATTTAAAAAATCGATACAAAAAATATTAAACTTGCTTTTGAGGAGGTAAGTATCTTGGAAAAGGATAACTTAAGGTCAGGTACTGAACCCCAAATAACAATGTTTCTAAGTAAAATCAGGAAAAACAAAAGCTGGAAATATAGCCGTCGCAGGGTTTGTTGCCCAGTGTTTGCTCAGCGGGGGGTAACCTACTGTACATCCTTTCTCCTCTGGCAGGAGACACTGCAGGGGTTGTATGTAATGGAAGACACGGACTCTGCTTCTTCCAGAGGCGACATTGTGGAGCAACATGGCTACGCATAGATATGTGAGCACAAAGTAAACACAGCGACAGTCCTGCAATAAGACAGTGGGAGTTGTCTTATTACAAGAAATGGATTCTCTTATCATGTGAGACCTTGGGAAGGAAAGGGTTAATGCCGTTCACTCGGTCTGTCTCAGCGCCGCTGCCTTGTGCTTTACTGTCAAACGCACACACACACACACACACTAGAAAAGACACCGCAGCTCCCACCACGTTATTCATTTTACATAATGGTCATTGCCCAAGCACACTTCCGGACAAAGCTGCGACTCTTCAGGTATTATGGGGTCTCAGCTTATATTGTCATTTTGAATTGACAACCCCCCCCCCCTTCACTCCCCATGAGTGTTGTTGTTGTTTTTGTCTTTCACTGACGCTTTATCAAAAGCTTTTTTAATTGCCACGAGTTTTGAAAGGTTGGGTCGTATAATTAAACCTTATCAAGGTAATTAGACATTAGATGTCACACACACACACACACACACACACACACACACACACACACACACACCCCAGATTTGAGTTGTGTGTGTGTGTGTGTGTGTGTGTGTGTGTGTGTGTGTGTGTGTGTGTGTGTGAGTGTGTGTGTGTGTGTGTTCACACATAAAAACAACACACAAACATAGAAAACAAACTCAACATCCAGCCTTAACAAAGGTCCTACGAGGTAAATTTATTTCACTGCATTCGTCACCGTGTGGGGGAATAGCGACGCGCTGGGGGCCGTTTGTCAACTTCAACTTCCATTATTTGGAAGTTTTGGAAAGGAGGTATTGATCAGCTAGTTACGCTGTCCAGCAGCATAGAACACATCGCTCTAACACCGTGGCAGCCATGAACACAAGTCATATCATTAGAGATGATATGTTCTAGAGCCAGCGCTGCAAAGTTAAAAATCGTTCTCAAAAGAAAGGCACACGCCAAATTAGGCGGTAGCCGGTCAACGACCGCTGACTGCTCGCTGCCAAAATACCAACCAGAATCTGCGGTGTGGGATGCTTGAAATCTCCATCAAAAGGAAGAGGCCCTCAGAGGTTCGTCGTGGGCGTGCACGACAAGAGGAAAAAACTAAGAACAGTTCTTCTTACTTTGTTTGATATTGTTGTCTTGTTCACTCTGGGTGGGTTTTCAAACCTGGGCATTACATTCTGCGTTGTGGTTGAAGTTTAAAAAAAAAATATATATATGCTATTTAAAGAATACATGGCTACAAACACAGCCAAACTGTAGCTAGAATGGTTTATTTTATAGTGGGACATGATTGGTTCTATCTTGTAATAACAAAAGGAATAGCAATCTGTCGCACTACTGCTACAGAATCTATGATCAATATAATACCACTGTTATAACAACACTGTTATGATGATTAACAGATGATTAACGCTGTTAAGATAACACCATAGACACTGTAAAATACACAAATAAGTAAGTATGTGTCTGTTAGATGTTTTGGCTATTACTGCATATTGGCTATTTTTATTTTATTTTATTTTATCAATTTTTTAAATTTTTTAAAATATACATAACCACATTATACTGTATATGATATATATATATAACTATATATATATTTACATGTATTATATATATATATATATATATATATATATATACACACAGTATATGTATATATGTATTTCAAAAACTCAAAACTTTTAAACCCTTTTTATATAGATATAACTTCTATAAGGCCTTTATGTATAAATAGGTTAAATGTAAAAATGTATAATATTAAGTCAACACAACACAACACAACACTTGGATGCTCTGCAGCCAAAGAGATGGGGCGGTGACAGAAAGAAAGATAAACCAGGCAGTATTTTTCTACACAATGCTTTCAGATCACCCGATGACATTTTCCATCTCATTCAGAAAAAGGGAACTTAAAAGGCTACTTCAAATCAAGCCTCTCCGTCATTACATAAAAAACCCCACAAAAAACAAGTTCAGTGAAGGTTTCGTCTGGAAACGTTAAAACTTTGCGGTGACACTCCAGCCATAGCAACACAATCTTCTCCGATCTCCCGTGAGGAGTGTGTTTTCATCAGCCTCCATCGACGCTATTGACCCTCTGCCTTTCCCTCCATCTTCCCTCCATCTTAACAAGGAGAACTTGATGACTATGTGACTACACAATGTGCTTCCACCTCCTCTGAAAAAAAAATCCTCCCATCACACAGCGCGCCACTAACCCAACCATCATTCTCCCCATCCATCCATCTCTCCCTGTCTCGATCATCTCTGAACCTCGTCTCTCCGCTGTGCCCATTAGATCCATTTTACACCACCTCCCGAACCCTGATTATACCCGGGTTCACAGGGGTGATGCTTTTTGAGGTCGATGTAATTTTCCTCATGAAAAGAGTAGAAATATGCTCAAGAGCGGGTTTGGATAGAAAATCAAAATCACCACACTCGCAGCATTTACTTCTGGATCCAATTTGTGCATTGTCACCCGGCCACCTCTACCCCCCCCCCCCCCCCCCCCCACGAAGAAAGGAGAGAGAGAGGGCCCACTTAGGTGTGAGGACCTTCATAACCTGGCAAGATTTGGCCTCATTCACACATGGTAATACCTGTGACGTTCCCCCCGTCCCGGAGGGCTCAGCAGAGGTGATCGAGAGGCGGCCGAGGGGCATCACGTCATGTAATCCCCCCTCCCCGCATCGCCCAGGGAGAGAGATTTCTCATTTGCACGAGCTGGAGGACGATGAATGAAGGCTACCGATGAATCCCGGCGCACCGAACGCGAGTGAATCACAGGCATCAGGGAGTGCTCGTGCATATTAACGGGCTGTGGGCAGATTACGTTTGTGCACGGGTAAATGTTTGTTGTGAACTGAGCTTAATTCCACATGCAAAAGTGATATCCAAGAGGCAGAGAGAAGAGCACCGAGGAGGGAGAAGAGGGAGAGAGGGGTTAGTGGGGGAGAGCAGTGGAGAGGAGATGCACTTAAGTGACGGACATCCCATAATCAGTTGTTATCTATTCATGACCACGATGCTGATCGGCGGCGGCTTGTTTGGGAATCTCTCTTGATCCGCTGCTGAGCGCGTCTGTGTGCATGCACGCCTGCATGGAGGCCAGAGTTCTGGGCTGGGTCCCTCCTTTTCAAAGTGAACCCACGACACCATCTTCAAACTGAATTCTCTTGGACTCGATTGCCAGCGGGAATTAATCAATCAGGCGGTATGCTGCTTCATGTGTGTGTGCTTATGTGTGTGACAGTTCACACCCATTTGTATGTAGGAGTTTGTTTCTGGCACATGCTTAAAACGACCAGGCGCACATTTGTGTGTGTGTGTGTGCGTGCGTGTGTGTGTGTGTGTGTGTGTGTGTGTGTGTGTGTGTGTTTCTGACTTAAACGTTCCGCCGTAAGCCTGTTGTGATGCCCCGCGGCCACGTCAGACGCTGGATCCGAGGACTGACCTTTGAACCTTTGCATGGGGGTTTAATGAGAAGAGCGGAGATGAAGGGCAGATTCCCTGCGACACGCACGTTGCCATGCATGGAAATCGCTCTGCCCACACTGGCATGAATACATAAGTACATTACTGTGTTCGGCGATGAAACGCAGGCGCACACACACACACTAGAGATTCTGCAGAGATATTCTTGTCCATGCTGACAGATGGGTGTGTGTAGCAAAGCTGCTGAAACGAGGCTCACACTGAGCGCCGTGTTCATCTCACGCCATACACAAAGAAAGAAAAAGTATTATTATCAAGATGTTGTGAGCACTTCACTTCAGCAGATTTCAAAAGAAGAAATAAAAAAAATACTTTGTGGGCAAAACAGTGCTGTTATGTCTTCTGGGGCGGCTGGTCTTAAGTGTGTGTGTTTTTTTACATGCGTCAGAGCGAGAGGACGGATGGAATCATAGAGCTATGCATTATTTAGCGTGTTTACTAACTATATAGTAGCAAGACTGTCACTGACAGGCCCTCAGCAAGGGGGCTATCCCTCTTTCTCTCTCGCTCTCTCTCTCTCTCTCTATTTCTCTCTCTCTCTCTCTTTCTCTCTCTCTATCTGGCCCTCTCTCTCTCACGCTCTCTCTCTCCACCTCTTATCATTTTTTTCAATCCAAATCCCTCCGATCTCAATATCGAGACAAAAAGAGACAAAAGTTTTTGGGCTCCGTCTCGAGGCCCAGATGTGTGTGCACGCCGTGCACAAACTTTACTCACAGCCGACAGCATCTTGCTCGCTCGCCCCCACACCGGGAGGTGAGAAAATAATCACCACGTCCACAACAGGTCGCCTTGAGGCTGCTACATAACCCAACATGTAACAGCACGTGCGTGCGCAACCCCCCCCCCCCCCCCCACACACACACACACACACAAGCATACACGTACACACGCACACACACACACACACACACACACACACACACACACACACACACACACACACCTACGCTTCTCCATTACATGGTTAATTAATTCTAATTGGCGTCGAGAGGAACAGAGGCAGAATTAAAGCAAAGGGGAGAATTAGCGGGAAAAAGTGAGCGTCGGGGGTGATTCGACGCTGTCAGAATGAGCATGAGACTCGACCGGTGGGGAGCGCCGTGTAGCAATTATCACTCCCCCCTGGCACGGGAGGAGACGGCCAAGACGCGGGAGCCGTGCGTCTCTCTCGTGCACGCTGGAACGCGTCAGAGAAGAAAAAATCCAATTCTCCTCCCCAGCTGCTCACTTTCCGGGTCGGCCCCTTGGCACTGACCACCTTCTCTATTAACGTCAAAAAACCCAGCTCTGTGACAGTGTAGGGGGCGTTGATACCATTTGGACTGACACCGTCCACTGTGAATTATCCTTAATTTCTGCGTTAAATTGGGGACATGATTTATATTCGACGATGTTTTTGTGAGCATCCCCTCCAGCGGTGACAAGATGTAAACGATGCTTCACCTTCCAATCCTGTATCAGTTGCACACACACACACACACACACACACACACACACACACACACACACACACACACACACACACACACACACACACAAACTACCCGGGCCTGGGAGCAGGTCCTGTGATGGATCGCCACGCTGTCAGCTTCATTAACTGCTGATCAACAGCAATCGATTAACCTCGCCCATCGACCGACACCGCCCCGATGGGCGAGGTTAATCCCCCACAGTTACAGGAGAAAAAGGATTCCGGGATAGAAAAAACTGGAGAGGAAGGGGAGGGGGCTTGGGGGGTTGCGCGGGGGGGCGGGTGTCAGCAGTAAGAAAGAAAGAAAAGACAGAGAAGGTGGCTAGGATGACACAGAAATATAGTGAGAGACAATTCAGTGGGAGGTGTGTGTGCGTGTGTGTGTGTGTGTCCACCACTACATACCCTCTTAGTCAGCCGTCCCTACCATGTAGCAAAAAAACCCAATATGTGTTTGTGTGTGTGTCTGTGTGTTTTTACACACATAGGTTGAGGGCTTACAGACCCCCCTATCCCTCAGACCTGTTGACGAACAAAACAACAAAAAATAGAGAATTTTCTTGTTAATATTGAGAGTGAAACCTCTCCATTATAAACACATTATTTATAAACATAACGAGGAACACACATCAGCACTAAAATGAGAAACAGGCAAGATTGTTTCTATAACAAATGTTCTCTTCACTGCATGGGTACACAGACACAGATAAATAAATAGACGCACATATTCAGACACACCCACACACACACACACACACACACACGCAAGAGGCTGGGCAGTGAGTATAAAAAGGGGGTTCTTTCTCGTCCACAGAGAAGTGCTCTCCTCTCTCCTCTCGCACGCTGAATCTCCATCATCTACTCAAGGTAAGGAAAGCACTCTTCATTTTTTCTCCATTTCCTGTTAAATGTGTTTTATTCAATCAATTTGACAGTACGCCCCCCCCCCCCCCCCCCAATTAATTAACCAATGAATTTGATCTTTTATTTCATTATTTGCTTTTATTTAATACTTTCTTTTCGGGGTACATTTTGTTCAAAATTATGGCATGGTTTGAATTTTCTTTTCAATTTAAACTTTTATTTTTTATTTTCTGTATATTCCAACTGCGGGTCTGTGAAACTGATCGATAAAGGGATGGAGACAGTCACTGTCACAGATTTAATATTAAATTCCAAATTTTTTGTTTAATTGGTTCCAGGGAGAAAAAAATTGGAATGGGAATTTGGATTTAATACCATGTCTAATATGATGAAATTCTCCGCTGTGGAGTACCGTGCCCATAGAAGAGAATATTCATATGTTGTTGAGTTTTTATATTTTTTTATCAGCTCAGTTCCAGTAATGACGAACTGTGAAAGAGCAGCCGTCTGGCAGCTGAGCTGTGCTGTTCTTTTTTGTCCGTCTCTCTTTGTCTCTTTGTGTGAAAGTGTGTTTTTTGCTCAACAAACCTGAGAAGCTGTTGGGAATACAGAGGCTTCCAACCATCTTCAACCCTTAAGTGACTCAAAAACCAAGACAATGACACTCTGGCTGCTTTTCTTCTAGTCCTCTCCTAGACCTTGGCTATTTTTTTGTTACAACACCCAAAATAAAA
This sequence comes from Zeus faber, assembly GCF_960531495.2. Classification (NCBI taxonomy): domain Eukaryota; kingdom Metazoa; phylum Chordata; class Actinopteri; order Zeiformes; family Zeidae; genus Zeus; species Zeus faber. Next base: position 30,123,498 of record NC_137193.1, read on the forward strand.
AAACAAATAAAAAACCCTAACCCTCCCAAAACTCTCCCAAAAATGTTTTTTGTATCATTCCCCTATTTGACACACACTGACATCCCACTCTCCTCCAGATGACTGCCGGGCTGTGTGTGTGTGTGCTGCTCGTCGTCCTGTGCACAAGCTGTCTGGGGCTCCCCCACTCCTCCCGGCCCCTGGACGGGGGCCGTCGCACCGGCCCCCCACCGCCCTCTGACGGTACGGTGGTGGAGAACTTGAGTTTCTACCAGCTGCCGAACGAATACGTTCCCCTAATGAGATCTCGAGATCTTGTGTGATCTGCTTCTTGTTGTTTCCGCTCAGC